>NC_142043.1:69321789-69643456 GCF_982192425.1 Myodes glareolus | reverse complement strand
TCTCTGCTTAGGTATGTACCCTATTTTTTTTATTGGATTATTTGTTCTTTTGATGAACAATTTCTTCAGTTCTTTTTATATTTTGGAGATCAAACCTCTGTCCGATGTGGGATTTGTGAAGATCTTTTCCCATTCTGTAAGCTATCATTTTGTCTTGTTGACTGTGTCCTTTGCTTTACAGAAGCTTTTCAGTTTCAGGAGGTCCCATTTATTAATTGTTTCTCTCAGTGCCTGTGCTGCTGGGGTTATATCTAGGAAATGGTTGTCTGTGCCAATGTGTTCAAGTGTACTTCCCACTTTCTCATCTATAAGGTTCAGTGTGACTGGCTTTATGTTGAGGTCTTTGATCCATTTGAACTTGAGTTTTGTGTATGGTGATAGGTATGGATCTATTTGCATTCTTCTACATATCCATTTATGCCAGTATCATTTGTTAAATATGCTTTCTTTTTTCCATTTGATTTTTTTTACTTCTTTCTTTGTCAAAAATCAGGTGTTCATAGTGTGTGGATTAATATCCAGTTTTCCATTTGGTTTCATTGGTCTTCTTGTCTGTTTTTATGCTAATATCAGGTTGTTTTCCATACTATATAAGCCAATAATTTCATACCCCAAGACAGATATGGTAGAGACGGGATGTTAGGAGGTCAAGGCCCGCCTCAGACAGCATGGGACCAACAAAAGACTGGGAAAATAGCTCATGGGTAAAGGCACCTGTTGCACAAACCTTATTTCAGATTTCTGGAATCCGAATAGAAAAAATTTGTCAGATACCATAGACGTGTTTGTAAACCCAGGGGGGTGGGGGGCAGGGACAGAACTGTTGGACACTGTCCAGTAGCTTCCCTGGAGCACTCAGCACAGAGCACACACACACACACGAGGAGGGCAGCACCAACAAGAACCATAGAACTATGTCCTAGAACACACTATACAGACCAGGCTGGCTTCAGACTCACAGAGATCAGCTTGCCTCTCCCCACCATACCCGGCCCAATACTTTTGTTTGTTTGTTTATTTTTTGAGACAGGGTTTCTCTGTAGCTCTAGTGCCTGTCCTAGTACTTGCTCTGTAGATCAGGCTGACCTCAAGTTCACAAAGATCTACTTCCTGCCTCTGCCTCTCGAGTGCTGGGATTAAATGTGTGTGCTGCCACCACTACCTGGCTGACCTTGAATTTTGATTCTATTGCCTTGATGTGGATTTGTCTCTATTCCCAACTCCATCTTATTTTATTTTTATTATTTTTAATTTTTATTTATGTGTGTGTATTTGTGATTGTGTGAGTGAGTGCCACATGTGTGTATGTGTGCATGTGTGTATATATGTGTATGTGTGTGCATGTGTGTGTGTGTGCATGTGGGGGGGAGGACAGACACAGGCGCTGGATACCTTAGAGCTGAAATTACAGGCATTTGTTAAATTATAGGCATCTGTGAGCCATCCAGCCGTGTTCTGGGATTGGAACTCGGGTAGAACAGCAAATGCTCTTAGCTGCCGACCGTCACTCTAGCCCTGCCCCCAGCTGCATTTAAAGAGGATTTGTGTGTGTTCTGAAGACTGTTTTAGACCTTAAATGAGTAACTCTGGCCGCCCTACATCTCTCCTCAGTGGTCTGGTTCAGGCGGAAGAAGCACAGCTCAATTTCTTTTTTCTTCTTTTTTTTTGGGGGGGGGGGGTTCGAGACAGCTTTGGAGACTTTGGAGCCTGTCCTGGAACTAGCTCTTGTAGACCAGGTTGGCCTCGAACTCACTGAGCTCTGCCGGCCTCTGCCTCTCGAGTGCTGGGATTAAAGGCGTGAGCCACCACCGCCCGGCACACAGCTCAATTTCTTTAACTGTGAGATGGGCATGCTCGTCACGGACCATCACTGACCTGATGTGTGGGTGAAATGAGGAGGGGGTCTGCCAGAAGCACATACTTGGCGTGCGCCGTTCCCTGAGTTTCTCACCAAGGGTCTCGCGGGTCAGCTCAGCGCATGCGTCATCCTCTGAGTTTCTCGCTAAGGGTCTTGCGGGTCAGCTGAGCGCAAGCTCTTGGTGTCTCGGGACCTGCTCTTGTCTAGTTTCGCCGCACCTGCCCCATACCACTTCTCTCCCACTCTCTACAGATCTTCAGCTTCGAGATCAAGGTCAGCGTTGCTATCATCACCTTTGCTTCCGAGCCCAAGACCATCATGTCCATCCTGAATGAGAAATCCCAGGATGGGGTGGAGGTGATCAGCAGTCTGGACAAAGTCTGCTATAAAGGTTTGGTTGTCATCTGCTGGGGGAAGTGGGGAGTAGAGGAAGGACCGAGCAGCTGCTGAGACCCCAGAGGGGAGGAGCCTGAAGGTGCTGCTCATATCGCAGGTCATCCTTGGCTACCTATGGAAACTGAGGCCAACCTGAGCTACATGAAACCCTTCGTCAGGGATGACAGGGATGGAGGGGGGGAGGGAAGGGAGGAAAAGAGAAAGAGTGAGAGAGATATTGAGTACCTTCTTCCTCCTCCTCCTCTCCCTCCCCTCCTCTCCTCCTCCCCTCTCCCTCCCCCTAGACAGAGTTTCTCTGTGTAACAGTCCTAGCTGTCCTGGAACTCACTTTGTAGACCAGGCTGGCCTCGAACTCACAGAGATCCGCCTGCCTCTGCCTCCCGAGTGCTGGGATTAAAGGCGTGCGCCACCACCGCCCAGCACATTTCTTCATTCTTCAGGCACTTGGGTCCAAGGGTAATGCTAGGATTCCAGTTTCTACACTTCATAGCTTTCGTTACCCGCCCACATACCATGTAAAACCATGCATACCGTGCCTGGGTGCCTCCAGACAGCTGCACCGCGAGCTCTTTGGAAACTCCATCTTATCTTTGGAACATGTAGTGCTTTTAGACTGAAAATTACCCAGTGAGTGTTTCCATTGTATTTAATTAAATTATTTAATTTAATTTTTGAGACAAGATCTCTGTGTAGCTGACCTAGAACTTGTTCTGTAGACCATGCTGGCCTCGAACTCACAGAGATCCCCTTGCCTCTGTCTTCTGAGTGCTAGGGTTACAGACTTGCACCATCATATCTGTTTCTGCAGTGCACATTCTAAGGTGGAAAAACCAAAATGCTTGAAAGGATATACAAGCTATCTGAGCTTATCAGACACGCTGACCCCTTGCGTTTCTGGTTCTCTTACACAGAGACGCACCATTCCCAGTCAGGTAGAGAGGGTTTTTGTTGTTTGTTTTCAAGAGATTTTTCTTCTGGCACATTCCAGATCATGAAAACGCCTCTGGGACTAACATCTTAAAGGCTCTGAACAGCGTCTACCTCATGATGAATAACATGATTGCCCGGTTCAACCTGGAGACCTCTGCTTGGCATGAGATCCGCCACGCCATTATCCTGCTGACAGACGGTGGGTGTCTCCCTAGCTGCTGGAGGTCGGCAACAATGGGCAGCGTCAGGACAGGCTCTGAAGTCCTGTGTTCTGGTTGTCTTTCTGCTGTTGGGGAACTCACTTGGTCTTTTTGTTTGTTTAGCTTTGAGACAGGTTTTCTCTGGGTAGCCTTAGGTGGTCTGGAACTCACTATGTAGACCACACCAGCCTCAGACTCACAGAGATCCACTTGCCTCTGTCTTGTCTTCTAAGTTCTGGGATGAAAGATGTACACACCCATGCCTTACTTACTTAATTTTATTTTGTTTAAGAACTCTTGGTCTTCTTGCTTCAGCCTACAGAGTGGCTCGAATTACAAGTATGTGCCACAACACCTAGCCCATAAACACACACACACACACACACACACACACACACACACACACACTTTAATTATCCACTCACCTGTTGGTGGGCAGCACGGCTGATTCCATTTGTCTGCTTTAGTGAATTAGGCAGCTATAATCAGACGTTTCTCCCGAAGGGTGTGCAGCTCTCCGGGCACACATGCCCGGGAGTGAAACAGCGAAACAGCTGGGGCATGCGGTAGCTCTGTTCTGAATGTTTTTGAGCAATGTTCGGCATGTTCTCCACACTGCTGTACATAACTTCGCATCTTGGCTAGCAGTGAGTGGGCTCCTTTCTCTCTACATCCTCTCCAGACTGGTTGTGAGGTTGGCTGGTGTCAGCCGTCCTGACTGGGGTGGAATGGTTGTCTCAAAGTAGTTTTAGTTTGCATTTCCTTGATGAGTAAGGGCACCAAACACATTTAAAAATAGTTATGGGCCTAAGTGTTTTGATTTTTTTTTTAAAGCTGTCTATTCAGTTCTTTTGCCCATTTATTGACTGGGAGTTTTATTTTTATTTGTTTGTTTATTTATTTATTTATTTTTGGTTTTTCGAGACAGGGTTTCTCTGTAGCTTTGGAGCTTGTCCTGGAACTAGCTCTTGTAGACCAGGCTGGCCTCGAACTCACAGAGATCCGCCTGCCTCTTCCTCCTGAATGCTGGGATTAAAGGCATGTGCCACCACCGCCCGGTGGGAGTTTTATTTTCTTAGCACCTAGTTTCTCCAATTCTTTCTAAAACCTACAAGTTAGCTCTTTGTCTGCAGTTCATTTGGTAAAGGCTGTCCCCACTCGGGGTTCTGTTCTCTGCTGTTTCCTTTGCTTTACAGAAATGGTTTGTCTTCATGTGTTTATTTGGTTTTGCCTGCATGTATTTGTATGTATGTATGTATGTATGTATGTGCATTATATGTGAGTCTAGAGCCCTTGGAGGTCAGAATAGGGCATTGGATCCCCCAGAAATGGAGTTCTAGATAGTTGTGAGCCACCATGTAGGTGCTGGGAACTGAACACAGATCCTCTGGAAGAGCAACAAGTAGTCTTACCCACCAAGCCATCTCTCCAGCCCCAAACGGTGTGTTTTAAAATGGCTGAATGTGCCTCATGTTCCCAGAGCCGTGAGAAATTCTGCATTCATTCCAAATGGAGCACTCTCTCCCTTCTCTGTCTAGGGAAGTCCAACATGGGTGGCTCTCCCAAGCGAGCAGTTGATGACATCAGGAGTATCCTGGACATCAGTCAGAACAGGAACGACTATCTGGGTAAGGCTCTGCCCAATCCAAGCTGCCAGCAGGGTGGGGGCGGGCTCCTCTGCCGGGGGTTCCAGTGTGAGTTAGCCTGGCTCTGAGCCATAAGGGTTTCCCGGTAGTTCTGCGTGGCAGTGGCTGAGTATCACATGGAGGACCTGGGTACCAAACTGGCTATGGTCCCTACTCCGGTTCCATCTGCGGAGGGCTGGGGCTGCGGGCTGTTTCTTCTGTCCTGAGTGGTGCTGTCGGCACCGGACCAGCTTCTGCAGGTGGGTAGGGGAAGAAGGTGCCGATGAAAGTGTGGTCTGGTGCAGAGAACCGCTCAGTATTGTCCACCGCCATGCCATTACCATCTCGTGTTTCAGGAAACTTTGCAGGAAGAAGGGCCTGGGTTCCCTGTAGGGACTGTCCCCTCCCGTGTCCCTTCAGCAGTAGACACCTAGGTGAGGCGTTGGCAGGCGAAGCTGCTAAGGAACAAATAACTTCTCAGGTTCAGGGTGACCACAAAGTGGTCTATGACTAGAAAACAATTGCATTTTTTTTCTTTAGGTCTTTTTTTTTTAAGACAGGGTCTTGCTATGTAGAGGCCTGGTGGCTGCAGGTGTCCTTGGCTTGTAGCCACAAGACCCCAACCTTCAACTCTGTCTTCCACCCCATTTTCTGTCCTGTTTCCACAGTGTCCCGTGAGCTATATTTGGGTTCAAATTTCCTATGTATTTATTATCTTGTGCCTACCAAGCAAGCACTCTGCCACTGAACTATATCCCTAGCCCTCTGTCTACTTTTATTATAAATATATTTATCTCTATCTCTGTAGATGTATGTGTCTGTGTGAATGGATGCTGCATGAATGTGAATGCCCTTGCTGCCCCTGGAGCTGGAGTTACAGGCCGTGGGTGCTGGGAACACATTCACTCCCTCCAGAAAAGCAGCAAGCACTCTTGACGGCTGAGCCATCTCTCCAGCCCTCTTTTGTTTTATTTTTGGGACAGGCCTGGGCTGACCTCTAACTCACTAAGTAACCGAGGCTGGCTTTGAACTCCTGATCTTCCTGCTTCCACCTCCTGAGTGCTGGTAATACCAGGCCTGTATCCCCAGCGGTGGGACACACCTTTGATCCCAGCACTTGAGAGGCAGAGGCAGGAGAATCTCTGAGTTTGAGACCAGCCTGGTCTACAGAGCAAGTTCCGGGACAGCCAGGGCTACACAGGGAAACCCTGTCTCAACACCTGCACCCCCTCCCCCCAAAAAAAAACCCTGTTTCTAATGCAGGTCACATTCACAATGGAACCTGAACACATTCTTCTAGGACACACGGTTCTACCGTGTGTAGGCAATACACAAAGTAAACAAGGCAGTTGTTTAGCCTGCGAGTGATAGGTACCCAGTGCCATGATGTGAAGCCAAATGGGTAGGGCGTGCCAGGGTCTGGGGCATCGCACACTTAGAAGACCTTGCTGAAGAGCCATGTGGACGCCTGGGGCAGAGTACCCCAGCCAGAGGTGCAGCTGGAGCAGAGGCCTGAGCAGGGTGTGCTTGTGGGTTTGAGGGCCTTCTCGGAGGCTGTGCAGGGTTGGGGTCCAGGGATGGTGGCAGGAGGAGAGGGAGACAGGCAGGGATGGAGGAGGCAGAGTCTGTCTAATTCAGGTCTTTGTTGGCTCGGTGAGCTCAAGTGCCCGCCTCACGTCTTGGGTGGGCTCTGGGCCACAGGCTCTCGTGACGTCCCTCCTTCCCCTCAGATATCTATGCTATCGGGGTGGGCAAACTGGATGTGGACTGGAAAGAGCTGAACGAGCTGGCGTCCAAGAAGGATGGCGAGAGACATGCCTTCATCCTGCAGGACGCGAAGGCCGTGCAGCAGGTCTTTGAGCACATGCTGGGTACGTGAAGCTTCGTCCCCCTGGCCGCAGAGAGCAGAGTGGGGAATCAGCCGGGAGCTGGGGTGCCAGCCTGGACCTGTATCCGTCACCCACCTCCTTCCCTGCCTTTGCCCACAGATGTCTCCAAGCTGACGGATACCATCTGTGGGGTGGGGAACATGTCTGTCAATGCCTCTGACCAGGAGAGGACACCTTGGCATGTCACCTTTAAGGTATGGGGAAGGAGGGGCAGGGATTAGATCCCAGAGGTGAAAACAGCCAGACACAGCCAACCTGTACTGTTGTCTGTTCCCTGTAGCCCAAGAGCAAGGAGACTTGCCGGGGGTCCCTCATCTCTGACCAGTGGGTACTGACAGCAGCTCACTGCTTCCATGATAGCCAGATGGAGGACCGCCACCTGTGGAGGGTCACCGTGGGTAAGTCAGGAGCTGCAGCCGGCCCCTCACCCAAGGCCAGAGTCATCACCGGTTCATGTCTAATCCACCACTGTCCCCAGGGGACCCCACCTCTCCTCATGGCAAAGAATTCCTGGTGGAGAAGGCGCTGATCGCCCCAGGGTTTGACGTCCACGCAAAGCAGAGCCAGGGCATCTCTGAGTTCTACGCCGATGATATTGCCCTGCTGAAGCTGACCCAGAAAGTGAAAATGTCCACCCATGCCAGGTGCCTGAGCCCAGGCTGGGAGGGCACCCTACAGAGGACAGCGTTTTGGAAAGTACCAGAGGGGATACTGAGGGCTGGCCCATGTGACGGTCTCCTTTCTCCCCAGGCCGATCTGCCTTCCTTGCACGGTGGAGGCCAACATGGCTCTTCGGAGATCCCAAGGCGGCACCTGTAGAGAACATGGTTAGCTGGGGGCAGAGCTCGGCTGAGCTGGCAGGTTGGGGCTGCAGTCCTCACCGCAGGGGCTCTGGGTAAGGAAGCCTGTGCTGACACTGCCTTCTCCCCACCGGCAGAGACTGAACTTCTGCAGCAGCAGAAGGTTCCTGCGCATTTTGTGGCTTTGAATGGGAACAAACTGAACATCAACCTCAGGACAGGACCAGAGGTGAGAGCTCAGAAGGGATCCTGTGGAGGCAGCTCCCAGAATGTCCAGCCCTGCCTGGAGTCTCCCCTTCTCCAGGGCCTAGCTGGTCTGCTTAATGTCTCCTGGCATGTTCTTCTCTCCTACTCCCCGCATTGCAGCGGGCAAACTGTATCAAGGCCGTCTCCGAAAACAAAAACGCCTTCCCCGGCTTGACGGACGTCAGTGAGGTAGTGACAGACCAGTTCCTATGCAGTGGGATGGAACAGGATGACAATCCCTGCAGAGGTGAGAAAGCCACCCCTGCACTCCCACGAGATGTTACGGAGACATCTGTCCTGGGTGACACTGTCTCTTGTCCCTTCTTTCCCTGCAGGAGAATCTGGGGGTGCAGTTTTCCTTGAGCGGAGATACAGGTTTTTCCAGGTGGGAAGTGGGGCCAGGCAGGGTGCGAGTTCTTCTTGCAGGGTCAGGTGGGAGCCCTTCGAGGAACAGATGGGTTGAGTCTTGGAGTAAGGCTGGCACTGCCCAACCCCATCCTCTCTTCCTCCAGGTGGGCCTGGTGAGCTGGGGTCTTTACGATCCTTGTCAAGGTTCCTCCAACAAAAACTCGCGCAAGAAGCCTCCCCAGGGTGTGAAGCCTAGAGACTTCCACATCAATCTCTTCCGCCTGCAGCCCTGGCTGCGGCAACACCTGGATGGAGTCCTGAACTTTTTGCCCCTTTAACTTGGTCCCTGAGTCCTTTACTGTTCTGACCCCTCCTGCCCACGACCTCCGAGTGTCCTCACTCCTGGGTACATAAACCCTGGGCCCCAGGAACCCAGAGACAAAAGGTGGGGAATCCCCAGGGTTGTACTGGGACCTCTGTCCGGCGGCCTTGCCCTGCCTGTGTGCAAACCTTCCTTAGAGTGCATGGCTTGCACTTTTCACTCTCACACGGAATTTCCCACTTATGAAATTAATAAAAACAGTGATTTCCACATCGGCCTGTCTTATGTCTTGGGGGTGGGGAGGCCAGGGAGGTTCCAGGAAGGTCAGAGACCCTGCTGTACAAACAGCAGCTGGACTCTGCCCCATCATAGTCTATGGGAAGCTGGCCTCTAAGGGGGTGGTCTGGGCCTGCTGGGAGGGTCTGGGGGCTAAGGGGTCCCTCTGCAAGGGAAGTCCTGGCACTTGATCAGTAAAGAAGTGGGGCTGGGATAGTTTCTGTTTCCTCAGTTGGCAGCTCGGCAGGGGCCCTCCTTCTTGAATGTTCCAGGAAAACTATGTCTGTGTGGGCAGGCTGGCCAAATGCAGGTGCCAGAGCAGATTGCATAAAAGGGCCAGTGGGAAAGGGTGTAGCCAGGCCCAGCGTCACAGTTTCAGTTTGGACAGCGAGCCAAGTTGACACCCAGAGTGAACTGGAGAGGGCTTTTAGCCCCGGGCCTCTCTTTCGCTCTCCATGAAGATGGGGTATAGCCCGAGTCCTCAAATCTGCCTGGTTCTCTTGGTCTTAGGCCTCTCCTCCGGAGGTAAGCAAAGGACACCCCACCCTCACCCTCATTTTGTCCCCAGCATCTGTCCTTGGCCTCCTGGGGCCAGGCTTCACCGGCCTTTCTCCTCAGGTGTGAGCACAACTCCAGTGTTCGCAGGCCGGCCCCAGGTCCCCTGCTCTCTGGAAGGAATAGAGATCAAAGGTGGGTCCTTCCAGCTTCTCCAAGGTGGCCAGGCTCTGGAGTACCTGTGTCCCGCGGGCTTCTACCCATATCCTGTTCAGACCCGGACCTGCAGATCCTCAGGCTCCTGGAGCACCCTGCAGACCCGAGACCAGAAGATTGTCAAGAGGGCGGAATGCAGAGGTTGGAGGTTTGGGAGTGTGACGGGGGGGGGGGGGGGCAGTGGGTGGCAGGGACGAGCAGTGGGCACGCCTCTGGGGGTGCGTGTGGGAAATGTTTCCTCGTCTCAGGCAGCCCTGGCAGTTAAAACAGTACTTAGAAACCGGAGCTGGGATTTTGGGAATGCAGCTCATTCGGTAGAGAGCTGGCCTAGCCCGGACAAAGCAGCCCTACACGAAACGGTGATGGTGCAGGCCTGTAAGCCTAGCACTCAAGAGGCAGGGGCGGGAGGGTCAGAAGCTCAAAGTCATGTTCAGCTTCATAGTGAGTTTGAAGCCAGCCTGGGCTCCATGAGACCTTCTCTCAAAACAAAACAATCCCGAAACACAAGAGGAGGGGCTTCAAGTTGAGGGGACTGGGCAGTATGTTTCTCAGGGACATGAGGGATCCAGAAACAGCCCTCGGTGACATTTACCTATCTTCTTCCCTAAAGCAATACGCTGCCCACGGCCACAGGACTTTGAAAATGGGGAGTACTGGCCCCGGGCCCCCTACTACAACCTGAGTGACCAGATTTCTTTTCAATGCTATGATGGTTACACTCTCCGGGGCTCTGCTAACCGCACCTGCCAAGTGAATGGCCGGTGGGATGGACAAACAGCAATCTGTGATGATGGAGGTGAGCAGGCCGCCCCTGGCTTTACCCTTTCCCTGAGGTCTCACCCTGGGAATGTATGGGCACTCCAATTGTCCTCATGTCTCTGCAGCGGGATACTGTCCCAACCCGGGTATTCCCATTGGCACAAGGAAGGTGGGCAGCCAGTACCGCCTTGAAGACACTGTTACTTATCACTGCAGCCGGGGACTTGTCCTGCGTGGCTCCCAGCAGCGAAGATGTCAGGAAGGTGGCTCATGGAGCGGGACAGAGCCTTCCTGCCAAGGTGACTCTTGACCTGCTCCCTGGGTCAGCTCTTCCCTGGTGTCTCCACTCTAGGACACTGTTTTCTTCACCGCCTTACTTTAGCTCCTTCTCGCTTTCCAAACCTTCCTGTCAGTTTTCTACACCCAGTCCTGAAATCTAGCACCCTGTGTGCATGTCCTCCGCACTGCAGACATTTGACCTACTCTCTGACCGTCCCTAGATTCTTTCATGTACGACACCCCTCAAGAGGTGGCTGAAGCATTCCTAGCCTCCTTGACGGAGACCATAGAAGGAGTCGATGCTGAGGATGGACATAGTCCAGGTTTGAGGACAAAGAGGGAGGGTGGGCGGGAACCTGGGGAAGGGTGGCTAACCTGTCAGGGACTGTGCATGCTGGAAGCTGAGTCTCTGATGGTGCCCAGGGGAACACCAGAAGAGGAAGATCGTCCTGGACCCCTCGGGCTCCATGAATATCTACCTGGTGCTGGACGGGTCAGAGAGCATTGGGGCCAGCAACTTCACGGGAGCCAAGCGGTGTCTCACGAACTTGATAGAGAAGGTAGAGCAGTTTTCCCTCCCTTTGAAATGAGGGGACCTTGTCTGGACCTCACTGCCCTTTCAAGACTGGTCCCTGGATCTCAGGTCCTCAGGTCCCGTTGTCCTGCAGCCTCCCAACTAAACCGCAGCCCTTGGGCCCCACTCTGGCCCTCCCTGCCTCCACAGGAGTGCTGAGTCCTCCATGACACTGTTAACACTGTGACCTCTTGCTCACCCACAGGTGGCCAGTTATGGGGTGAGGCCAAGGTATGGTCTGGTGACCTATGCCACGGTCCCCAAAGTCTTGGTCAGGGTGTCTGACGAAAGGAGCAGCGACGCTGACTGGGTCACAGAGAAGCTCAACCAAATCAGTTACGAAGGTCAGAGGTTAGGGAAGGGAAAACTGGGAGGTGCATTGTGGGGTTGTGGTGATCAGAGGCTGGGGGTTCTTCATTTAGAAGTTTACCAAGAATTCTTGGGCAATGGAGATTGCTGGGAGAGCCAAGGGCAAGTGGGTGAGGAACCAGAAGCTGAAGATTGGGTGGGCTTGGTGGTGCAGGCCTTTAACCCCAGCATTCAAAAGGCAGGTGGGTCTTTGTGAGTTCAATGCCAACATGGTCTATTTGGCAAAGCAAAAGTTAAAGTATGTGGGATCTCAGTTGTCACAGACCTGTGGGGCTCAAGAACTGCTTAGGAGATCAGACGAGGGAATGACCCCTTTCCTCTCTCTAGACCACAAGCTGAAGTCGGGGACCAACACCAAGAGGGCTCTCCAGGCTGTCTACAGCATGATGAGCTGGGCGGAGGATGCCCCGCCCGAAGGCTGGAATCGAACCCGCCATGTCATCATCATTATGACTGACGGTGAGACCTCTCTCCTGCATCCCCATCTCCTCATCTCCTGTGCCAGTGCCTGGTCCTCACGTCCACTCTCATGGGACCTGTGTCTTCCACAGGCTTGTACAACATGGGTGGAGACCCTGTCACCGTCATCGAGGAGATCCGAAACCTGCTGGACATTGGCAGGGATCGCAAAAATCTCCGGGAAGATTATTTGGGTGAGTGACCCACCTGGGACCCAGCACTCTTGCCCGAGGGCTGGACCCCCATCCTTTCTCTCTCCCTTAGATGTTTATGTGTTTGGGGTCGGGCCTCTGGTGGACTCCGTGAACATCAATGCCTTGGCTTCCAAGAAGGACAATGAGCAGCATGTGTTCAGAGTCAAGGACATGGAGAACCTGGAGGATGTTTTCTACCAGATGATTGGTAGGAAGACGCAGGGGATCACAGGGGCAAGTTGTCTGCAGACCATGGTTGCTGACTTCCCTCACCCCGGAGCCCTGGCCAGCTGGCTTTCCCCTTTGCTCCTCTCCACCTAGGTTCTATTCTTATTTCCTGAGATTCTTCACTTCCTGATCTCACAATCACAGAACTCGGAGAGTTCATTTCATAGGTGTGGAAACTGAGAGGTAGAGACAGGCTCAGGGGACAGGATGTCAGCACTGAGGCTGGGGCTAAAAGCGCCTAATCCTCACTAGGCCTGGTCTTAAGCTTTTCTCACTACATCACAGGGGTTCCTAGTCTAACACAGGGAACCCCCCCCCCCCCTTCTTGTGGGCAATTGCTCTCTACAGACAGGCAGGGACCTGACAAAGATGGCTGCCATGACTTGAGCCTTCAGCACTCTTTCTCTGCTAGATGAAACCAAATCTCTGGGTCTCTGTGGCATGGTATGGGAGCACAAGGACGGCACGGATTACCACAGGCAGCCATGGCAGGCCAAGATCTCAGTCACGGTGAGTATTCCAGCACAGGGGACTTGTGGGAGGGGAGATGAAATGTCCACACTAGCCAGCCAGGTCTGCAATCAGAGCTGTTCAGGAAGCTGAGGCAGGGCAGAGATTCACAGCCTGCTCTGGCTACAGTGAGTTCAAGGTCAGTGCCAGGAACTTATGAAACTGTCTGAAAACGGAAAAAGAAGCTGGTGAGGAGCGCGTGTGGGGGACCCCCAGCAGCTGGAAGCGGAGTTTGAGGTCAGCCAGGGCTATGCAACAGGACCCTGTCTGAGAGAGGAAAGGAGAGAGAAGCAGGGCTACAGGGTGCTGACACAGCACGGGTGAAGCCAGCCTCCAGCACCACACACCAAGGCTGTCACAGCATTGTTCTTCCCCAGCGTCCGCTGAAAGGTCATGAGAACTGCATGGGGGCTGTGGTGTCTGAGTACTTTGTGCTGACGGCGGCACACTGCTTCATGGTAGAGGATGAGAAGCACTCCATCAAGGTCAATGTTGGTAAGGACGCAGTGGGTTCTCATCTCCAGGCCCATCCTATCCTCAGTACGACCCTTCCCTTACACCCTAAGGTCGGGGAAAACGGAACTCAAATAATATGGGGCAAGAGCTGGGAGGCTGCTTACATAAACGATACCCATTTTCCTCCTCTCAGGAGGGAAGAGGCAGGACCTGGAGATCGAAGAGGTCCTATTTCACCCTAACTACAACATCAATGAGAAAAAGGCAAAAGGAATCCCCGAGTTCTATGACTACGATGTGGCTCTTGTCAAGCTCAAGACCAAGCTCAAGTATGGCCAGACTCTCAGGTGAGTGGGCCCGGGCCCCGAGGAATCAGGGAAGGTGGGCTGGAGGTACAGGGCACAGGGCAGGCTGTCTGCTGCCCCTGACTGTCCCCGTCTCCTAAACAGGCCCATCTGTCTCCCCTGCACGGAGGGAACCACCCGAGCCTTACGGCTTCCTCAGACGGCCACTTGCAAGCAGCACAGTAAGGCGTGGTCTGGGATGGGACAAGGATGAGACCCCCCGGGACAAGGGGTCACAAAGGGGAGTCGCAGCAAGGTGGTGGTGGCGCACGCCTTTAATCCCAGCACTCGGGAGAGGCGAGGCAGGCGAATCTCTGTGAGTTCGAGGCCAGCTTGGTCTACACGAGTTAGTTCCAGATAGGCTCCAAAGCTACAGAGAAACCCTGTCTGAACCCCCCCACCACACAAAAAAAGGGAGCTGTGAGTAGCTCTATGCTCAGCTGAATGCTGAGCACCTAAGTGGGGCCCAAGGGACATCTGCTGGGTGAGAAGTGAGGGGGACAGGGGCATGACCATGTCACTTGTTCAGAGGAGGAGCTGCTCCCCGTGAAGGACATCAAAGCTCTGTTTGTGTCTGAAGAGGGGAGGAAACTGTCTCGGAAGGAGGTCTACATCAAGAATGGGGACAAGGTGAGAAGGGGACCCTGGGGAGGCCGCCTTGGCCTGCTCTTTCCCGAGCCAGCTCTGCCCATCACGCCCTTCCCCCCTACAGAGAGACAGCTGTGAGAGAGATGCTCTGAAGGCTCCTGGCTATGGATCAGTCAAGGATGTGTCTGAGGTGGTCACCCCCAGGTTCCTCTGCACTGGAGGGGTGGATCCCTATGTTGACCCCAATACTTGTAAAGGTGAGGTGGCTCTCTGGCTGTGTTGCAAGCCCTCGAGGCCCAACAGTCTCCTCTACAGCGCCTCTCTTCCACAGGAGATTCTGGGGGTCCTCTCATTGTTCACAAGAGGAGCCGCTTCATTCAAGTGAGTGCTTTGTAGTCCGTGGGGGAGATGCCCAGGGGCAGCATGAACCGCGGAAAGGAAAGCGTGATGCATGCAGCTGGTAATGGTGGCAGAGCAGGGCACGCTCTGCCCTCATGTGACAGCTGTGTTCTGAAGTGGCCAGGGCAAGCCAAGTGTCCGGTCTGTGTGCACCAAGGAAGGCAGTACAAGCTGGGCTCCTAGTGTCCTTCTTTAGGATGCTTTCTGGGATTGTGAAGTGTCAAGTAACCTGTGCACCCGTCACCTACACAGGTCGGTGTGATCAGCTGGGGAGTAGTGGATGTCTGCAAAAGCCAGAGGCGGCAACAGCTGGCACCTGCTCACGCCCGGGACTTCCACATCAATCTCTTCCAGGTGCTGCCCTGGCTCAAGGAGAAACTCAAAGATGAGGATTTGGGTTTCCTATGAAGGGCTCCCTGCTGGGCGGGGAGAGTACTAAATTAAAGCAGCTGCAATCAAGACTGTGTTCCACATCTTTTTGGGGGTAAGGGAGGAGGGGATGTGCACTGGTCACCTTGCTACAAAGTAACATTAACACTGACAGCCACATCTGAAGGTTTAACCCCATCCCAAGTGCTGAAAAACTAGAGGATGAAGGAGGTGAATGAGCTTCTGCCCCAGGATTTTACTGAGACCAGCTTGGGGGCATATGAGGCACAAGGAATCCAGCTTCGTGTCCTAGAAGCCATCCACAAAGGTTTCCTACAGATCGTCACTGTACACAATCTGGGTCCTCTTGTCCCGGTGGCAGCCCTTAGGGCTGTTCTGGACAGCTGGGGAGGGGGGAAAGTGACAGTTAAGGTCTGAGGTAGCTCACAGGCCGGACCTAGGTTCCAGTCCTCCTGTCTCTGCCCGGGCCCACAGTGCCTATGCTGCCCTCTGGTGGCCAGAGTCTCCCGCTGGCTTAGAAAATCCAGACCCTTATCGCGGTGAGCCATGCAGATGATGAAATCATGAAACCCTCGGAAACTAAAGATGAGAGCATCTCTGTGGCCTTGCTGGAATACTGGCTGATCCGCTCCTTCCTGGTGTCTACAGGGCTTTTACTCCGAAAATCTGCTTCAGGCAGAGTGGGCAGTCCACTTTGAGGAAGCCCACAGGTCACGCCAGGCTTTGTAGGAGGCCTCAGAGCCCAAGTGCTCAGCTTCTCTCTTGCACATTTCTGAGGCTGGCCTTCTGCTTGAGGTTCAGACCCACAGTTTCAAGTTCAGACACTGCTCCAGCTCGGAGGGACAACCTGACTCCTGCTCTCCTCACTGCTGGGGACCTTGTACTGTTCCTCCCCTCCCCTCCCCTCTGACAGACACCCTGGCAGCTCTCCATCAGCTGCCTACACGCAAATCCTGATCTTCGGCACTCTGTGGAGGGAACCACAGTGGTGTGCTGTAGGGAGGGATGAGGGAAGAGCCCCGTCCTTACCAAGGGAGCCCCAGACAGACTTGCCGGTGGCAGCGTCCAGCATGGGCTGTTTGCGGGCTATGTTGACTTTGAGCTGCACGGATTCCACCTGGGTTCCGTTGAGCTGTGGGACGAAAGGGGAGGACAGAGGGTGGGCATTCCAGAGAGCCGGGTGCTGGCACCTTGGGACCAGATAAGGATGGAGCATGAAGGTTGTTAGGAGAGGAGGAAGAGCCTGAGGGGGCAGGAGGGATGGGGGAGGGGTCTGACAAGTCCCCACCTCAGCCACGGCCTGATCCGCAGACTCCATCTTTTCATAGGTGACGAAGGCACAGCTGGGGTGAGAAAAAGCAGGGTCAGTGGAGGTCCATGGGCCCAGTGTCCCCACGCAGCATCCCTCCCAGGATGCTCAGGGTGAGAAAAAGTGAGGTCAGTGGAGGTCCATGGGCCCAGTGTCCCCACGCAGCGTCCCCTCCAGGATGCGGGATCAGTGGAGGTTCATGGGCCCAGTGTCCCCACGCAGCGTCCCCCCCAGGATGCGGGATCAGTGGAGGTTCATGGGCCCAGTGTCCCCACGCAGCGTCCCCCCCCCAGGATGCGGAATCAGTGGAGGTCCATGAACCCAGTGTCCCCATGCAGCATCTCCCCCAGGATGCTCAGGGTGAGAAAAAATGGGGTCAGTGGGGGTCCATGGACCCAGTGTCCCCACGCAGCGTCTCCTCCAGGATACTCATCCTTACTTTCTGGGTGGGTCCATGGAGAGGTCGATGATGTTTCCAAAGGGGGAGAAGGCCCCTCGGAGGAGGGTGGGCGTCATGTCTTCTCCATACACATATAGAGTGTTCCCCTTCCGAGGGGCCCTCCTCTCAGGGAATGAGTCTGACCCTGTGGGTCGGGAATCACGGTCACTACTGAGTCCCCATCATCCTCCATTTAGCAGGACCCCTCACCCTGGCCAAGGGCACTCACTGCGGAAAGGGCCCTCTCGCTCCCGCTCCCGGTCTCGCTCCCTGTCTCGCTCCCGGTCTTTATCTTTGTCTCGGTCTCTGTCTTTGTCTCTGTCTTTGTCTCGATCCCGGTCTTTGTCGCGGTCTTTGTCCCGGTCCCTATCTCGGCTCCTCTCATGACTTCGGTCCCGGCTGCGGCTTCGGGGAGGGGAGGCTGAGGAGCGAGCACCACCGTGTTCTTCATAGCTCCAGTCAAAGCCTCGAGGTGGGCCATCAGCAGCCCCAGGGCCCTCTGCTTCTTCTCCATCTGGTCCCAGCTCCCGCAGCCGATCGCTAGAAGACACAAAGCTGGGGAGAGGCAGACAGTAAGGACCAAAGGAGGCTCCATCTTCTCAAGGACCTCTGTCTACAGCTGGCTCCTTCCACTCCAGCCCTGAACCTTCCAGTAACTCCACCTACTGACCCCACACCAAATGGTGGTTTCTCTAACCTTTCATACAGAGATTTCCTCTGGGGACGTCTGGATGACTGAGGAAAAAAAAACCAGAACAATTAAGAAGATTCCCAGGTGTTGAAAACCTGTGTCTTCTGTAGTTAACCCTGGCCCCACAGAAACCATTACCTCCTGCAGGTCCTCGTCAGCAGATACGCTCCTCTGGAACGGCTGGAAAGTGGGGACAGGCCCCTTCTCAGGGTCCTGGGGTGGGGGAGACACCGCATTAGTACGGACCAGGAGAGCTAGGTCCTCTTTTGCTCCTGTTACACTTCCTGCTGATGATGTGCTGGTCTTTTTGCCTGTTTATCAAGACTGAGTTTCTGTGCAGCCCTGGCTGTCAGTCTCGAACTCAGAGCTCGGCCTGGAACTCACTCTGTAAAGCAGGCTGGTCTTGAACTCAGAGCTCAGCTTGTTTCTTCCAAGTGCTGGGATTAAAAGTGTGCACCACCACGCCTGGCTGACGCGCTGTTTTTAAGTGTTTGGTTTACCCAAACCTCCCCTCAACCCAGGAAGTGCAAATGTGGAAAACAGAAATGCAGGAGTCACCTTGTGTGATAGATAAGAAACTTAAAGCTCCAGCAGTAAATGGTGGCGTGCCCCTCTAGCCCCAGCTACTTGTGAGTCTGGGGGAACAGCGAGAAAGGAATAAAAAAGACTAAAAGAGACCAGAAGTAGGAAAACAACCTAAACCTAAGGACAGCACAACTTGCTTGTATCTAACATGACTTCCCATAAAGCTATCTCCCTTCTAGCTTGGAGGGGATCTCGCTGACGTCAAGGGTGTTCACCTTTAACTTCCCCTCTAGGGTCCGAGAACGTTTGAAGCCTGAGTTCTTGGTTTCAGCCTTGATGGCACTGATGGCTCCCGACTTCACCAGCTGCTTGGCCTGTTCTGTTGCTGTGGCAGTGTCCACCACAGGCTGCTCCGAGAGCGCTGGGGGCGGAGGGAGGGACGGAGGCGTTATGCTGGCTGTGGCGGGGGTAGCCCCACGCTGCCCCTCCAACTCTCCATCTCCACCACTTACAGCGTTTGACGCCACCCTGGCTCGCCGTGCCACTGCTACTTTGCTTCTTCAGGGCCAGCAAGGCTTTTTTCTGGGAAGGAGAAAGATTAACAAGGCGAGGTTTGTCAGCCAAGGCGCTGGTCTCTGATGTGCATCATTCAAGGGAGAGCATACACGGTGTCCTTGTCCTGGAGGGGCACATCTGGTCCCTACATCATCGTGACGCCGATAGTAACTAACCTAACCAAAGCAGGGTGTCCAAGGCCCCTCAAGTCTCACGTTTTGGAAGTTGAAAAACAAAAACAAAAACAAAACAAAAACCTAAGCCCTGCGGCTGGAGAGAGGGCTCAACAGTTAAGACCACTGACTGCTTTTCAAGAGGACCCAGGTTTAATTCCCAGCACCCATGTGACCGCTTCCAACTGTAACTCCAATTCTTATACCCTCACAGACATACACGCGGGCAAAACACCAATGTACATAAAATAAAACCAAACCTAAGCCCTACCATATAAGCTGCAGAGAAGCTCTGAATGTCTTCCCTGAGGATTTTACCCACCTTTCTTCTGCATATTTCACAAAGCTGTACAAAACTGAAACGCCTAGTTCCTACCCTTGAGAAACGCATAATCCAGGAAATATAACGACTAGACTCCCAGCCAAGAATAATCAAAGGTACTAATCAAACATAGCTGAATGCAAAAAAAAAAAAAAAAAAAAAACCAGTCTCAGATGCTTAAGCAGTTATTAAACTGGAACCTGGGTAGAATTTACCCAACGCAGACAGAAGAGATTTGACAAAGAAAGCAAGGTGGTACAAATGCAGAGAAAAGGTTTGGGATGCAGGTTTTTAGAGTAAGCAATTCTGTCTTTTTCGAAAGGGATGCTGGGCTGAGATTTCAGGGCTTTGTTCTATAATACACGATGTGAGACCTTGAAAAGTTTTCAGGGGAACAAGTGTGCCCCCAAGAGAGCCAAGCAAACCCTGTTCTGACGGGTTCGTCGGTAGGAGTCACTAGAGAGATCACTCAGAAGGACAGAGCACTGATAATCAGGGTGCCCCTGCAGTTCCAGCTCCTCAGAGAAGCTGAGGCAGGAAGATCACACGGACCCAGGAGTTCAACACCAACCTGGGCCATGTACTGAGATCCTGCTTCAAAGGGAAAAAAAAATAGACAAAGTGGGAAGGTGGAAGGGACAGAACACGGACAGGCAGGACAGACACTCCGCTGTGTACATAGTAAGGAAGCCAGAAGTGAGCTGGGTGCGGGGTGAACAGAGTATAGTGGCTCAGGTAGAGCTGTTCAATCCAGTGAGGCCCTGTCTGAAGAGGGGATAAAAAGCCAGAGAGGAGATTTTAAGGCCTATGACGCTTAGGAGGTCCTATCTAAAAGCAAGGAAAGGGAAGTAGATCAGACAGGATGGTGACTTTAGCTTGGCCTTCTGATGGTTCAAAACGCACGCATGGAACGGGGAATCCAAATGTGAACACCTCCAGCTCCCGGTGGTACTCAAACCACAGGAAGGATGACCGATCCATGGGGGATCAAACAGAAAAGACTTGACAAAAAGCTGGAGAAGCGACACAGGCGTGTACTCCGGGTATGAGCCAGGACAAGGGGGCGCCCCATCACCTCACACTCTCCCAGGTGTCCTCCGAGTCTGCAGAAGGCTGTGCCGTGCCGCCGCCCTACTCCCTTACCTTCTTCTTGAGCTTGTTGAATTTCTTCTGCAGCGCCTCTTCCTCTTCGCTCAGCCCGGGAGGTATCACCAACATGTCGGCTCCTGGTGCAGGGGCAGAACCCAAGACATCATTCTCTACCGTCACCACTCAAAATGCACACGTCGTCCAACTTCTGTCCATCCTGTATTTACCCCAACCTCCAGGCCCGCCTACTCCAGCCTCTGGCCTTGCCCTAACCCCTTGTCTCCACGAGGCTGCTGTCCAATCTCCTGTCCAAGGTTCAGACACCAGAGCCTTGGGATACCTCAGCCCGGAGAAGGGAAAGCACTCCCTGCGACGCCAAGGCGATGGCTCCCGACCCCCATGCCCAATGGGGTTAGGTCAGCCAACCTCGGGGTCCGGTGGGCAGAGAAGGCGGCTGGGCCCGCGCAGAGCTATCTGGCCGACCAGGGGAGGAGGAAGAAGAACCGGGGGCCGCGCGGGGAAGGCGCGAAGGATGTGAGACGAAGCCCTCACCTGAGGGGGCGGCGCCCAGGCCCGCGGTCTCCGGCGCCGCCGCGCGGGCTGCTGCGCGCGGGCTCGTGGCGATGACGTAAAGGGGCGGGACACGCGGTAACCAAGGCGGCGAGGCGCAGCGACTTCCGCCCGGCCTTGCCCTGCTCCGAGCGAGGCTTCGGCGTCGCGCTCGCCCACGCTCCCGGCAGGGAGTGGTGGAGGGAGGGGGCGTGTCGGAAAAACTCAATTTCCGCCCATCTCGGGGCGGGGCCAACTACGTGATTCCTCTACGTTTCCGTGCTGCGAGGCAGCTGTCGCGGCTTCAGGATGCTGGACACTGAGAGACTCGGTGAGGGGGAGGGGAAGGCAGGGGAGGGGAGCAGAGTAGCACCTGGGACTGACTTTTGACCTCTAACCTGTGACCTTTCCCCCGTAGTGCTGCCTCCTCCCGATCCCTTGAACCTGCCCCTTGGAGCTCTGGAAGTGGGCTGCACTGGGCACTGGGAGCTGCTGAACGTGCCTGGGGCTCCAGAGAGCACTGTGAGTGAGTTTTGACTCTCACCTTTGACCCGGGAGGCTAAAAGTGACACCCCCCCGCCCCCCGCCCCGACCTCACCTTCCTGTGCCTGGACACTGTCACCTGTGGCCCCCAGGCGATGTTGGACAGAACCCAGCCTCCTGAAGCTCCAGTGGGACACTAGCTCTCACAACTGCGCTTTCACGTGTGACTTTCTTCCTTGGAAGTTCCTTCTTTCTGCACTTGGCTGAGACCTCACTTATCAGCTTCTGAATCTGAAGTCGGGTGTGGTGCAAGCCTTTAATCCCAGCACTTGGGAGGCGGAGGCAGGCCGATCTCTTGAGTTGGAGGCCAGTTTGGTCTACAAGAGCTAGTTCCAGGACAGGCTCTAAAGCTACAGAGAAACCCTGTCTTGGGAAAAACCAAAACAAACAATTCATAACAGTAACAGAACTCCACTTAGGAAGTAGCAGCAAAGGAACTGTACTGCAGGGTTGGGAACCACTGGCTCCGTCGATAAAGTGCTTGCCATTAGCTAAGTTGGTATAGTGTTTGCCTAGCGTACACAGAGATCTGGGTGACACTGAGGTGTGGCATTGCATGCTTGTCACCCCCTAGTTCTGGGTCATTTATATATATGAAAATTTATTTATTTTGTAAGGATTTATTTATTTATTATGTATACAACATTCCTTCCATGTATGCTTGCATGCCAGAAGCACCTGATCTCATTATAGATGGCCGTGAGCCACCATATGGTTGCTGGGAATTGAACTCAGGACCTCTGGAAGAGCAGTCAGTGCTCTTAACCTCTGAGCCATCTCTCCAGCTCCTGAAAATTTATTATATATGTATATCAAGTTGGATGCAAACCTGAGTTACACCAAACCCTGTCTTAAAATAAGAATGCAAATGGCTGTGTCTGGCCTCTACGCGTCCGAAATACATAGTTTGCTTTAGTTAGTGCCGCAGGTCCCTCAGCCACAGGTTGGTTTTGCTTAGCTTTTGGGCTTTGCTCATCCGATTGCCTCGGCTTCTACTGGAGACATCCACCACTGGATCTAAACACAAATCCCGTCGCCTCTTCTGTCTGCACTTTATCCATTCCTAATGGTTCTCACCTCGCCCTTGTCCCAGCTTCCCCACGGCCTCCCTCCCTGTGCCCCCGACCTCCAGCAGGAAGCGGAGCAGCTGTTCCTCTCGTCTCCCGCCTGGCTTCCTCTGCATGGTGTGGAACACTCAGCTCGGTGAGGAGTCTGCAGGGCCCAGCAAGGGGGGTGGACTACCCAAAGGGAGCAGGGATAGCGAGAAAGCTGACTCCCAAGTTCTTTTCCGTTCCTCCAGAAAATGGCAGAGGAAGAGGGATCCCTGGTCTCTTCTGGCTGCTCTGGGGGCTCCCGTCCCATCCGACCTTCAGGCCCAGAGACACCCAACTACAGGCCAGATACTGGGCTACAAGGAGGTGAGAGGTCAGAGACCAGAAGAGACAGAGCTGGGAGAACGGGTCGGAGCAGACCGGGTCTCACCGGGACTCCAACCTCTTGTCTCAGGTCCTGCTGGAGAACACAAACCTGTCGGCCACAACGTCCTTGTCCCTTCGCCGACCCCCAGGGCCAGCCTCCCAGTCACTATGGGGCAATCCAACACAGTACCCTTTCTGGCCTGGTAAGTTGTAGATGGTGGGGGTAGAAGCGAGTGTCGTTGTGTCTAGGGAACGGGTCCCTGCTGAGGCCGAACCCTCATGTTTCCCCAGGTGGGATGGACGAGCCCACCATGACAGATCTGAGCACTCGGGAGGAAGCTGAGGAGGAGATAGACTTTGAGAAAGGTGAAGTGGCCGTGTCTGAGGAGGGCCCAGCAGGCCGCTGCTGGCTGTCCTGTCCATGCACAAACTACGGGAAGGGGGTCCTCCTCGCCCCAGGGGAAAAACTGTTCTCTTTAGTACCCCTGAAAAAAATGACCACAGTTGCTGTCCACATGGCAGAGCACTGTGACTGTGTCATGTGACGGAACAGCTGGGCGGCGGCTGATGCCGTGGCAGCTGATGCTGTCCCTCTGGTCCGGTCCTCAGATCTTCTTACTGTCCCACCTGGCTTCAAGAAAGGTGTGGATTTTGCCCCCAAGGGTGAGTGTGATGAGGATTTGTAGGGATGCCCAGCTCTTGTTGCAGGCGTGTGAATCTAACGGGTTGCTCTTGCTCCTCAGATCATCAAGCTCCTGTGTCAGGTTTGCTCAGCCTCAGCTGCCTGCTGGAGCCCCTAGATCTGAGTGGAGGCGATGAGGAGGACAAGGCTGAGCCAGCAGGAGTCCCTGGAGGGGACACTGCCTCCGCCTCTCTGTGCAGCGCTCCCCTGGGCCGAGCAAGCAGCTTGGAGGACCTTGTGTTGAAGGTTGGTGGTTACCGGTGATGGAGGCATGCAAGATGGGGCCTGACTGCAGCAGGGGCGGGTTCGAGGGTAAGAGTGAGCTATCTGGGGATGAGTGGCAGTCAGGAGCGCTCTGGCTGTACATTTAGCTCTCCTGCCCGGCATTTCCAGGAAGCATCCACAATCGCATCCCCCCTCGAGCCTCCCAAACCTGCACCCCAGGAACAGTGGGCTGTACCTGTGGATGTCACCTCCCCTGTGGGTGATTTTTACCGTCTCATTCCTCAGCCTGCCTTCCAGGTACTGCACACAGGTCTTACTCCACCTCTTGGTAGCCCCGACCCTGGCCTTGCCCCTCAGCCCAGCCTTGTCCCCTCTTCACCAGAGCCCATATATGGTCCCGGCCTGCCTTGCTCCTTGGTCCCAGCCCTGCACTGGCCTCCTCTTTGCCCTGATGCCTGTGAGCAGGTAGAGGGGCCCTGTCACTATAGCCCTGTCCATTTCTCTTGCGCAGTGGGCCTTTGAGCCAGATGTGTTTCAGAAGCAGGCCATCCTGCACTTGGAACAGCACGACTCTGTCTTTGTTGCGGCTCACACATCTGCCGGGAAGACAGTGGTGGCTGAATACGCCATTGCCCTGGCCCAGAAACACATGACCCGGTACACGTGGCTCCTCAGCCTGCTCTCCTCTGCATCCTTTCCGAACCTCCCCTCTACCTTATCCCTTAGATAGGAGGTTCAGGAGAGAGGCCAAGATGGGGTTCAGAGAGAAGTGAAAAGGTCTAGGAGAGAAAGAGAAACTGGGCAAGAAGATGACCTGGGCTAGCTGAGGAAGGGTTGGTGTCCTGAGGGAGGGCAGGAGGGCTGTCAGTGTGTGTGGGGGCTCCGGCAGGCAGGAGGGCTGTCAGTGTGTGGGGGGCTCTGGCGGGCAGGACGGTTGTCATTGTGAGGGGGGCTCTGGCGGGCAGGTAGGGTGTCAGTGTGAGGGGGACTCCGGCGGGCAGGTGGGGTGTCAGTGTGAGGGGGACTCCGGCGGGCAGGTGGGGGTGTCAGTATGAGGGAGCACTCTGGCAGGCAGGCAGGGTGCCCCAGCTGCGGTTCTGTGAGGAAAGAGCCTCTGACTGCCTGCCCTGTCTCCAGTACCATTTACACGTCTCCTATCAAAGCCCTGAGCAACCAGAAATTTCGGGATTTCCGGAACACGTTTGGGGACGTGGGGCTGCTCACAGGAGATGTGCAGCTGCACCCAGAGGCCTCCTGCCTCATCATGACCACAGAGATCCTTCGGTGAGAGAGGGGTCTCCCAGGTGGGTTGTGCATCCCTGCAGAAGCAGGGTAGACAGCCGCTGAGGAGTCAGCCCGGCACTGCTTCTCCCCAGCTCCATGCTGTACAGCGGCTCAGACGTCATCCGGGACTTGGAGTGGGTCATCTTTGATGAAGTCCACTATATCAACGATGCGGAGGTGCGTGGTGGGTGGGTCTCATCACAGAGCCCTGTCCCACATACCCTGAGGACCTCACTGTCTCTGCTCCCTGACTGACCTATCTCCTCTGCTGACGTGTACGCAGCGTGGGGTCGTGTGGGAGGAGGTGCTCATCATGCTCCCTGACCACGTCTCCATCATCCTTCTGAGCGCCACCGTCCCCAATGCCCTGGAGTTTGCTGACTGGATCGGGTGAGACGTGGGCCCTGGGTGCTTGACTGAAAAGGACCGTGGCGTTCCTTGGTTGGGGTTGGGGCGGTCAGGCCACTGCAGTGAGGACAGGGGTCAGACTATGGAGCCGGGAAATAGCCACACCTGAGTGGCTGCCGAACCCCACCCCCAGCCTGAGGTTTGCATGCTGAGATGGGATGGTGGGAGCCATCTGTCTGGACAGGCACACTCCATGGTCCTAAGAGGCTGGGATAGGGCAGAGGTTGACCTTGAACCAGTGGAGTTAAAATGAAGATGAAGTTGTGGTTGGTGGCCTCTTAGCCCCAAATGGAACTGGAAGACGGGGTTCCTTCCCACGCCTTCTCTGACCTGCCCCTCCTCCCTCCAGGCGGCTGAAGCGGCGACAGATCTATGTGATCAGCACGGTTGCCCGTCCTGTCCCCCTGGAACACTATCTCTTCACAGGAAACAGCCCCAAGACGCAGGGGGAGCTCTTCCTGCTGCTGGACTCCCGAGGGGCCTTCCACACCAAGGGGTAAGTCCTGGGCTGAGTGTCATGGCCGGGCCTATGCTGGGCCTCATGCCACCTCGCTCTGGGTGTTATGGCCGGGCCTGTGCTGGGCCTGATGCCACCTCACTCTGGCTCAGGTACTATGCTGCAGTGGAGGCCAAGAAGGAGAGGATGAGCAAGCATGCCCAGACCTTTGGGGCCAAGCAGCCCACGCACCAGGGGGGGCCTGCACAGGTGAGGGCTGGCAGCGGTCTGCCCCAGTCCCTGCGGGGAGGGGGTGGACTTGGGGTCTGCATCCTGCTCTACATAAGCCTACTTAACCATGACTCTCCCCCACCTCCACATAACCTCAGGACCGAGGGGTATACCTGTCCTTGCTGGCTTCCCTCCGGGCCCGGGCTCAGCTGCCTGTGGTCGTGTTCACCTTTTCCCGAGGCCGCTGTGACGAGCAGGCTTCAGGCCTCACCTCTCTCGATCTCACTACAAGCTCGGAAAAGAGCGAGATCCACCTCTTCCTGCAGCGCTGCCTTGCACGGCTCCGAGGCTCTGACCGACAGCTACCCCAGGTGTGTCCCTCTAGATACAGGTGGGGGTGTGGTGGTCCGAGACCTGCCCTGGCCGAGGGAGCCTCCTACACCTTCTCTGACCTGTTTCCCTCCCCTCCCCTCCCCTCCCCTCCCCTCCCCTCCACAGGTCCTGCACATGTCAGAGCTCCTTCGCCGGGGCCTGGGTGTGCACCACAGTGGCATCCTGCCCATCCTTAAGGAGATCGTGGAGATGCTGTTCAGCCGAGGGCTGGTCAAGGTGAGCAGGTGGGTGAGAAGGCCAAGACCTAGGCAGGACAGTGCAGTAGTTAAGAACCTGGGCCCTGGGTTTGAATTCCAGCTTCAAAACCCTACTGAGCTCTAGGTTTCTCACCTTAACCCTAAATGGGGATGTACAGGAGACCGCACAAGTGGTCCTGGGAGAGAAACCTCTACAGCGGGGAGCGTAGGGAAAGTCACTAATCAGACGCAAACCAGAGTGCTCTCAGGAGATGGCTGCACTCAGGAAACTCGCTAACTGCCCATGTGGCCAGAGATGTAGGCTGCTGCCAATCTGCCAGTGGTTGGCATCCAAGCGCTGTTGCCTTTCTGCCTCGGCACTATTTAAGCAGATTTAGTATAGTGTACCTTTTGGCACTAAGGGCCATTCTTGGGTATTTATTACAGAGAAACTCGGCCTGGTCTGTGAGGGAACATATGTGTTGCTTTGTTCTCCTGTCCTGTTTATGATGACAGGGTTCAGATCTCAAGCCCATATCCTGGGGGACCAGGGTCGAAAGGCTGGCTGACAAACAGAATGCCCTTCACTGGGACAATGGTTAGGTAAATGTAGGGGATGTCCCCCCAGAGACGAATCACCTACCTCAGTCGCAAGCAATGACTGCTAAGATGACAAGAACACGAATGGACGTGGAAAATAGACAACAATCAGATGTATAGCCGTGTTTGTGTGAACTATTACACAAGCACAAACCAAAGTAGTTTGCAATAGCGTTCACACAAAAAAGATGCTGGTTAAACACAATCCCAGCTTGGGGTGGAGGTGGGCTGTGGACGCTAAAGAACTAGGTAACCGGCTAAGCAGAGTGAGGGAGAATGCCTGCACCGTGGGGTGAGCTCTGCCAGAGCTGGGTATAGACAGGACCTTTCTGCTGACCCAGTCTCCCCTCTGTCCCAGGTCCTGTTTGCCACCGAGACCTTTGCCATGGGAGTAAACATGCCAGCGAGGACCGTGGTGTTTGACTCCATGCGCAAACACGATGGCTCTACCTTCCGGGACCTGCTGCCTGGGGAGTATGTACAGATGGCAGGCCGGGCGGGCCGGAGGGGCCTGGACCCCACGGGCACAGTCATCCTGCTCTGTAAGGGCCGAGTGCCTGAGATGGCAGATCTACACCGCATGATGATGGTGGGTAGACAGAGGAGGCCGGGCTGGGCGTAGCTGCGGCCCCAGATCCCTTAGCCCAACTCTCCTCTCCTCTCCTGATGTGTTCATTCTCCTGGGAGCAGTCAGAAGTGAGCAAGTCTAGCCTTAATCCCTGCACAGGGAGGCAGAGGCAGGCAGATATCTGTGTTTGAGGCCAGCTTGGTCTACAGAGCAAGTTCCAGGACAGTCGGGGCTACACAGAGTAACCCTGTCTCGAAAAACCTAAAACAAAAGAGCGAGCAAGTCCCAGGGGACTTCCACTTTCTTTTGCTTTCCCGCCACTGTGGTATGGCGCCCAGTGGGGGCCTTTGGGAGTCCATGTCCTTCGTTTTGTTCCTGAGGTGAGCAGGGGGTTGGTTTGAGGCCTCCTGGCTGCAGAGCTGGGACTAGAAGATGGCTAGAGCACGCAGGTCCCACTTGGTCTCACTGACTTTCTGGCTCCAGGGGAAGCCGTCCCAGCTTCAGTCCCAGTTCCGCCTCACGTACACTATGATCCTCAACCTGCTGCGGGTGGACGCCCTCAGGGTGGAGGACATGATGAAGAGGAGCTTCTCAGAGTTCCCATCCCGCAAGGATAGCAAGGTGAGGAGGTTAGGGTGACCAGCACAGCAAGCAGGTCAGAGCTAGCCAGGAGAGGTGGGTGGGCCAGTTGGGTGGCGTTGGAGAACGGGCTGGGCTTTTAGACTGGTTACAGCCTTCCCTTCTACTCAGGCCCATGAGGAGGCTCTGGCTGAACTCACTAAGAGGCTGGGGGCCTTGGAGGAAGCTGATGTGACTGGCCAACTGGCTGACCTGCCTGAGTATTACAGCTGGGGGGAGGAGCTGACAGAGACCCGGAACATGATCCAGGTGAGGAAGTTGGGGGTGTTGGGGAGACGATAGGAGGGACAGTGGCTGACACTGCTTCTGGATTTAGCCCCAGAGCCCTGGCCTCACATCTTCCCATGCCCCCTTGTGCCTGTCTTGCTCTCCAGCGTCGCATCATGGAGTCTGTGAACGGGCTGAAATCTCTCTCAACTGGAAGGGTGGTAGTTGTGAAGAACGAGGAGCATCACAATGCATTGGGTGTGATCCTGCAGGTGAGAAGGGGGGTCCTCACCCCCACAGAGTTGGGGGCTCAGGCACGTCAGGACTCTGGTGTGCTCATTTTCACTCATCATCATTTTATGCCTGTCTCTGTGCCTGGTCCCCAAGAGGCTTCTCTAGTGGGCGTGGAGGGGGTCCCAGGTGGGTCCCAACCCCTGTCCAGGGTGGGCATACCATGTCCACATTTGTTGTGCCTGCCTCTTATAGGTCTCCTCAAACACCAGCAGAGTGTTTACAACGTTGATCTTGTGTGATAAGCCTGTTGTGTCCGAAAGCCCACGGGATAAGGGGCCAACCACTCCAGATGTGCCCTACCCAGAAGACCTTGTGGGCTTCAAGCTGTTCCTGCCTGAAGGTGAGTTCCTCGTGGTGGTGTGAGCAGGGTGCGTGGGCCATGGCGAAGTCTGACCTGACTCGCTTTCCAGGGCCCTGTGAGCACACTGTGGCCAAGCTTCAGCCAGGAGATGTGGCTGCCATCTCCACCAAAGTGCTCCGGGTGAATGGGGAGAAGATCTCTGAGGACTTCAGCAGGAGACAGCAACCAAAATTCAGGTCAGAGATTTGAGGAACCTTTTTCAGGGAGGGGCATGCACCAGTAGGTGTGTATGTACAAAGGGACCACGCAATGGGGAGCCGAGGGACGTCCTCAGCAAGAGGGGCTCCTGTGGCAAAGATGCCTCTTGGTCCAGATCACAAACCTGCTCCCCCTTCAGGAAGGACCCTCCCCTTGCAGCTGTGACCACTGCAGTTCAGGAGCTGCTGCGTCTGGCTCAGGCCCACCCATCGGGGCCCCCGACCCTTGACCCTGTCAACGACCTGCAGCTCAAGGATGTATCAGTGGTGGAAGGTGGGCTTCGGGCCCGGAAGCTGGAGGAGTTGATCCGGGGGGCTCAGTGTGTGCACAGCCCACGGTTCCCTGCCCAGGTAGCAAGCAGAGGCAGCTTTTCCTCCCTGGTCCCTATGGTCTGGGTACTCCTCCCTCAGCCCTGTGCACCCCTGCAGAGGGCTAGGAGGCTAATGGTTTCTGCTGTGGCTTTCTTTAGTACCTGAAGCTGCGGGAGCGAAGGCAGATTCAGAAGGAAATGGAGAGGCTGAGCTTCCTACTGTCTGACCAGTCGCTGCTGCTGCTCCCCGAGTACCACCAGCGTGTAGAGGTGAAAGAGCAGGGCGGGGCATGAGGTGGGGGAAGCCTGGAGGGCAGTCAGGCTCTGCAGCCCTCGCCTCTCCTGCAGGTGCTCCGGACCCTAGGCTATGTGGATGAGGCGGGTACAGTGAAGCTGGCAGGCCGAGTGGCCTGTGCCATGAGCAGCCACGAGCTGCTCCTCACTGAGCTCATGTTTGACAATGCACTGAGCACCCTGCGACCGGAGGAGATTGCAGCTCTGCTCTCTGGCCTGGTCTGCCAGAGCCCCGGTGACCCTGGAGATCAGCTCCCAAGCACCCTCAAACAGGTAGGAGCCATCACCCCCCTCTTGGCTTGCGTAGTCCTGGTAGGTGCCTCCCAAGGTGTGCATAGCCTCTTCCAGATCAGGGGCCTTCCCGGTCCAGGAGCTGGAGGCCTTGACCTCTCCTTACTGTCTGCAGGGGGTGGAACGTGTCAAAGCTGTGGCTAAGCGGATTGGTGAGGTTCAGGTGGCCTGTGGCCTGAACCAGACAGTGGAAGAATTTGTGGGAGAGCTGAATTTTGGGCTGGTTGAAGTTGTGTATGAGTGGGCTCGGGGTATGGTAAGTACCTGGGTTTGGCAGGTAGCTGGCTGGGGAAGGTTGTCCAGGCCTGGCACATTTAGCCTTCACTCTGCTCTCCCCATAGCCCTTCTCCGAATTGGCCGGGCTCTCAGGGACCCCGGAAGGCTTAGTGGTCCGCTGCATCCAGCGCCTGGCTGAGATGTGTCGCTCGCTTCGAGGAGCAGCCCGTTTGGTAGGGGAGCCTGTGCTGGGCGCCAAGATGGAGACGGCAGCCACCTTGCTGCGGCGGGACATTGTCTTCGCAGCCAGCCTCTACACCCAGTAAAGGGCATGTTGGGTAAAAGTGAATAATAAAACAGCAAACCAGAATGCTTGGAGTATTGGGTAGGGATGGCTGTATTCAGACGCAGCAAGACACCTGCTTAGAAACCCGCTATATTATCTGCATAGAGTCCACACTGGTGTGTCCCCTGAGGCGTCAGTCCTTGGGGGAGGAAGTCTTTGAGAGTGATGGGAGGTCTTGAGTCATGGCTTCCACATACCATGTGGGCAGGAAGGCATAGGGTGCATCCCGATGGACAGATACAGTGACTGGGCCACCAGGTTCCCAGGAGAAGAGGTGAACAAGCCTGGGGAAAGATGGAGGTGTGGGGAGAAGCCAGAGACTGAGCCGAGATTCAGAGTTGGTACACAAACCTGAAGTCCTTACCTGGGGTCATCCTGGACAACTGTGCTCTGGGCAAAACTAAGGAAGGCGGCACAGAAGTTCATGCACACAGAGGGATTCCAGCCATCCCGGTCGTTCTGGAGGAGGCAGAAGAGGCAGAGGACAGTGAGGGTGGGAGGAGAGGAAGGCAGATGGCAAAGGGACACTGGACCTAAGGTGGCAGCTGGCAGCCGTGACACCCTGCCTTACCCTGACATTTTCAAACATCTCCATGGTAGGAAAGGTCTTTAAGGAACAGATGAAACCTTCTGGGTTCCGGAAGCCGGCGACAACATGTGGGACCCCTGGGAGGAACGACTGAGCCCACCATTTCAGGAGTTTATGTCTGACAGGAGAGGCAAAGGGTCAGCAGGACCCTCCACCCTCACCCCTGGGCTCCCTCTCCTTCCCAGGCTCTCCTGGCCACCCCTGGCCTGAACCTGTAGAAGCTCCTCCACTGGCCAGGGCTGTGCATCTCCTTGGAGGTCTTGAGCTCCACATAGCAGGCAGGGGGCTGTGTGGATGGGGCCTGAGGGTTCATGCAGTCTACCTCCCCGGAGAAGAGCAGAGGGTGGCTTCCCAGGCGGCTGCGTAGCACAGAGCAGAAGGCCACGTTGGTGTTAACCTCCCCAGAGGGGTCTGGGGAACCTCCAGGTTTGTCTGTGCAAGGAGAGAAGCAGCAGCAGCAGGGGAAGGGGCTCTCGACCTCTGAGGAAGGGGAGGGGGCCCGCACACCAGGGACAGCTCTCACCTGCACACATGTACTGCTCAAATTTGTAGCCCATGTACATGAGCTCCCGCAGGAGAGGCGGCCTGGCCAGCCTCTGAGCCCGAGCAGCCGGGGTCTCCACCTCACTTAGGTACAGTGTCCCTTGGAACCGTGAGGCTGCCAGCTGCCAGCCCTCCTGCCGCTCATACGGCGTGGTCAGCAATTTTGTCAGGTGTCCTCGCCATGTCACTGTGGCCCCTGCCAGCCAGCCCGGACCCCTGGTGGGGGGGAAGAGTTTGGGGCTAGTGGTCGGATTCGAAGCCTTGGCTCAGGTGAGCCACAGCCCCTGCTAAAGCCCATCTGGCTCTCCTCACTTTAGGAGCTAAAAGCGGGTCCGCGGGTCTGCGGGTCAGCTTGTGCGCAGGGCTTCGCTCACCCCTCCAGCTGGTGTCGGTGTTCTAGGAGCCAGCGCAGCAAATGGTCCAGCCTCTCTTTGACTTCCTCATCCCGGGGCTGGTATCTATCAGGGTACCCATCTCTGAGGTCAAAGTCGGGGCCTGGACCGTTGATGGGGGGCGGGCTGTAGTAGCGCAGGGCTCGGGCATCTCCATGGTACTGGCGCTGGGCGTCCAGGGAGAAGCAGCCCAGTTCGGAAGGACGCCGGTAGAAGGGGAAGGGGCCAGAGTACAGAGCAGGCTCCGTGCGTAGTGAGGACATTGGACGCGGGAGCTTAGGCTCCGCCACCTCTGTCTTCTCCGTTTTTCTCTTGGTTCCTCTGGGCTCCATAAGCTCCTGAGAGGACAGGGTTTGCACTTTAGAGCGGATGAGGACAGAATGAGCCCAGCGCCGTGCAGCGCCTGCCCCTCCTCATTCAGGAGCCGAGCACCTCTTACCCGTCCACGGCCACCTAGACGCGGCGAGTTTAAGAAGTCTGGGCTTAGCCGGGCGGTGGTGGCGCCCGCCTTTAATTCCAGCACTCGGGAGGCAGGGGCATCTCTGTGAGTTCGAGGCCAGTCTGATCTACAGAGCGAGTTCCAGGACAACCAGGGCTGCACAGAGAAACCCTGTCTCGAAAAAAAACAAAAACAACAACAACAAAAAAGTAGTTCGGGCTTAGAGCAAAGAACTGGTTACCTCAAAGCTCCCAGCCCTGGCTTCCACCTTCTCTACGCTCTGCCATCGGGGCAGCCCGTCAGAAGCCCTCCGGAGAGACTGCAAAAGTGTCGTGGCCGCGTCTGATGACGCAGTCATTGGCTTCAGGGCGGGAAGGGCGACGGCACTGCCGGCAGCACCTGAAGCTGGTCCCAGGTGGACACCCGCACGCTCCGCGCGAGCGAGCTGCCTCCCGGAGCCAATCGGCAGCGGCGCGGGCGCCGGAAGTGAGACTGGCTCCGCCCCTCGCGGGCGCGTCCGAGGCGCTGTCGTCATCGCCCCGCGCCGGAAGACCCCGTCTCCGGGCGCGCTTTCACGGAAGCGGGGAGTCCCGGGCTATGAGTCGCAAGAGACAGCTCCTGGCATCTGAGGCCTTTGGAGTGAAGCGGCGGCGGGCGCCGGGGCCCGGGAGAGCGGATCCTCTGAGGGCGGGCTCAGGTAACCATGGCAACCCGGGCGCAGCGGGCCCGAGGGTCCCGGCCCTCGGAGGAGGACCCAGGGTAGGTAACCGTGGCGACCCGGCAGCGGGGCGGCGGGCCGGCCCTCGGCGTCCGACCTGACTCCGCGCTCCCCGGCAGGGTCCGCGCGCGAAGCGGTGGAGGAGCTGGCGCGACTGTTCCCCCGGGGGCTGTTCGAGGACGCGCTGCCGCCCATCGCGCTGAGGAGCCAGGTGTACAGCCTGGTGCCGGACAGGACGGTGGCCGACCTGCAGCTGGTGAGGAGCGCCGGGGAGACCGTCGGCGGCCCCCCGCCCCGTCCTGCCCCGTCCCATCCGCCTCCACCCCCGCCCCGTCCCGCCCCGTCCCATCCGCCACCCCCCCCCGCCCCATCCCCCCCCCCCCGTCACTCTGGCCCTCACCAGCCCCTCAGGCAGACGTCAGCTCACACAGCCTCTCCGTGCTGTTTCGGGGTCACTAGCGAAGGCCTAGAGCTGAGTCTAGTGTCAACTCCCGGATTTCCCAGGCGATGAACTTGGATTGGGGAGGGGAGCGCTGAGCGTCCGTTGAGTTGGAGGCGGTAGATCCGTGTACTCGGCCGTTGGCTATCACGACTGCAGATCGTTCTGGGCCCTTTGAACACCTGGCAAAGTCATGAGGCGGAGTGAGACCCGTAGGGAGGCTAGACAGGTGCTGTATCCTGGTAACCAAGTTCAGAAGGTGATGAAAGCCGGGCTGCCCCACGTCAGACAGAAACAGGAGGTATGGGGTATACAGCATTTAAGGTTTGTGAAGGCCTGCTTCACAAGATCCTGGAGATAAGCCATAAGGATCACAGTCACCTCCCAGTTAAATCCGGCGGGCAAGTCTCAGTGTCCGTGCTACCAGAACCCCTCACAGATCACCGAGTCAGAGGTCTTAGCACCGTGAAAGCCGCTTACAAAGTGGGAGCAATGCGGGGCAATGCATCCACACAGCTCCACGCCTTTTGACTGGCACTTCCTTCTCAGTTTCTGTCACAGATTCCTCTGGCTTAGCTCTGCCCTTACATGGCTCTGGAGTTTCTGACCCCCGAGAAAAGGCCATAGACTCAATCCAAGTATATTTAAGAGATGTTTTGATTACTGCTAGCAGGACAGCAATCTTGAGCCATTCGAAGGGGGAGCAAGGGAAGGGTTTTTTACAAAGGTGAAAACCACAAGGAGCAGTTCTGCTCTGCCGAGATAGTCCTAGACTGTCTGTGTAAGTAGGGGACAGAAGCCGAAAAGCAGTCAGTCATAACAAGTAGGCAGTCACGACTGTACATTTCTGAATGCGGGCCACAGAGTCAGGGCCATGGAAACTTTTTCTCCAGGGATGCAGACGAACAGCGAGTAGGCACTGATACGGAGGCCTAGCTTAAAATGGGGCTCCTTTATCCAGCACAACATTCGTAAGTTATTTAGGGCTGGGTGGGTAAAGGGTGCGCCCAGCTGGACGCCAGAGTTTGATTTCTGGTACCCACGTGGTGAAGGAGACCCATTCCCACAGTTGTCCCCTGACTCATGCAGGCCACAGCATTTGTGTTAACTCCCCATAACAAATAATTTTTTCTTTTATTTTATGCAAACAAAGTATAAGACTTGCACGAGAGAAATGCAAACATGTTCACACGTTTTGTTTTATAACCTGACTGCCTTATACCCGAGACCTTCTGTTCCAGCCTCTCTAGTGGTGGGTGACAGGAGCCCACTTAAACTTTTGTTTTTGAGTTCTTTGGGCAGGGTTTCATGTAGCTCAGGCTGACCTGGAACTCACTGAGTAGTTGGAGGTGACCTTGCCTCTACCTCCTAAGTGCTGGGGTTACTGGTGTGCACCACCACGGGGGCCTGGTGCCTGCCCCTGATACATTTACAAAGAAAGTACACCTGTAATCCCCACCTGGACAGAGTACAGAACACAGCCAGCTCCCTCTGTCATCTTTTCCCCACGGTGATCACTACTTTGACTGTCCCTTTTGACTTTCTTCATATTATATGTGTGTGTGCATCAAGAACAGCTGATTTCATGCCTTTTTTACCTCGACAGTGAGCTCATACTGTGAGTCTTATGGTCTGGTCTATTCATGTTGCTCTAAGAACACGCCAGAGGCCATTTAGTCTATGTTAGAAACGGCGGAATTCATTTCTTACAGCTGTGAAGGTGGAGGTCCAAGATGACGGCTTCAGCTGGCACAGTGTCTGCTAGGGTTGGCTCTCCCTGTCTCAAAGGTTGTGTCCTTGCTGTGCCCTCAGTGGCAGAAGAGAGAGGAGCACTGGGCAACTCTCCGGAGCCTCTTATCATAAGGGTTTTGGTTCTTGACAGTGTGGCTCTCTCTGCAGGCACAGTGACCTGCTGGCGGCACTGCTCCTTACTGTCATCATTTGGTGGTGCTGGGCAAGCGAGGATTCTGCCATGTGTTAATTACCCAGTTTCAGCAATCTGAAGAAAGCTACAACACTGTATTCATTCTTTTTAATTAGCTGGGTATTTTTGAGATTATTCTAAGTTGCCTGTAACAATAGTTAATTCATTTTCATAGGTTTCCATGCTATGAACCTATTCCAGTTTGTGCATCCTTTTGAAACATGTGTTTTGATGAGTTATGAATTTCACCTAAGATTCAAATTATATTTTCATCGTTGATCCATTGAAAATGTCTTCCTACCTTGTTTGTGACCGTCTGGGGTTAGTAAGATCTGTGCCACACACTCCAGACTTGTTACTGTGTTCTTACATGACATTGTGGCCAGAGAATATACACAAGATCATGATGACCCCAGGCATGGCCTCTTTTGTTCAGTGTTGTAGATGTGTATTTAGAAAAAAAAAATACTGTTCAATCACTGATCTCTCTCGCTGAGGTTATAATTGAAATACTGTTTCTTCACTGATTATCTATTTCCTTGTTCTGTGAACTTATGAGAACTGGAGTCGTATAATCCTCTGACTTTTTCATTTACTATTGACTCTTTATTTTTGTATATGTGTGTGTGCGTGTGTGTGCGCATGTATGGAAGTCGGAAGACAGCTAGAGGGACTCTGTTCTCTTGATGGGGAAGGGAGGGTTAAACTCAGGTCAACAGGCCTGACAGCAGAGTCACCTCACCAGCCCTGTCACCAGCTCTTAAACATTTTCTCTGCATCCTCTCTTTGCTTTCTTCTGGAACTCAAATTAAACAGACTTTGAACCCCTGAAGGCACTTCTGTATTCAGTATTTTTGGCTCTCATATTATTGTATTGAATAGTTTATAATCTCCCTTAGATTAGTATTTTGTTTAAAAGTATTTGTTCTGTTTGTGGCTATGTGCATGTGTGTGTGTCCACATATGTATGCACCCTCCGAGACCAGAAGAGGGCACTGGATTCCTGGAGCCACCAGACATGGCAACTGAACTGGGTGCTCTGCAGCAAATATTGCGCCGAGTTATATTTGGTCATGGGCTTTGCTTAGATCAGCAAACGTGCCTCAGCGTTTCCTTTCTGTCAGAGTCTTTGGTCCCACTTTAAAATATCTGTCTGGCAGTTCCTACGATTTTCTGAACTTTTTAATGTTTAAGCAAAAAAAAAAAAACTGTTTTAAGACAAAGTCTCACTTTGTAGCTCTGGCTGGCCTAGAACTTCACTCTGCAGACCAGGCTGACCTCAAACTCACAGATCTGCCTGCCTCTGCCTTCCGGGTGCTGGGATTAAAGGCATGCCCTATACCCTCATCACTGTTTGATGCAGTGACTGGTAAGGGTGTGGTTTAGAGGATGGTTCTATGGATTGTTTGAGGTGACTAGTTGGAAAGGGCTGCTTGGCGGTCCACCAGAGTATCTTCCTGCGTGGTTAGATGTCCCAATCCCATCACAGCCCCTGCCCCACCCCCACACACTGGCAGTCAGACCCCCTGCCCCAGTGCTCAGCTTGTCTTACGTCTTTCTTTCTACTCTCATCTCTGTGGAGACAGAAGGAGCTTCAAGAGCGGGGAGAGATCAAGATCATTCAACTAGGCTTTGACTTGGATGCTCATGGAATTGTCTTCACTGAAGACTACAGGACCAGAGTACGTGTGTGTGTGTGTGTGTGTGTGTGTGTGTGTGAGAGAGAGGGGGGGGGGTAGGCAGACAGGGGAGTTGGGCATAGAAACAACAAAAGAAACATTACCCCTAGCCCACAACTCATAAACAGTGCCCAGAGCTCTGGTAAGTAGTAAGATTGGGGGAGGAGACCAGGAACTATGGGGGAGTAGGGAAAAGGGTCTGAGAAGTGGAAGGACCCCAGAGAGGGAGGAGTCAGGATGAGGTGGATAGAGAACCACGTGCAGGGTGGGGTCACCCTGCTCACAGACATCAACTCTGCTTCCAGGTCCTGAAGGCCTGTGATGGCCGACCGTGTGCTGCGGCAGTGCAGAAGTTCCTGGCCTCGGTACTCCCAGCCTGTGGGGACCTTAGTTTACAGCAGGACCAGATGACACAGACTTATGGCTTCAGGGACTCGGAAATCACGTGAGACATTGTGGGGTCATTAGGTCAGGAGAGTGAGAGGCTTGCCAGACACAGGAGGCCTAGCAGGAGCCATGCCTAACAGTGCTCTTTATTGACAACACAGGACGGTCGAGGCTTCAGTGTCCCTAAAGATCACGTTCACAGGGTCCCCACAGAGAAAAGGGAAAAGTACTAATCAAGGTCTTGGTACGAAAGGTGCCTAAACTCACGGGTGTGTGAGGTCTCTGGTCTCTCCTGAGAAGTATCAGGGGCTGAGTGGGGGCGTTCTTAGGTTATGTGTGCCCTGAGACGACCCGCACTCCTTAGGCGCATCTCAGGGCTGTGTCAGGGAAGCCTCCTAAGGAAGCTGTTTTATCAGCAGTCAGCAAAGGGCCGGGCCTGCTGTGCAGGCTTCAGGGTCATACGCTGAGCACAGCAGGTGTCTGCACCCCGTGCTGAAAGGGACAGAGGCAAGTGAATACCCTACAGCAAGGTGTAGCCAAACCAGTGAGTCCCAGGTTCAGAGATAGACCCTGTCTCAAAAAACAAGTCAATCCCAGCATTTAGTGGGCAGAAACAGGTGGATGTCTGAGTTTGATACCAGCCTGGTCATAGTGCTAGGAGAGCCAGGGCTACAGAGAGAAAGAGAGAGAGAGAGACCTTGTCTTGAAAAAATAAAAGGGGGGATGGAGCTGGAGAGATGACTAAGTGGTTAAGAGCACTGTCTGCTTTCCCAGAGATCCAGAGTTCGATTCCCAGCTCCCACAAAATGACTCACAGCTGTCTGTAACTCCAGTCTCAGGGGATGCAGTGCCCTCTCTGGCCTCCACAAATACTGCATGCATGTGGTGTACAGATAGATATGTTGCCAAAACACCCATACACATACAGTAGTAATGATTTTTTAAAAAAGTTGAGAGTGATTATACATACTTAATGTAAACCTGTGGCCTCTATCTATATGCTTGTGTGTGCTTGTGTACTTACATGCCTGCATGCACACACACACACACACACGGTGTACTTACATGCCTGCATGCACACACAAACACATGTACACATATAAGCAAGGTTATAGAGGAAAAGAATACAGAGGGACACTCAGGCAGGGATGGTGAAGCCAGCAGGGTAAGTGGATCCTGCCTTGGGTTGTCTGTATTTCTGGACACTTGGTGTCTACACATCAAGAGTTGGGGAACAGGGATGCCCTGGCTGCACTGACCTGGCCTCCCCACACCTGCAGACACCTGGTGAATGCTGGAGTCCTCACTGTCCGAGATGCTGGGAGCTGGTGGCTGGCTGTGCCTGGAGCTGGGAGATTCATCAAGTGCTTTGTTAAAGGTGTGCTGCCTACAGACAAGTCCTCAGTGCCTCAAAAACACCTGTGGGGTCTTTAGGTCTCCATGTCAGACTCACCTCCTCCTTTTCCTGGGCCACCTCCTCCAGGGCGCCGGGCTGTACTTAGCATGGTGCGGAAGGCCAAATACCGGGAACTTCTCCTGTCGGAGCTGCTGGGCCGTAGGCCCCCTTCGGCAGTGCGGCTGGGCCTTGCCTACCATGTGCATGACCTCATTGGAGCCCAGCTAGTGGACTGGTGAGTCTAGTCCTGAATCTCAGGAAAATTGCAGTGACTCGGGTGGGGTGTCCCCAGGTCATGCTTCATTCACTAGTGAAAGCCAGTTTGCTTCATCTTTTTGGAGACTCAGAAGCACACTGTGGGTCGAGGCAGATGACTCCAGTCTTATCTTTCTCTTACACAGTGTCGCCACTAGTTCTGGAACTCTCCTTCGCCTTCCAGATACGTGAGGAGTCAACTCTTGGACTCTGTAACCCATTGAGTGACGTTCCTGGAAGCGCTGCCCCGGGGTGGCTGGACGGTGCCAGGTTCTGTTGCTGCAGGCTGGTGGTCCCACCTGTCCTGTGCACTGCACCTCTGTGCTTCTGTGCTGTGGAGCCGGGGCGGTGCCAGGGGTCAGAAAGGTGGAGGGAACAGAAGCTGCCCTCTGGGTCAGGTTCAAATTGCCAAATAAAATACTTGTGCCTGTCTCCTTGCTGTTGGTTATTACTGTGATGTGTGCATGGTGAAGCCACGATTAGGGCTGGGAATTTTGTCTTAGTTCAAAGAGAGAACAAGGGTTTCTTAGGCCATTTTCCCTGTGGGACTGAGGTGTAGGCTGTTTTCTGAACAGGTGTAGGCTGTTTTCTGAGGCTTTCGGTAGAGCCTGCGCCAAGCAGAAGACTGCAGTTCAGTGTGTGCTGAATGTGAAAAGCAGGGGTCTCTGAAGCCTTTCCTGATTGGTTGGGAACTACAATGATCCTGTCCATGAGCCATGTTGGAACTGTGCAAACACACACATGGGCTAATACATGCGCATAAACACAGTTAAGGGTGGTGCCTGGTACTGGGAATACAAGCCCAAAATACATTTTGGGGCCAAGATTTCTTCAGAGACCCTGATGTTTGGGCTGCTTCCCCAGCACTGGGCCTAGGGCCAGTTGCGTTTCTTGGCCATCACGTGGTTTCCCGGCTCATCTGGGCAAGAGGAGGAGCAAGGTCCAGAGTCAAACTGCCCCAAGCCTAGTTTGCCCAGAAGGGAGCAGACCTCTGGCCAGACAGGTCTGACCTCCCTGGACCCTGCAGCCATGCGGCTCCTGTGGGGACTGCTCTGGGTGTTGAGCATCGTTGCCTTGTCTCTGCAGAAGCCCAGGTCCTGGGGACAGACACTGGGCTTGTGGGGGGCGGGTGAGGGGAGTGGGGTGGTGGGCTTAGGCCGGGTCTGAAGTACCTCTACTGTTCTCCCAGGTTGCTCCTCTTCTCCCCTTCCGTGGTTAATTTGGGGGTCCCTCTGTCAGTGGGCCTGCAGCTCCAGGATGCCCCTCCAGGACAGCAAGTAAAAGGATCAGTGTTCCTGAGAAACCAAAATGGTCGCATCTGCACCCCAAAGGAGGACTTTGTGCTCAGTTCAGGAAATGGTTTTGTGCTTCTCAGTCTCGAGGTAACCAGTGCCCACACTCCTGCTGTTTCTTAGGTCTCCCTGTTGTACCCTTTGCCTGTTTGCTTAGTCAGACAGGAGCTTGCTGTGTTAACAGCCTGGCTTTGAACTCACAGCAGTCCTGCCTCAGCCTCCCGAGTGCTGTGATCTACCAGGTTCTTCTGTTGCCTTTTATGTTTATTTTTGTATTTGAAACGGGGTTTCCAGTATAGCCAGGATTGCGAGTGTTCACTCAGCAGGCCTCCTCTGGCCGCCCGAGTGTTGGGGTTACTGCCACACGCCATTATGGCTGCCCCATCTTCCTCGCTGACGTCCTCCCTCCTCTCTTTCAAACCCACTGGTCTTAGTGTCTCTGTCTTGGGCTCTGTGTCCCTTTGGTCTTAGACAGTCTCTCCCACTCCTGACAGGTCCCACTGCCTGATGTGAGCAACTGCGGCCTCTTTGACCTACGCAGAGCTCCCCATGTCCAGCTGATTGCTCAGTCTTCATGGCTAAAGAGCTCCCTGTCCAAAGCCACAGACACACAGGGTGTCAACCTACTGTTCTCTTCTCGCCGCGGGCACATCTTCGTGCAGACTGACCAGCCTGTTTATAACCCTGGCCAGCGGGGTGAGCCTCCTGCCTCGGCCTCTGCTTTTCTCTCCCAGAGTGCTCAGAGCCTGTGCTTGGTGTCCTCTGTGTGAGGTGACCCACAGCCGGCACCACCCCAGAGGACTGCTTAGTGGTTTAGTCCCCAGCGTCTCCTGGGGTCCCCTGTCTCTCTGTGCAGGGGCCCTTACCTCTCATCCTCCACTCTTAGTTCGTTACCGGGTTTTTGCATTGGATCACAAGATGCGCCCATCCACTGACACCCTCACAGTCATGGTGGAGGTGAGTGCCTGACCTCTGACCTTCTTGACCTTGTGCACTGATGTGATCTCCAACCTGACCACACCGACCCCTCGCACCCCTCGCAGAACTCTAATGGCCTCCGTGTACGGAAGAAGGAGGTGTTTGCTCCTACATCCATCTACCAGGATGACTTCGTGATCCCAGACATCTCAGAGTGAGCTCCTCCACCTCGGGCCACCCTCTATCGACACGTCCCTCTGACACACAGGATCACTTTCCAGATGCTCTGACCCTGTGCCCCCCCATGCCTCTTCTGGAGGACGCAGGCCATGGGCTGTCTGTGGGTAGCTGAAGTCTTTCCCTTTTCCATTGTCAGGCCGGGGACCTGGACAATCTCAGCGAGGTTCTCAGACAGCCTGCAGTCCAATAGCAGTGCCCGCTTTGAGGTGAAGAAATACAGTAAGTGCTGAAGTGTGGGGGGGCGGGGTGAGGCCGGGCAGTCCTCGGGGAGGGAGCTGTGGAGGACCCTTTGTCTAGTACCTGGCCACTCATCTCTTTACCCTCCTTCAGTTCTTCCCAACTTTGAAGTGAAGATCACCCCACAGAAGCCATATATCCTGTCAGTGCCCGGCTACATGGATGAAATACAGTTAGACATCCAGGCCAGGTGACCGCCACCCTCTTGTCCCACACCCAGGAATCGCCCTGCAGAACCCAGCCTCCGTCAGTCTTGGTTCTGCTTCCTTCCTTCCTTTCTTCCTCTCCCTCTCTCCCTTCCTCTCTCCCTCCCTCTCTCCCTCTCTCCCTTCTTTGCTTCCTTCTTTCTTTTCTTCCTTTCTCTTCTTCTTTACTTTTGTTATTGAGACTTTATCTTAACTCCCTGCATACCCACCTAATAGACCAGGCTGGCCTTGAACTCACATCTGCCTCTGTCTCTTGAGTGCTGGGATTAAAGATGTGCATGTGTGTGTCTATGAGTGCAGGGGTGTGTGTGTGTTTGTACATGTATGAGGAGGTCAGGGGACAACCTCGGGGCATTGTTAGGAACTTTGTTCATCTCCTTCGAGACACAGTCTCTTATTGATAGGGAATTTACATAAAGGGCAAGGCTGGCTGGCCAGGCAGCCCCAAATCTCCCTGCCTCCACCCTCCTACTGCTGGAATTACAAGCAGATGCTGCCACACCTGGCATTTTTACATGGATTATGGGTGTTGAACTCAGGTCTTGGTGCTGGCGTGGTAATCACCTGGCCTGCTAGGGTATTTCCCCAGCTCTCAGCTCTCTTCCAATCTCCCGTGGCAACAGGTATATCTACGGGAAGCCCGTGCAGGGTGTGGCATACACGCGCTTTGCACTCATGGATGAGGATGGGAAGAGGACTTTCCTTCGGGGCCTGGAGACCCAGACTAAGGTAGGGGCCTGTTAAAGGAGGGCACTGAACCTGGAGACCCAGACCAAGGTAGGGGGTGGTGAGGAGGGCGCTGAACAGAAGAGGGGATCTTCACTTACACGCTGTTGTCTTTGTTTAGTTGGTGGAAGGCCAGAGTCAAGTTTCCGTCTCAAAGGACCAGTTCCAGGCTGCCCTGGATAAAGTCAGTGTTGGGACTGGAGACCTGGAGGGGCTGCGCCTCTATGCCGCGGCTGCCGTCATTGAGACTCCAGGTGGGTGGCTTTCTTCTGCTGCCACCCGAAGACACAGAGGACACATTGATACTGTCAATGCAGCCCAGCCGCCGTGGTGGTGCGGGCCTTTAACACCAGCACTTGGGAGGAAGAGAGGGGCAGGTGGAGCTCTGAGTTCCAGGCCAGCCTGGTCTACAGAGGGAGTGGCAGGACATCCAGGGTTATACAGAGAAACCCTGATTCAAAAACCTAAATAAATAAATAATATAAAATAATATGCCAGTTACACCATTAGTTCAGCTCCTCATCCTCAGTACAACCCTGATGTCTACCTGCTCATCTCAGACACACAGCCAAGAACGACCCCGAGACTGCCTCTCTCTGGGCCTGTCTGTTCTCAGTTGTCTTGTACCATCCATCTGTCCACTCATGCACCCGACAGACATGTTACACACTTGTGGGGAGGGAAGGATGCTTGGGCCGTCTCCTGACTACTGTCTCTCTTTCCTGGGTTCCTTCCTCCACCTCTCTGCCCCCTCTCTGCCTCACAGGGGGGGAGATGGAGGAGGCGGAGCTCACATCCTGGCGCTTTGTGTCATCTGCCTTCTCCTTGGACCTCAGCAACACCAAGCAGCACCTTGTGCCTGGAGCCCACTTCATGCTGCAGGTTCTTCTCTGAAGGGCGGGAGCGGAGGGGCACACGCGTGGGCCGCACAGTCCTGAGGATGGCCTTTTTCTCACCCATGTCCCTCCAGGCCGTGGTCCGAGAGATGTCAGGCTCCACAGCCTCTGACGTTCCTGTCAAAGTTTCTGCCACGTTGTCCTCTGGCTCTGGCTCAAGAGTCCTCGACTTAGAGCAGAACACCAACAGGATCGGCCAAGTCAGCCTTCCCATCCATGTCCCACCGGGCACCACTGACCTGCAGCTCTTGGTAGCGCTTCTCTGAGCCCTGGGGCTGGCATGAGGGAAAGGAAGGCTTCTGATCCAGTCCAGGTGGAGTGGTGGCTTATCTGGGTCCTTGGCATAGACCCTGGCTTTCCCTGCCCTTCTCTCCAGGTGTCTGCGGGCTCCGTCTATCCTGCCCTAGCCAGGCTCACGGTGAAAGGCCCGCCTCCAGGAAGCTCTGGCTTTCTGTCCATTGAGCCCCAGGACCTTCGACCCCCTCGTGTGGGAGACACCTTATTCCTGAACCTGCGAACTGTGGGCATCCAGGGGCCTACCTTCACTCATTACTACTACATGGTGTGTGGGACTCAGGGTATAGGAGTGTTGGCTGTAGGGCAAAGGCCTCTGCAGGCCTGGGCACAGGTTCAGGACAGGAGTAGGGTCTACACCAAGCAGGACACCACTCACTGCTCCTCCTTGGCTCAGATCCTCTCCCGGGGCCAGATCGTGTTGATGAACCGAGAGCCCAGGACGACCCTGACCTCCGTCTCCGTGCTGGTGGACCATCGCCTGGCCCCTTCCTTCTACTTTGTGGCCTACTTCTACCACCAAGGACTCCCAGTGGCCAACTCCCTGCTCATCCATGTGCAGCCTGGGGACTGTGAGGGCAAGGTGGCTGGGGCTGGAGAGACCGTGTCTCTCTCTTTCTCTCTCTGTCTCTCTGTCTCTCTCTCTCAGGGTGTGTGTGTGTGTGTGTGTGTGTGTGTGTGTGTGTGTGTGTTAGTGAGGTAGGTTCGTGTGTGTGTGTGTGTATCTCGTATATTGCATGAGCACGCATGTACACGTTTGCATGTGCTTGTGGAGAGGTGGGAGTCATTTTGGATTGCTCTTCTGCCTTATTCATGGAGATAGCTTCCCTTGGTGTCTCCCGGCGCTCACTGAGAAGCCTAGTCTTGCTAACCGCTGGGCTCTGGGAATCCCCTTTATCCCCCTTTCTAGGCCGGAGATACAGGAGTTTCAGATTGTGGTCCTCATGACTGAATGGCACAGTCTTTTAGCCTCTGGACCACGTCCCTAGCCCACTCTGCCCTGCTGACTGCCCTTTACTTCCTATTTCGGCCAGCTGGAACTGAACGTGGATGGTGCCAAGGAGTATCGCAATGGGGACAGCATGAAGCTGCAGATTAAGACAGACCCGCAGGCCCTGGTGGCCCTGGGCGCCGTGGACACGGCTCTGTATGCTGTGGGTGGCAAGACTCACAAACCCCTCGACATGGGCAAGGTTTGTCAAGCCCTCTCCATTTCCTCTGAGCCTAAGCTCCAGTCACTCAGACCCCTCAGGCCCCTCTCAGCCCTGCCTTGGAGCCTGGATCCTGGCCCCTTCCTCTCTTACCTTGGCCTCCAGTTCCAACTCCACATGGCTCAACTCTCTTTAAACCCTGCCCTAATACCCACAGCGGAGTGGCAGGCCGTGCCGCTCAGCCACTCCTGTCTCCCAGCATCTCTTCCTTACCGTGCCAGGTCTTCGAAGTAATGAACAGCTACAACCTTGGCTGTGGTCCTGGAGGTGGGGACAATGCCCTTGAGGTGTTCCAGGCTGCTGGTCTGGCCTTTTCTGATGGAGATCAACTAAGTCAAGTCAGGGAGGGTAAGAATGGAGCCAGGGGAACCAGACAAGGGAGGAAAGGCTGGGGTGGTGTAGGATAGGGGCAAGGGATCTCAGCAGCCGGGAGGCAGAGGAAGGCGAATCTCTCTCTCTCTGAGTCCACGGCCAGCCTGGTCTACAGAGTGAGTCCAGGACAGCCAGGGCTACACAGAGAAACCCTGTCTCAAAAGGCTAAAACAAAAAGAGAGGGAATGAAAACAGAAATACAAAGTTACTATGACTAAAAAAACCCAAAAAGAATGGAGCAGTGGGAGCAGCCGAGGGAGGGAGGCTGAGTGCAGGATTCATGGGTGAAAAGGCCTGGCCACGGACAGGGAAGGAGGGTGGCCGAGCTCCTCACTGCTTGGCTGCTGCCCTCTTGCTCTCTGCCAGGCCTGAGCTGTCCCAAGGAGAAGAAAAGGCGGCAAAAGAGAAGCGTGGACTTCCAGAAGGCTGTCAGTGAGAAGTGTGAGTTGTGGGGGCCTCAGGGTGGGGTCTGCCTCTCTGTCCTCTGCAGCCCCTCAGCCAGCTGTGGCATTGAGGGCTGGGAAGCCAAGGGTTGCAGGTGGAGGCTGGATGGGACAGTCCTTCGGCCTCCTGACGGTTCTCTGGGCACATGCTGGTGTCTCCAGGGGACGGTGGGGCCGAGGTTCAGGCCCTTCGCACCTGCCCAGCCTCTCCTGGCCTCCAGTGGGCCAGTATGCTTCCCCAGAGGCCAGGCGCTGCTGCCAGGACGGGCTGACACGGTTGCCCATGGCGCGCACCTGTGAGCAGCGGGCAGCCCGGGTGCGGCAGGCCAGCTGCCGGGAGCCCTTCTTGTCCTGTTGCCTGTTTGCTGAGGTCCTGCGCAAGAACCAAACCAGAAGCCAGGTGGGCTTTGCCCGAGGTGAGCAGCCAGGTGAAGCTGGGGAACAGTAGTGGTGCCTGAGAGGGCCAAACCTCCCCTCACTCCTGTGCCCCTCCCCCAGCCCAGGAAGTGCTGCAGGAAGAAGAGCTGATCGATGAAGATGACGTCCTTGTGCGCAGCTACTTCCCGGAGAACTGGCTCTGGAGAGTGGAGCCTGTGGACCGCTCCAAACTGTGAGGGCCTGGGATGCTGATGAGGCCTCTGGGCTAGTTCTGGGGACAGTTCCGTGCGGTGACATGGCTTCTCTGAATTTCCACTACAGGCTAACACTGTTCCTCCCTGATTCTCTGACCACATGGGAGATTCATGGCGTGAGCCTGTCCAAAAGCAAAGGTGAGGTAACCCTGCCCACACCTCAGGCTGCTCTCTTCCCTTCCCCTTGACTCTGCTTTGCGCTCTGCCCCCAGCATGGGGTGGAGCCCATGGACCTGGGAAGATCTCCACTGGTGTGCATCCAGCCTGAGATCAGTCAAAGCTGAGGGCAGAGCAGAGTCATTGCCAGACCCTTCCTTCCTGTGCCCTGAGGTCCTCATGTCCCTCCATCTCTGCCCTGCCTCCTATCCCCATCCACAGGCCTGTGTGTAGCCACACCGACCCGTGTCCGCGTGTTCCAAGAATTCCACCTGCATCTGCGCCTGCCCACCTCTGTCCGCCGCTTTGAGCAGTTCGAGTTGCGGCCCGTTCTCTACAACTATCAGAATAGAGACCTGACTGTGAGACCCATGGGAGCCTGTGCACTCAGGGCCGGAGGGAAGGGCGGGTGCTGCCAGGGACAGGGGCAGGTGGCGGTCTTGACTGGATTAGGACTCTGGCCATCCCTGTTTTCCTGTCCTCAGGTGAGTGTCCATGTGTCCCCAGTTGAAGGAATGTGCATGGCTGGTGGTGGAGGGCTGGCTCAGCAGGTGTCGGTGCCCGCAGGCTCTGCCCGGCCTGTGGCCTTCTCTGTGGTACCCACGGCTGCTGCCTCTGTGTCCCTGAAAGTGGTGGCTCGAGGGTCTATTGAGGATTTCGTGGGAGATGCTGTCTCTAAGATTCTGCAAATCGAAGTAAGTGACTGCCCCTAATCTAGGTCCCTGCGCTCCCAGCTGTATTCTTTAGCATTCTGCTGGCCCGACCAGAGCTCAGTGCCCAAACCTAGTGCATCGTTTACCCGCCACTACGATTGTGACTCAGCTCTGTCTCGGAAATGATTTATATATTTACTTATCTTCAGACAGAGACTCGGTATGTAGCCCAGGGTAGCCTCAGGCTCATTCTAGATATGATGCCTAGCCCAAGCTGGCCTTGAACTTACAGTAATCCTCAGCCTTTGCCTTCCAAATTGCTGGGATCGCAGGCAGGCCCTGTCACAGCAGCTGTTTCCCTAGTTTTCTCCTCTATGTCATTTACTGTTTGCGGTGCTGGGAGTTAACCCTAGGAGTCTGCATGGTAGCCCTGTGAGCCAGGTAGACTAGCGTTCCAGTCCACAAAGTTTACAATTCCCAAGTCCCAGGGTGTCTGCCCCAGGAGGGGCTCGTGTACTCCTGGCTGATCCCTGCCTCCATTTTTTGACTGAGACAGAATGAAGGGGCCATCCACAGAGAAGAGATGGTCTATGAACTCAACCCCCTGGGTGAGTGCCTCCTACCCCAGCTGCCAGTTCCTTGGGCAGTTAAGGGGTACAGGGCTGACCGCCAGCTCCATTCATCTCCCTAGATAACCGAGCCCGGACTTTGGAAATTCCCGGCAGCTCTGATCCCAACATCATCCCCGATGGGGATTTCAGCAGCTTCGTCAGGGTTACAGGTCAGAGCCTGGTCCTTTCCCATGAGCACTTGCGTGTGCCTGAAGCCCATAGGGTGCTGTGTTGCCCTGTGAGGCTGGGTCCCCACAGTCTCATCCTCACCTTCTCCTCCTTCACAGCCTCTGAACCCTTGGACACTTTGGGCTCTGAAGGGGCCTTGTCCCCGGGAGGCGTGGCCTCCCTCCTAAGACTTCCCCAGGGCTGTGCAGAACAAACCATGATCTTTTTGGCCCCTACTCTGACTGCTTCCCAGTACCTGGACAAGACAGAGCAGTGGAGCAAACTGCCCCCTGAGACCAAGGACCGTGCTGTGGATCTCATCCAGAAAGGTTCTGGGTTCAATAAAGGGAGGAGTCAGAGCCAGGGAGGGCATGATGGGAAGCTGGGAGCCTAGTGACAAAACTGGGGGTCGTCGCTGGGTGCACAGCCTGGGCACAGACGGCGGGAGAGTGGGCACATCACCTCCAGCCAGCTCTCCCTTCCAGGGCACATGCGCATCCAGCAGTTCCGGAAGAAAGATGGCTCCTTTGGGGCTTGGTTGCACAGGGACAGCAGCACCTGGTGAGGCTGGGCCGTGTGTTCAGGGCCTCAGGAGAGCAAGAGACCACAAACCAGGTCTCCAGAGGGTCTAGCCTTGTCTCCAGCCATCCCTTCCTTCCTCTAGGCTCACGGCCTTTGTGCTGAAGATCCTGAGTTTGGCGCAGGAGCAGGTGGGCGACGCCCCAGAGAAGCTGCAGGAGACGGCTGCTTGGCTGTTGTCCCAGCAGCTGGGTGATGGCTCATTCCACGACCCATGTCCTGTCATTCACAGAGGCATGCAGGTGTGAGCATGCAAGAGTCTTGGGATGTCAACAGTAAGACTGTCTGGGTCCCTCACCACTCTGGCCTGACACCCTCGTTCTCTCCTTACCAGGGTGGCTTGGTGGGGCACGATGAGAATGTGGCCCTCACCGCCTTCGTGGTCATTGCCCTTCACCACGGGCTGGCAGTCTTCCAGGACGGGAGTGCCCAGCAGCTGAAGGACAGAGTGGTAAGGAAGCCGACACGCTGTCCCTTCACGGTCCCAGCTGTCCTCTCTCTGGGAGCCGGGCACACAGGCTCAGGTCTCTGCTTTCTTCTAGGAAGCCTCCATCTCCAAGGCAAATGAGTTCTTGGGGCAGAAGGCAAGTGCTGGGCTCCTGGGCGCCCACGCAGCTGCCATCACAGCCTATGCCCTGACACTGACCAAGGCCTCCGAGGACCTGAGGAATGTTGCCCACAACAGCCTGATGGCCATGGCTGAGGAAACGGATGGTGAGGGCAAGGGCTGCTTGGCAGAATGCCTGGGACCCTTGGGATTGCCCTGCAGAGACAGGCTGAAAAGACAACCTTCCAGGGTTGAACCCTGGAACATGGGCGACCATCAGGGGGTGCGAGAGAGCTGGGTGGCTCAGCTCCAACTGTGGTTTCCCTGTTCAATATATCTTTCTCTTCCCTCCCCTCCCCTCCCCTCCCCTCCCCTTCCCTCCCCTTCCCTTCTTTCAGGAAAGCTCTACTGGGGCTTCATCCCTGGCTCTCAGAACGATGTTGTCTTCTCCACCCCGGCTCCTCGTAGCCCATCGGAACCTGTGCCCCGGGCCCCAGCCCTGTGGATCGAGACCACAGCCTATGGCCTCTTACATCTGCTGCTGAGGGAGGGCAAGGGAGAAATGGCCGACAAGGCTGCGTCCTGGCTCACCCACCAGGGCAGCTTCGCAGGGGGATTCCGCAGTACCCAGGTAGGGGCAGCCACAGGGCTCTGGGTAGGTGGTCTCGAGATCAAGCGCCTGACTCCTAGCCTAATCTTATTAGGACACAGTGGTCTCTCTGGACGCCCTTTCTGCATACTGGATCGCTTCCCACACCGCAGAGGAGAGGGTCCTCAATGTGACTCTCAGTTCCCTGGGCCGCAATGGGTTCAAGTCTCATGTACTGCAACTGAACAACCACCAAGTCAAGGGCCTGGAGGAAGAGCTGAAGGTGACCCACACCCTCCCTGATGGGGTGCCATGGGGGTTTGTGCTAGGTCAGAAGTGTGGTCCACCGCCATGTGTGGTCATGAGGGTCCAGCTCTCTATGATGGTGTTGTGGGAAGACTGACTTTTCTTCTGGCCGTGTGATCAAACCTCAGGGATCTTCCCTCACCCTTAAAACAACATCTGTGCAGAGCCCACACTAGGGTCCAGGACAGTGGTCCTCCACCTTCCTTACGCTGTGGTCCTTTAATATGGTTCCTTATGCCGTGACCTCCAACCATATGAAACCGTATGTTATCATTGCTACTTCATAACTAATTTTGCTAGTGCTGTCAATCCTAGTGTGAATGTCTATGGTTTCCGACGGTCTGAGGTGATCCCTGGGAAAGGGTTGTTCAGCCCCTAAGGGTCAGGCCCCACAGGTTGAGAACCACTGCCCTGGCGACTGGGGAGAGCTGCTTCAGCTTGAATGAGCCTTCTGGGCAGGGATGGGATGCACTGCTTTGAGGGACCCGTCCTGTGCCCTCTGACCTGCTTTCCTCTTCCTCCTGGAAGTTCTCCCTGGGCAGCAAGATCACCGTGGAGGTCGGAGGGAACAGCAAAGGCACCTTGAAGGTGAGGCCAGCAGGGCAGCGGGCCTGGGCCTTAGGGAGACCTTGTGGGCGAGCTTCCATGCTGACTGCTGTCCTTCCCTGAGCCTTCCTCTTGGCTCTGGTCCCTGTTTCTGGATCTCTGCTGTTTCCTTCATCCGCACATCCTGGCTCTCCTGTCCCTTGTCCACAGCATCCAGACCCAGGTCCCATGTCCCTTTCCTTCCCGTTTGTCTCATCTGCTGCTGGGACCCTTTATTTCCTGAGGCTCAGTGTCCCGCTAGAGCTCTCAGCAGCCTCCCCCCGCTGGCCCCGGTGACCCTTGCTGTGCTCTCAAGCTGCCCCTCTAGTCCCTGCCCAGCACAGCAGTTAGACTGGCAGCTCGCGAAATTGTGCCACTTCCCAGAGTGAGGGGATACGCCTGACGGTCCCGAGGTTGTGGGGCAGAGTCAGGAGGACCAGTAGCTCACGGTCCCCTCTGCTTGATAATGAATTTGAGGCCAGCTTGTGTAGGGTCTGATAATTGCAAAGGAAGATCCCAGTCTCAAATAGTATGAAAGACAGAACCTTTATTCCAGCATGTGGTTCACCACCTGTACAAAATGGTAACCGCAGAAGAAAGACATAACCCCTTTGAACTCAGCTAGGGGAAGTTTAGGAACAGTTAGGTCATCTAAAACACTATAGGTTAAGCAGCCTACACCCATGTTAGTAATTTTTTTTTCTTTTGATTTTTGAGACAGGGTTTCTCTGTAGTTTTTGGTGCCTGTCCTGGAACTAGCTCTTGTAGACCAGGCTGGCCTCGAACTTGCCTGCCTCTGCCCCCGAGTGCTGTGATTAAGGGCGTGCGCCACCACTACCCGGCCCATGTTAGTACTTTTTAATCGACTGTGGTTATAGTTTTACCACTTTTGGGCGGACTTGTGAAAGGCAGGGTTGCTTTAGAGAGAGCACAGGACCTGTCCTTTTCTTTACTGCTTTGAGGTCCTGCGTGAGCTGGTTCAGGCCTGCGACCTGCTACCTCCCCGTACTTGTAGGAAGGAAACTCTGGCAGTTTTAAATCGAGAAAATTCAGACCTTTCTCTTAGCCCTTGTTAGACCCTTTTAAAAAATAAAACAAATTTGCCTTCCAGCCCTCCCCTTACACAGCTGGGCTCTGCCCGCTGTCATCCCTACAGTCTCCTCTGCATTCTGTCCTGTGGTATTTACAAGGGACATGGAGGAACCACTGCAGGGCATCCTGATGTGGTCTCTGCCCCCTTGTGCAGACTAGGCCAGGGTGGCTTTCTCACTGCCCTGACATCTTGACCAGGGCCTCAGTTCGGTTCTTCACTGGGATTGGGTAGGGGACGGGAGATCTGGGGTTGGCTTGGGGAATGGGAGACATTAGCTGATCTGAGGTCCCTCTGTCCAGGAAACCGTCTAAGTCTGTTCCGTGTGTGTCCTGTGTTCTCGTCCCCTCCCTGACTGAGCCAGGTCCTCCGTACCTACAATGTCCTGAACCTGAAGAACACGACCTGTCAGGACCTGCAGATGGAAGTGACAGTCACAGGCTATGTGGAATACACCCGTGAGTGTGGGTCAGGGGTCCTGAGCCCTGCAGGGCAGTCACAGGCTGTGTGGAATACACCCGTGAGTGTGGGTCAGGGGTCCTGAGCCCTGCAGGGCAGGCACAGGCTGTGTGGAATAAACCCATTAGTGTGGGTCAGGGGTCCTGAGCCCTGCAGGGCTGACACGGGCTGAGACCCCTCCCCACGACCCTGCACAGGGGAAGCCTACGAGGACTATGAAGACTACGAGTATGAGATGCCAGCTGCGGATGACCCGAGTGCCCACTCTCAGCCTGTGACGCCCCTGCAGCTGTTTGAGGGTCGAAGGAGCCGCCGCAGAAGGGAGGCTCCCAAGGTGGCAGAGGAACAGGAGTCCAGAGTGCAGTACACCGTGTGCATCTGGTGGGTGCTGCCCACTTCTTGCATATGCGGTGGAGGAGCCGGGGGCAGTGGCGTGCCCAGTGTGTGGTTCAGGTGGAGCCTGTACAGCCCGCCCCTCCTCCCTGTAGGCGCAAGGGCCAGGTGGGGTTGTCTGGCATGGCGATCGCAGACATCACCCTCCTGAGTGGATTCCACGCCCTGAGAGCCGACCTGGAGAAGGTAGGTCAACCTCCACAGTCACCCTCTGTCTCCGGGAGCCCTGCTCCATCTCTGTAGCACCCCAGGTGCTGAGCCCCATCAACTGCCATGCCCTGTGACTGTCCCCTCCCCTGCAGCTGACGTCCCTCTCTGACCGGTACGTGAGTCACTTTGAGACCGATGGGCCCCATGTCCTGCTGTACTTTGACTCGGTGAGTGTGGAGAGAAACACAGGAAGCGGCTGGGTCTCCATCCTGCATTGTCAGGGTCGGAGGAGGTGGGCAGCTGGCGAGGGCGAGAGATGAGGACGCGGTCGGGAGGCAGAGAGCCTTGGAGAGCTCACCTGTCCTGCCACACCTCAATGCCAGGATGGGGCTGTGAGTTCAGCTTGGCAATCATCAGCCTTCAAGGGTTAATGGGGAGCCAGGGAGAGGCGGGGGCCACCGTGGACACTGGTGCGGGAGCCAGGCTGCCCAGGCCTGCGTTCCTGGGGAAGGAGAGTTGCCAGGTGAGGCAACGTGGGTTGAGAAGCTAACCTGCATGGAGGGTCTCACAGGGAATGTGTGCCTATTGTGAGACTCCGCAGAGGGCCTTGGGCACTGAAGACTGGGACAAGGTCACCACGGTGGCAGTGAAGTCATCAGAGGCCTTGGGGACCAAGTTTTTGCGTCTAGTGTCAGGAAGATGACAGAACATGAAGGACAGGTGCTGGGGATAAGGTCATGGTGACCAAGCAGAAGCAAGGCAGGCAGTGGCCTGGCCCTGAGCAGCCTTCTGTCCTGGTGCCAGGTCCCAACCACCCGGGAGTGTGTGGGCTTTGGAGCCCTGCAGGAGGTGGCCGTGGGGCTGGTGCAACCGGCCAGCGCTGTCCTGTATGACTACTACAGCCCCGGTGAGCACTTGGGAGGCTCTGGCCTGCACGATCAGGGGGCCTGACCCCTCATAGGGCACCACGGTGTGGAGAGACCCTGGCTCCTGAGATGCCCAGAGAGGAGAGGCCCTCACTCCTTGCTGCTCTTCTCTAGACCACAAGTGCTCTGTGTTTTATGCTGCACCGAGTAAGAGCAAGCTCCTGTCCACCTTGTGCTCCGCAGACGTCTGCCAGTGTGCCGAGGGTGAGATGAGGCCTGGGGGCAGGGGCTGGAAATGGGGGCGCCCAGCTGGTCTCATCTGACCCTTGCCCTCAGGGAAGTGCCCTAAACAGCGCCGCTCTCTGGAGCGAGGGGAGCAGGACAAGGATGGCTACAGGATGAAGTTTGCCTGCTATTATCCCCGAGTGGAGTACGGTTAGTGCCCCTCGGCCTCCATCCTGCTCGGGGCTAGCACCTTGGGCTCCCCAGGTTGCCTGCTTTTCCTCCAAGCCTACCTGTGGCCTCTTTGCGTCACCCCAACTTCCTTCCCTTTTCCCTTCCTGTCCCAGGCTTCCAGGTTAAGGTTCTCCGAGAAGATGGCAGAGCTGCCTTCCGCCTCTTTGAGACCCAGATCACCCAAGTCCTGCATTTCAGTAGGGAGGAGAGGCGGGTGGACGGGGCAGGCTGAGATCTGGGTGTGGGACCTCTTAGAATTGGCAAAACCCCAAATTGGGAATAATTCAAATGAGAACCCCTTTCCTCTCACCTCCCCATCTCCTGGTCTCTGGGAACATGGACTTCCATCAGGAGCAGAGAGGGTGAAATGGCAGGATCCCCACTGAGCCCTGCCCAGGGCTCCTGGCCTTCCTTTCTCTGATGTCTTCTGTCTTATTTCCTCAGGCAAGGATGCCAAGGCTTCAGTAGGTCAGACCCGCAACTTCCTGGTCCGGGCCTCTTGCCGCCTCCGCCTGGAGCCTAACAAGGAATACTTGATCATGGGTCTGGACGGGGTCACCAGTGACCTCAAGGGAGAGTGAGTCATCCGGCCCTGACATCCCCTGCTCCCCATATCTGTGACCTTCCTTTGGGCACAGATCCTAGGCACCTAGTTCTCCCCTCCAAAGCCAGGTGTCTCCTGTGCCCGTCCTGAGCCTCCCTGTGTCCTCTGCAGCCCTCAGTACTTGCTGGACTCCAATAGCTGGATCGAGGAGATGCCCTCGGAACGCCTGTGCCGGAGCACCCGCCAGCGGGCAGCCTGTGCGCAGCTCCATGACTTCCTCCGGGAGTACAGCACCCAGGGGTGCCAGGTGTGAGACACGGGACTCTGGACCCCTGAACTCAGCCCAGGACTTAGGCATAAATAAAAGCTTTTGGCAGCAAAGTGTCCTCGTGTGTCTGTCTGTAGGTGGGGCAGCCCTCCACCCATCCAGGTTTTGTGGTCCTTGCTTAGTTTGTATAATTGTGGACTCTGAGTCTCGGGGATCCTCAGGTCGTAAGCCTGTGCCTGAACCCTCCTTGAGGCCTCTCTAGAATTCAGTCCATCTTGGGGTCCAATAGCCAGTGCTTCAAGTGCCCTATATCTGGGAGTCGCAGTCAGTGGTGCCCTTTTAGGGACACCTCTCATCTTTAGAGACCACACACTCTACGCTGTCCCGTGTATTTGGAGTTGTGAAGTCTGTTGGCTTGGACTGTGTTGTACCCTGTTGACCTCGCTGTGGTCCTGAATATATGAGGCAGGGGTCTCTGAAGCTGTTCCTGATTTGTTGGGAACTACAATGGTCCTGTCTGTGAGCCATGTTGGAACTGTGCAAACTCACACATGGGCTAATACATGTGCATGAACACAGTTAAGGGCGGTGTCTGGTACTGGGAATAACAAGCAAAAAATTCATTTTGGGGCCAAGATTTCTTCAGAGACCCTGATGTTTGGGCTGCTTCCCCAGCACTGGGCCTAGGGCCAGTTGCGTTTCTTGGCCATCACGTGGTTTCCCGGCTCATCTGGGCAAGAGGAGGAGCAAGGTCCAGAGTCAAACTGCCCCAAGCCTAGTTTGCCCAGAAGGGAGCAGACCTCTGGCCAGACAGGTCTGACCTCCCTGGACCCTGCAGCCATGCGGCTCCTGTGGGGACTGCTCTGGGTGTTGAGCATCGTTGCCTTGTCTCTGCAGAAGCCCAGGTCCTGGGGACAGACACTGGGTTTGTGGGGGGCGGGTGAGGGGAGTGGGGTGGTGGGCTTAGGCCAGGTCTGAAGTACCTCTACTGTTCTCCCAGGTTGCTCCTCTTCTCCCCTTCCGTGGTTAATTTGGGGGTCCCTCTGTCAGTGGGCCTGCAGCTCCAGGATGCCCCTCCAGGACAGCAAGTAAAAGGATCAGTGTTCCTGAGAAACCAAAATGGTCGCATCTGCACCCCAAAGGAGGACTTTGTGCTCAGTTCAGGAAATGGTTTTGTGCTTCTCAGCCTCGAGGTAACCAGTGCCCACACCCCTGCTGTTTCTTAGGTCTCCCTGTTGTACCCTTTGCCTGTTTGCTTAGTCACAGACAGGAGCTTGCTGTGTTAACAGCCTGGCTTTGAACTCACAGCAGTCCTGCCTCAGCCTCCCGAGTGCTGTGATCTACCAGGTTCTTCTGTTGCCTTTTATGTTTATTTTTGTATTTGAAACGGGGTTTCCAGTATAGCCAGGATTGCGAGTGTTCACTCAGCAGGCCTCCTCTGGCCGCCCGAGTGTTGGGGTTACTGCCACACGCCATTATGGCTGCCCCATCTTCCTCGCTGACGTCCTCCCTCCTCTCTTCCAAGCCCACTGGTCTTAGTGTCCCTGTCTTGGGCTCTGTGTCCCTTTGATCTTGGACAGTCTCTCCCACTCCTGACAGGTCCCACTGCCTGATGTGAGCAACTGCGGCCTCTTTGACCTACGCAGAGCTCCCCATGTCCAGCTGATTGCTCAGTCTTCATGGCTAAAGAGCTCCCTGTCCAAAGCCACAGACACACAGGGTGTCAACCTACTGTTCTCTTCTCGCCGCGGGCACATCTTCGTGCAGACTGACCAGCCTGTTTATAACCCTGGCCAGCGGGGTGAGCCTCCTGCCTCGGCCTCTGCTTTTCTCTCCCAGAGTGCTCAGAGCCTGTGCTTGGTGTCCTCTGTGTGAGGTGACCCACAGCCGGCACCACCCCAGAGGACTGCTTAGTGGTTTAGTCCCCAGCGTCTCCTGGGGTCCCCTGTCTCTCTGTGCAGGGGCCCTTACCTCTCATCCTCCACTCTTAGTTCGTTACCGGGTTTTTGCATTGGATCACAAGATGCGCCCATCCACTGACACCCTCACAGTCATGGTGGAGGTGAGTGCCTGACCTCTGACCTTCCTGACCCTGTGCACTGATGTGATCTCCAACCTGACCACACCGACCTCTCCCCGCCTGCCCCCCTCCCCGCAGAACTCTAATGGCCTCCGTGTACGGAAGAAGGAGGTGTTTGCTCCTACATCCATCTACCAGGATGACTTCGTGATCCCAGACATCTCAGAGTGAGCTCCTCCACCTCGGGCCACCCTCTATCGACACGTCCCTCTGACACACAGGATCACTTTCCAGATGCTCTGACCCTGTGCCCCCCCATGCCTCTTCTGGAGGACGCAGGCCATGGGCTGTCTGTGGGTAGCTGAAGTCTTTCCCTTTTCCATTGTCAGGCCGGGGACCTGGACAATCTCAGCGAGGTTCTCAGACAGCCTGCAGTCCAATAGCAGTGCCCGCTTTGAGGTGAAGAAATACAGTAAGTGCTGAAGTGTGGGGGGGCGGGGTGAGGCCGGGCAGTCCTCGGGGAGGGAGCTGTGGAGGACCCTTTGTCTAGTACCTGGCCACTCATCTCTTTACCCTCCTTCAGTTCTTCCCAACTTTGAAGTGAAGATCACCCCACAGAAGCCATATATCCTGTCAGTGCCCGGCTACATGGATGAAATACAGTTAGACATCCAGGCCAGGTGACCGCCACCCTCTTGTCCCACACCCAGGAATCGCCCTGCAGAACCCAGCCTCCGTCAGTCTTGGTTCTGCTTCCTTCCTTCCTTTCTTCCTCTCCCTCTCTCCCTTCCTCTCTCCCTCCCTCTCTCCCTCTCTCCCTTCTTTGCTTCCTTCTTTCTTTTCTTCCTTTCTCTTCTTCTTTACTTTTGTTATTGAGACTTTATCTTAACTCCCTGCATACCCACCTAATAGACCAGGCTGGCCTTGAACTCACATCTGCCTCTGTCTCTTGAGTGCTGGGATTAAAGATGTGCATGTGTGTGTCTATGAGTGCAGGGGTGTGTGTGTGTTTGTACATGTATGAGGAGGTCAGGGGACAACCTCGGGGCATTGTTAGGAACTTTGTTCATCTCCTTCGAGACACAGTCTCTTATTGATAGGGAATTTACATAAAGGGCAAGGCTGGCTGGCCAGGCAGCCCCAAATCTCCCTGCCTCCACCCTCCTACTGCTGGAATTACAAGCAGATGCTGCCACACCTGGCATTTTTACATGGATTATGGGTGTTGAACTCAGGTCTTGGTGCTGGCGTGGTAATCACCTGGCCTGCTAGGGTATTTCCCCAGCTCTCAGCTCTCTTCCAATCTCCCGTGGCAACAGGTATATCTACGGGAAGCCCGTGCAGGGTGTGGCATACACGCGCTTTGCACTCATGGATGAGGATGGGAAGAGGACTTTCCTTCGGGGCCTGGAGACCCAGACTAAGGTAGGGGCCTGTTAAAGGAGGGCACTGAACCTGGAGACCCAGACCAAGGTAGGGGGTGGTGAGGAGGGCGCTGAACAGAAGAGGGGATCTTCACTTACACGCTGTTGTCTTTGTTTAGTTGGTGGAAGGCCAGAGTCAAGTTTCCGTCTCAAAGGACCAGTTCCAGGCTGCCCTGGATAAAGTCAGTGTTGGGACTGGAGACCTGGAGGGGCTGCGCCTCTATGCCGCGGCTGCCGTCATTGAGACTCCAGGTGGGTGGCTTTCTTCTGCTGCCACCCGAAGACACAGAGGACACATTGATACTGTCAATGCAGCCCAGCCGCCGTGGTGGTGCGGGCCTTTAACACCAGCACTTGGGAGGAAGAGAGGGGCAGGTGGAGCTCTGAGTTCCAGGCCAGCCTGGTCTACAGAGGGAGTGGCAGGACATCCAGGGTTATACAGAGAAACCCTGATTCAAAAACCTAAATAAATAAATAATATAAAATAATATGCCAGTTACACCATTAGTTCAGCTCCTCATCCTCAGTACAACCCTGATGTCTACCTGCTCATCTCAGACACACAGCCAAGAACGACCCCGAGACTGCCTCTCTCTGGGCCTGTCTGTTCTCAGTTGTCTTGTACCATCCATCTGTCCACTCATGCACCCGACAGACATGTTACACACTTGTGGGGAGGGAAGGATGCTTGGGCCGTCTCCTGACTACTGTCTCTCTTTCCTGGGTTCCTTCCTCCACCTCTCTGCCCCCTCTCTGCCTCACAGGGGGGGAGATGGAGGAGGCGGAGCTCACATCCTGGCGCTTTGTGTCATCTGCCTTCTCCTTGGACCTCAGCAACACCAAGCAGCACCTTGTGCCTGGAGCCCACTTCATGCTGCAGGTTCTTCTCTGAAGGGCGGGAGCGGAGGGGCACACGCGTGGGCCGCACAGTCCTGAGGATGGCCTTTTTCTCACCCATGTCCCTCCAGGCCGTGGTCCGAGAGATGTCAGGCTCCACAGCCTCTGACGTTCCTGTCAAAGTTTCTGCCACGTTGTCCTCTGGCTCTGGCTCAAGAGTCCTCGACTTAGAGCAGAACACCAACAGGATCGGCCAAGTCAGCCTTCCCATCCATGTCCCACCGGGCACCACTGACCTGCAGCTCTTGGTAGCGCTTCTCTGAGCCCTGGGGCTGGCATGAGGGAAAGGAAGGCTTCTGATCCAGTCCAGGTGGAGTGGTGGCTTATCTGGGTCCTTGGCATAGACCCTGGCTTTCCCTGCCCTTCTCTCCAGGTGTCTGCGGGCTCCGTCTATCCTGCCCTAGCCAGGCTCACGGTGAAAGGCCCGCCTCCAGGAAGCTCTGGCTTTCTGTCCATTGAGCCCCAGGACCTTCGACCCCCTCGTGTGGGAGACACCTTATTCCTGAACCTGCGAACTGTGGGCATCCAGGGGCCTACCTTCACTCATTACTACTACATGGTGTGTGGGACTCAGGGTATAGGAGTGTTGGCTGTAGGGCAAAGGCCTCTGCAGGCCTGGGCACAGGTTCAGGACAGGAGTAGGGTCTACACCAAGCAGGACACCACTCACTGCTCCTCCTTGGCTCAGATCCTCTCCCGGGGCCAGATCGTGTTGATGAACCGAGAGCCCAGGACGACCCTGACCTCCGTCTCCGTGCTGGTGGACCATCGCCTGGCCCCTTCCTTCTACTTTGTGGCCTACTTCTACCACCAAGGACTCCCAGTGGCCAACTCCCTGCTCATCCATGTGCAGCCTGGGGACTGTGAGGGCAAGGTGGCTGGGGCTGGAGAGACCGTGTCTCTCTCTTTCTCTCTCTGTCTCTCTGTCTCTCTCTCTCAGGGTGTGTGTGTGTGTGTGTGTGTGTGTGTGTGTGTGTGTGTGTTAGTGAGGTAGGTTCGTGTGTGTGTGTGTGTATCTCGTATATTGCATGAGCACGCATGTACACGTTTGCATGTGCTTGTGGAGAGGTGGGAGTCATTTTGGATTGCTCTTCTGCCTTATTCATGGAGATAGCTTCCCTTGGTGTCTCCCGGCGCTCACTGAGAAGCCTAGTCTTGCTAACCGCTGGGCTCTGGGAATCCCCTTTATCCCCCTTTCTAGGCCGGAGATACAGGAGTTTCAGATTGTGGTCCTCATGACTGAATGGCACAGTCTTTTAGCCTCTGGACCACGTCCCTAGCCCACTCTGCCCTGCTGACTGCCCTTTACTTCCTATTTCGGCCAGCTGGAACTGAACGTGGATGGTGCCAAGGAGTATCGCAATGGGGACAGCATGAAGCTGCAGATTAAGACAGACCCGCAGGCCCTGGTGGCCCTGGGCGCCGTGGACACGGCTCTGTATGCTGTGGGTGGCAAGACTCACAAACCCCTCGACATGGGCAAGGTTTGTCAAGCCCTCTCCATTTCCTCTGAGCCTAAGCTCCAGTCACTCAGACCCCTCAGGCCCCTCTCAGCCCTGCCTTGGAGCCTGGATCCTGGCCCCTTCCTCTCTTACCTTGGCCTCCAGTTCCAACTCCACATGGCTCAACTCTCTTTAAACCCTGCCCTAATACCCACAGCGGAGTGGCAGGCCGTGCCGCTCAGCCACTCCTGTCTCCCAGCATCTCTTCCTTACCGTGCCAGGTCTTCGAAGTAATGAACAGCTACAACCTTGGCTGTGGTCCTGGAGGTGGGGACAATGCCCTTGAGGTGTTCCAGGCTGCTGGTCTGGCCTTTTCTGATGGAGATCAACTAAGTCAAGTCAGGGAGGGTAAGAATGGAGCCAGGGGAACCAGACAAGGGAGGAAAGGCTGGGGTGGTGTAGGATAGGGGCAAGGGATCTCAGCAGCCGGGAGGCAGAGGAAGGCGAATCTCTCTCTCTCTGAGTCCACGGCCAGCCTGGTCTACAGAGTGAGTCCAGGACAGCCAGGGCTACACAGAGAAACCCTGTCTCAAAAGGCTAAAACAAAAAGAGAGGGAATGAAAACAGAAATACAAAGTTACTATGACTAAAAAAACCCAAAAAGAATGGAGCAGTGGGAGCAGCCGAGGGAGGGAGGCTGAGTGCAGGATTCATGGGTGAAAAGGCCTGGCCACGGACAGGGAAGGAGGGTGGCCGAGCTCCTCACTGCTTGGCTGCTGCCCTCTTGCTCTCTGCCAGGCCTGAGCTGTCCCAAGGAGAAGAAAAGGCGGCAAAAGAGAAGCGTGGACTTCCAGAAGGCTGTCAGTGAGAAGTGTGAGTTGTGGGAGCCTCAGGGTGGGGTCTGCCTCTCTGTCCTCTGCAGCCCCTCAGCCAGCTGTGGCATTGAGGGCTGGGAAGCCAAGGGTTGCAGGTGGAGGCTGGATGGGACAGTCCTTCGGCCTCCTGACGGTTCTCTGGGCACATGCTGGTGTCTCCAGGGGACGGTGGGGCCGAGGTTCAGGCCCTTCGCACCTGCCCAGCCTCTCCTGGCCTCCAGTGGGCCAGTATGCTTCCCCAGAGGCCAGGCGCTGCTGCCAGGACGGGCTGACACGGTTGCCCATGGCGCGCACCTGTGAGCAGCGGGCAGCCCGGGTGCGGCAGGCCAGCTGCCGGGAGCCCTTCTTGTCCTGTTGCCTGTTTGCTGAGGTCCTGCGCAAGAACCAAACCAGAAGCCAGGTGGGCTTTGCCCGAGGTGAGCAGCCAGGTGAAGCTGGGGAACAGTAGTGGTGCCTGAGAGGGCCAAACCTCCCCTCACTCCTGTGCCCCTCCCCCAGCCCAGGAAGTGCTGCAGGAAGAAGAGCTGATCGATGAAGATGACGTCCTTGTGCGCAGCTACTTCCCGGAGAACTGGCTCTGGAGAGTGGAGCCTGTGGACCGCTCCAAACTGTGAGGGCCTGGGATGCTGATGAGGCCTCTGGGCTGGTTCTGGGGACAGTTCCGTGCGGTGACATGGCTTCTCTGAATTTCCACTACAGGCTAACACTGTTCCTCCCTGATTCTCTGACCACATGGGAGATTCATGGCGTGAGCCTGTCCAAAAGCAAAGGTGAGGTAACCCTGCCCACACCTCAGGCTGCTCTCTTCCCTTCCCCTTGACTCTGCTTTGCGCTCTGCCCCCAGCATGGGGTGGAGCCCATGGACCTGGGAAGATCTCCACTGGTGTGCATCCAGCCTGAGATCAGTCAAAGCTGAGGGCAGAGCAGAGTCATTGCCAGACCCTTCCTTCCTGTGCCCTGAGGTCCTCATGTCCCTCCATCTCTGCCCTGCCTCCTATCCCCATCCACAGGCCTGTGTGTAGCCACACCGACCCGTGTCCGCGTGTTCCAAGAATTCCACCTGCATCTGCGCCTGCCCACCTCTGTCCGCCGCTTTGAGCAGTTCGAGTTGCGGCCCGTTCTCTACAACTATCAGAATAGAGACCTGACTGTGAGACCCATGGGAGCCTGTGCACTCAGGGCCGGAGGGAAGGGCGGGTGCTGCCAGGGACAGGGGCAGGTGGCGGTCTTGACTGGATTAGGACTCTGGCCATCCCTGTTTTCCTGTCCTCAGGTGAGTGTCCATGTGTCCCCAGTTGAAGGAATGTGCATGGCTGGTGGTAGAGGGCTGGCTCAGCAGGTGTCGGTGCCCGCAGGCTCTGCCCGGCCTGTGGCCTTCTCTGTGGTACCCACGGCTGCTGCCTCTGTGTCCCTGAAAGTGGTGGCTCGAGGGTCTATTGAGGATTTCGTGGGAGATGCTGTCTCTAAGATTCTGCAAATCGAAGTAAGTGACTGCCCCTAATCTAGGTCCCTGCGCTTCCAGCTGTATTCTTTAGCATTCTGCTGGCCCGACCAGAGCTCAGTGCCCAAACCTAGTGCATCGTTTACCCGCCACTACGATTGTGACTCAGCTCTGTCTCGGAAATGATTTATATATTTACTTATCTTCAGACAGAGACTCGGTATGTAGCCCAGGGTAGCCTCAGGCTCATTCTAGATATGATGCCTAGCCCAAGCTGGCCTTGAACTTACAGTAATCCTCAGCCTTTGCCTTCCAAATTGCTGGGATCGCAGGCAGGCCCTGTCACAGCAGCTGTTTCCCTAGTTTTCTCCTCTATGTCATTTACTGTTTGCGGTGCTGGGAGTTAACCCTAGGAGTCTGCATGGTAGCCCTGTGAGCCAGGTAGACTAGCGTTCCAGTCCACAAAGTTTACAATTCCCAAGTCCCAGGGTGTCTGCCCCAGGAGGGGCTCGTGTACTCCTGGCTGATCCCTGCCTCCATTTTTTGACTGAGACAGAATGAAGGGGCCATCCACAGAGAAGAGATGGTCTATGAACTCAACCCCCTGGGTGAGTGCCTCCTACCCCAGCTGCCAGTTCCTTGGGCAGTTAAGGGGTACAGGGCTGACCGCCAGCTCCATTCATCTCCCTAGATAACCGAGCCCGGACTTTGGAAATTCCCGGCAGCTCTGATCCCAACATCATCCCCGATGGGGATTTCAGCAGCTTCGTCAGGGTTACAGGTCAGAGCCTGGTCCTTTCCCATGAGCACTTGCGTGTGCCTGAAGCCCATAGGGTGCTGTGTTGCCCTGTGAGGCTGGGTCCCCACAGTCTCATCCTCACCTTCTCCTCCTTCACAGCCTCTGAACCCTTGGACACTTTGGGCTCTGAAGGGGCCTTGTCCCCGGGAGGCGTGGCTTCCCTCCTGAAACTTCCCCAGGGCTGTGCAGAACAAACCATGACCCTTTTGGCCCCTACTCTGGCTGCTTCCCAGTACCTGGACAAGACAGAGCAGTGGAGCAAACTGCCCCCTGAGACCAAGGACCGTGCTGTGGATCTCATCCAGAAAGGTTCTGGGTTCAATAAAGGGAGGAGTCAGAGCCAGGGAGGGCATGATGGGCAGCTTGGAGCCTAGTGACAAAGCTGGGGGTCGTCGCTGGGTGCACAGCCTGGGCACAGACGGCGGGAGAGTGGGCACATCACCTCTCAGCCAGCTCTCCCTTCCAGGGCACATGCGCATCCAGCAGTTCCGGAAGAAAGATGGCTCCTTTGGGGCTTGGTTGCACAGGGACAGCAGCACCTGGTGAGGCTGGGCCGTGTGTTCAGGGCCTCAGGAGAGCAAGAGACCACAAACCAGGTCTCCAGAGGGTCTAGCCTTGTCTCCAGCCATCCCTTCCTTCCTCTAGGCTCACGGCCTTTGTGCTGAAGATCCTGAGTTTGGCGCAGGAGCAGGTGGGCGACGCCCCAGAGAAGCTGCAGGAGACGGCTGCTTGGCTGTTGTCCCAGCAGCTGGGTGATGGCTCATTCCACGACCCATGTCCAGTCATGGACAGAGGCATGCAGGTGTGAGCATGCAAGAGTCCTTGGGATGTCAACAGTAAGACTGTCTGGGTCCCTCACCACTCTGGCCTGACACCCTCGTTCTCTCCTTACCAGGGTGGCTTGGTGGGGCACGATGAGAATGTGGCCCTCACCGCCTTCGTGGTCATTGCCCTTCACCACGGGCTGGCAGTCTTCCAGGACGGGAGTGCCCAGCAGCTGAAGGACAGAGTGGTAAGGAAGCCGACACGCTGTCCCTTCACGGTCCCAGCTGTCCTCTCTCTGGGAGCCGGGCACACAGGCTCAGGTCTCTGCTTTCTTCTAGGAAGCCTCCATCTCCAAGGCAAATGAGTTCTTGGGGCAGAAGGCAAGTGCTGGGCTCCTGGGCGCCCACGCAGCTGCCATCACAGCCTATGCCCTGACACTGACCAAGGCCTCCGAGGACCTGAGGAATGTTGCCCACAACAGCCTGATGGCCATGGCTGAGGAAACGGATGGTGAGGGCAAGGGCTGCTTGGCAGAATGCCTGGGACCCTTGGGATTGCCCTGCAGAGACAGGCTGAAAAGACAACCTTTCAGGGTTGAACCCTGGAACATGGGCGACCATCAGGGGGTGCGAGAGAGCTGGGTGGCTCAGCTCCAACTGTGGTTTCCCTGTTCAATATATCTTTCTCTTCCCTCCCCTCCCCTGCCCTCCCCTCCCCTCCCCTCCCCTTCCCTCCCCTTCCCTTCTTTCAGGAAAGCTCTACTGGGGCTTCATCCCTGGCTCTCAGAACGATGTTGTCTTCTCCACCCCGGCTCCTCGTAGCCCATCGGAACCTGTGCCCCGGGCCCCAGCCCTGTGGATCGAGACCACAGCCTATGGCCTCTTACATCTGCTGCTGAGGGAGGGCAAGGGAGAAATGGCCGACAAGGCTGCGTCCTGGCTCACCCACCAGGGCAGCTTCGCAGGGGGATTCCGCAGTACCCAGGTAGGGGCAGCCACAGGGCTCTGGGTAGGTGGTCTCGAGATCAAGCGCCTGACTCCTAGCCTAATCTTATTAGGACACAGTGGTCTCTCTGGACGCCCTTTCTGCATACTGGATCGCTTCCCACACCGCAGAGGAGAGGGTCCTCAATGTGACTCTCAGTTCCCTGGGCCGCAATGGGTTCAAGTCTCATGTACTGCAACTGAACAACCACCAAGTCAAGGGCCTGGAGGAAGAGCTGAAGGTGACCCACACCCTCCCTGATGGGGTGCCATGGGGGTTTGTGCTAGGTCAGAAGTGTGGTCCACCGCCATGTGTGGTCATGAGGGTCCAGCTCTCTATGATGGTGTTGTGGGAAGACTGACTTTTCTTCTGGCCGTGTGATCAAACCTCAGGGATCTTCCCTCACCCTTAAAACAACGTCTGTGCAGAGTCCACACTAGGGTCCAGGACAGTGGTCCTCCACCTTCCTTACGCTGTGGTCCTTTAATATGGTTCCTTATGCCGTGACCTCCAACCATATGAAACCGTATGTTATCATTGCTACTTCATAACTAATTTTGCTAGTGCTGTCAATCCTAGTGTGAATATCTATGGTTCCTGACAGTCTGAGGTGATCCCTGGGAAAGGGTTGTTCAGCCCCTAAGGGTCAGGCCCCACAGGTTGAGAACCACTGCCCTGGCGACTGGGGAGAGCTGCTTCAGCTTGAATGAGCCTTCTGGGCAGGGATGGGATGCACTGCTTTGAGGGACCCGTCCTGTGCCCTCTGACCTGCTTTCCTCTTCCTCCTGGAAGTTCTCCCTGGGCAGCAAGATCACCGTGGAGGTCGGAGGGAACAGCAAAGGCACCTTGAAGGTGAGGCCAGCAGGGCAGCGGGCCTGGGCCTTAGGGAGACCTTGTGGGCGAGCTTCCATGCTGACTGCTGTCCTTCCCTGAGCCTTCCTCTTGGCTCTGGTCCCTGTTTCTGGATCTCTGCTGTTTCCTTCATCCGCACATCCTGGCTCTCCTGTCCCTTGTCCACAGCATCCAGACCCAGGTCCCATGTCCCTTTCCTTCCCGTTTGTCTCATCTGCTGCTGGGACCCTTTATTTCCTGAGGCTCAGTGTCCCGCTAGAGCTCTCAGCAGCCTCCCCCCACTGGCCCCGGTGGCCCTTGCTGTGCTCTCAAGCTGCCCCTCTGGTCCCTGCCCAGCACAGCAGTTAGACTGGCAGCTCGCGAAATTGTGCCACTTCCCAGAGTGAGGGGATACGCCTGACGGTCCCGAGGTTGTGGGGCAGAGTCAGGAGGACCAGTAGCTCAAGGTCCCCTCTGCTCGATAATGAATTTGAGGCCAGCTTGTGTAGGGTCTGATATTGCAAAGGAAGATCCCAGTCTCAAATAGTATGAAAGACAGAACCTTTATTCCAGCATGTGGGTCATCATTGTTCAAAATTGTGACCCAAGAAGAAAGAAACAAACCCTTTTTTTGTTTTCTTTTTAAAGATTTATTTTATTATTATGTGTATAGTGTTCTGCCTGCATTATGTCTGCATGCCAGAAGAGGGAACCATATCTCATTACAGATGGTTATGAGCCACCATGTGGTTGCTGGGAATTGAACTCAGGACCTCTGGAAGAACAGCCAGTGCTCTTAACCTCTGAACTATCTCTCAGGCCAGATAGCACAGGACCTGTCCTTTTCTTTACTGCTCTGAGGTCCTGCGTGAGGTGGCTCAGGCCTGAGACCTGTTACCTCCTCCATCCTTGTAGGATGCAAACTTAGGCAGATATAAATCGGGAAAATTCAGACTTATTTCTTAGCCCACATTAGACGCTTTTAAAAACATACCCGATTTGCCTTCCAGCCCTCCCCTTACACAGCTGGGCTCTGCCCACTGTCATCCCTACAGTCTCCTCTGCATTCTGTCCTGTGGTGTTTACAAGGGACGTGGAGGAACCACTGCAGGGCATCCTGATGTGGCCTCTGCCCCCTTGTGCAGACTAGGCCAGGGTGGCTTTCTCACTGCCCTGACATCTTGACCAGGGCCTCAGTTCGGTTCTTCACTGGGATTGGGTAGGGGACGGGAGATCTGGGGTTGGCTTGGGGAATGGAAGATATTAGCTGATCTGAGGTCCCTCTGCCCAGGAAACTCTCTAAGTCTGTTCCGTGTGTGTCCTGTGTTCTCGTCCCCTTCTGACTGAGCCAGGTCCTCCGTACCTACAATGTCCTGAACCTGAAGAACACGACTTGTCAGGACCTGCAGATGGAAGTGACAGTCACAGGCTATGTGGAATACACCCGTGAGTGTGGGTCAGGGGTCCTGAGCCCTGCAGGGCAGTCACAGGCTGTGTGGAATACACCCGTGAGTGTGGGTCAGGTGTCCTGAGCCCTGCAGGGCTGACACGGGCTGTGTGGAATACACCCGTGAGTGTGGGTCAGGGGTCCTGAGCCCTGCAGGGCAGGCACAGGCTGTGTGGAATACACCCGTGAGTGTGGGTCAGTGGTCCTGAGCCCTGCAGGGCAGTCACAGGCTGTGTGGAATACACCCGTGAGTGTGAGTCAAGGGTCTTGAGCCCTGCAGGGCAGTCACAGGCTGTGTGGAATACACCCGTGAGTGTGGGTCAGGGGTCCTGAGCCCTGCAGGGCAGGCACAGGCTGTGTGGAATAAACCCATTAGTGTGGGTCAGGGGTCCTGAGCCCTGCAGGGCTGACACGGGCTGAGACCCCTCCCCACGACCCTGCACAGGGGAAGCCTACGAGGACTATGAAGACTACGAGTATGAGATGCCAGCTGCGGATGACCCGAGTGCCCACTCTCAGCCTGTGACGCCCCTGCAGCTGTTTGAGGGTCGAAGGAGCCGCCGCAGAAGGGAGGCTCCCAAGGTGGCAGAGGAACAGGAGTCCAGAGTGCAGTACACCGTGTGCATCTGGTGGGTGCTGCCCACTTCTTGCATATGCGGTGGGGGAGCCGGGGGCAGTGGCGTGCCCAGTGTGTGGTTCAGGTGGAGCCTGTACAGCCCGCCCCTCCTCCCTGTAGGCGCAAGGGCCAGGTGGGGTTGTCTGGCATGGCGATCGCAGACATCACCCTCCTGAGTGGATTCCAAGCCCTGAGGGCCGACCTGGAGAAGGTAGGTCAGCCTCCACAGTCACCCTCTGTCCCCAGGAGCCCTACTCCATCTCTGTAGCACCCCAGGTGCTGAGCCCCATCAACTGCCATGCCCTGTGACTGTCCCCTCCCCTGCAGCTGACGTCCCTCTCTGACCGGTACGTGAGTCACTTTGAGACCGATGGGCCCCATGTCCTGCTGTACTTTGACTCGGTGAGTGTGGAGAGAAACACAGGAAGCGGCTGGGTCTCCATCCTGCATTGTCAGGGTCGGAGGAGGTGGGCAGCTGGCGAGGGCGAGAGATGAGGACGCGGTCGGGAGGCAGAGAGCCTTGGAGAGCTCACCTGTCCTGCCACACCTCAATGCCAGGATGGGGCTTTGAGTTCAGCTTGGCAGTCATCAGCCTTCAAGGATTAATGGGGAGCCAGGGAGAGGCGGGGGCCACCGTGGACACTGGTGCGGGAGCCAGGCTGCCCAGGCCTGCGTTCCTGGGGAAGGAGAGTTGCCAGGTGAGGCAACGTGGGTTGAGAAGCTAACCCGCATGGAGGGTCTCACAGGGAATGTGTGCCTATTGTGAGACTCCGCAGAGGGCCTTGGGCACTGAAGACTGGGACAAGGTCACCACGGTGGCAGTGAAGTCATCAGAGGCCTTGGGGACCAAGTTTTTGTGTCTAGTGTCAGGAAGATGACAGAACATGAAGGACAGGTGCTGGGGATAAGGTCATGGTGACCAAGCAGAAGCAAGGCAGGCAGTGGCCTGGCCCTGAGCAGCCTTCTGTCCTGGTGCCAGGTCCCAACCACCCGGGAGTGTGTGGGCTTTGGAGCCCTGCAGGAGGTGGCCGTGGGGCTGGTGCAACCGGCCAGCGCTGTCCTGTATGACTACTACAGCCCCGGTGAGCACTTGGGAGACCCTGGCCTGCAGGATCAGGGCCTGACCCTCATAGGGCACCACGGTGTGGGAAGACCCTGGCTCCTGAGATGCCCAGAGAGGAGAGGCCCTCACTCCTTGCTGCTCTTCTCTAGACCACAAGTGCTCTGTGTTTTATGCTGCACCGAGTAAGAGCAAGCTCCTGTCCACCTTGTGCTCCGCAGACGTCTGCCAGTGTGCCGAGGGTGAGATGAGGCCTGGGGGCAGGGGCTGGAAATGGGGGCGCCCAGCTGGTCTCATCTGACCCTTGCCCTCAGGGAAGTGCCCTAAACAGCGCCGCTCTCTGGAGCGAGGGGAGCAGGACAAGGATGGCTACAGGATGAAGTTTGCCTGCTATTATCCCCGAGTGGAGTACGGTTAGTGCCCCTCGGCCTCCATCCTGCTCGGGGCTAGCACCTTGGGCTCCCCAGGTTGCCTGCTTTTCCTCCAAGCCTACCTGTGGCCTCTTTGCGTCACCCCAACTTCCTTCCCTTTTCCCTTCCTGTCCCAGGCTTCCAGGTTAAGGTTCTCCGAGAAGATGGCAGAGCTGCCTTCCGCCTCTTTGAGACCCAGATCACCCAAGTCCTGCATTTCAGTAGGGAGGAGAGGCGGGTGGACGGGGCAGGCTGAGATCTGGGTGTGGGACCTCTTAGAATTGGCAAAACCCCAAATTGGGAATAATTCAAATGAGAACCCCTTTCCTCTCACCTCCCCATCTCCTGGTCTCTGGGAACATGGACTTCCATCAGGAGCAGAGAGGGTGAAATGGCAGGATCCCCACTGAGCCCTGCCCAGGGCTCCTGGCCTTCCTTTCTCTGATGTCTTCTGTCTTATTTCCTCAGGCAAGGATGCCAAGGCTTCAGTAGGTCAGACCCGCAACTTCCTGGTCCGGGCCTCTTGCCGCCTCCGCCTGGAGCCTAACAAGGAATACTTGATCATGGGTCTGGACGGGGTCACCAGTGACCTCAAGGGAGAGTGAGTCATCCGGCCCTGACATCCCCTGCTCCCCATATCTGTGACCTTCCTTTGGGCACAGATCCTAGGCACCTAGTTCTCCCCTCCAAAGCCAGGTGTCTCCTGTGCCCGTCCTGAGCCTCCCTGTGTCCTCTGCAGCCCTCAGTACTTGCTGGACTCCAATAGCTGGATCGAGGAGATGCCCTCGGAACGCCTGTGCCGGAGCACCCGCCAGCGGGCAGCCTGTGCGCAGCTCCATGACTTCCTCCGGGAGTACAGCACCCAGGGGTGCCAGGTGTGAGACACGGGACTCTGGACCCCTGAACTCAGCCCAGGACTTAGGCATAAATAAAAGCTTTTGACAGCAAAGTGTCCTCGTGTGTCTGTCTGTAGGTGGGGCAGCCCTCCACCCATCCAGGTTTTGTGGTCCTTGCTTAGTTTGTATAATTGTGGACTCTGAGTCTCGGGGATCCTCAGGTCGTAAGCCTGTGCCTGAACCCTCCTTGAGGCCTCTCTAGAATTCAGTCCATCTTGGGGTCTAATAGCCAGTGCTTCAAGTGCCCTATCGCTGGGAGTCACAGTCAGTGCCCCATTAGGGACACCTCTCATCTTTAGACCACACACTCCACGCTGTCCCGTGTTGTTACAGTTGTGAGGTCTGTTGTCTGAACTGTGTTGCAGTCTGTTGACCTCATTGTCAGATTGCGTTAGGCAAGCTTTCTGGAGTTGTGCAACATTCAGGTCTGAGGGTGATCATCTGGGCCCAAGGTTGATGCGCTGTTCCTGGGATACTCAAGGGGAACACGTCTCTCGGGCGCCAACCCTCCCCACCCTGTCTGCCTCGCTTCTCCTTCCCAACTTTGGTGGCGTTCTTGGTATCTTGGGTGAGATGGAATCCTACCTTCTGGGCTCAGATGGACCTGTCATTGGATCATTCCACAGGGACCATGACCTGTCTGACGTTGTCTGCCCAGTGATAGGTGCCAGGTCCCCTGGGAGACAGAAATGAGACTAGTTAGTTCCTGTGCCCTGGCAGAGGCCACATCAGGGCTTAACTCAGTGAGGAAAGTACAGTTGTGACATGGAAGTATTTCCTCTGCTTTGTTTTTGTTTTGTTTTGTTTTTGAGACAGGTTCTCATATATCCTTGCTGGCCTCAAACTTTCCATGAAGTCTGCACATTTGAATGCTGAGGTTTTAACACATCATCACACCAAGGATTTTGCCATTGCTAGGAACAGAACCCAGGCCTTCATACACACCAGGCGAGCGCTCTGCCAGCTGAACCTGAATGTTTTCTGACTTTAGGAGACACATCTCACACAGCCAACACTGACCTTGAACTCCTGATCCTTGACTTCCCCGGAATTACAGGAGCACCCCAGCATGCTTGGTGGCTGGTCTGTGTTTGGAAGGTGGAGTTGGGCAACCACCAGCATTCCTGGTCACCCCATCAAGTAGAGCCCCTGACGGGGTTGTGGCGGGGGGGACTTTGGATAAACTCCAGTCTTTCTGGGCATTCCAGAACATTGGATCTCTTACAGCTGCCTCGATTTCTTCCAAACCAGCCACCAGAGCAGGGTTTAGTTGTGGCCCACATAGAGAGGATGTTGCTGTGACGACCCAACCCCAGAAATCCCCCCCCCATCTCCTGGGGCAAGGCCAGGGATCCAGGCTAAGCCTGGGCCTCTGCCAGAAGGGGCTACCAGCTGTCAGCTGGCCCAGCTTTGGTTAGTACGGCTAGATTCTCACCTTGGGTCTCCTGTTGCCCTTCCTGTGCCCCCTCACACTGGGGTCTGTCTATAAGAGGGGGATGGGAAGCTAGGGGACTTTTCATACTCCTGGAGCTCGGCCGTCCTTTCTGAAACAGCTTTTCCCCAATTGTCCCCTTATCAAGTGCCCTTGATCTGGTCCTGGGAAACACCCCTCTCCCTGGCTATAACCAGCTGTGTCTGCCCAACTCCCTCCTAGGTAGGCCTGGGTTGGTAAACTGTCTCCTTTACATGGGGACCCATCTTCCCCCTGGGCTGGTTCTGTAACCTGCGGGCCCTGACCCTCCAGGCAGCCTTGCTCTATCCGTGCCTATAATACAGGAGGCTCAAGGGCAGACAGAGGGGAAGGGCACGTGGCAAGCCTTTTCTGTCTCCCATCCCTGACCTCTGGCTACCAAGGCCAGCAAGGGTCTCTCTTCTCCTTTCCTAATGGTTCTCAGAGACCCTTTTCACATTTATGGTGAGTTTGGTGGCTTATTTATTTATTTAGGTTTTTCAAGTCGGGGTTTCTCTGCGTAGCTTTGAAGCCTGTCACAGAGATCCGCCTGCCTCTGTCTCCCACATGCTGGGATTAAAGGCGTGCGCCACACCGCCTGGCTTTTTTTTTTTTTTTTTTTTTTTTTTTGGTAAGTCAACTTGAGTTGGTCATTTCGTTACTGTTGTAGCCAGAGGAAGGCAGCAGCTTCCGGCAGTCAAGCTGGCTGAGCACCTGGTTGCCTGCTGTTGCCTGGTTCTGCTTCAGAAGCCCGCACATGCATAAGTGCCTTGGCATTGACCCAAGCATCTTCATTAAAAAAACAGGGACAATGGTGTAGCCTTCGAAGCATGATTGGGGGGGGGGCATTAGGACAGTGTCTGGTACGCATTGTTCCAAAGTGGGCAGCCAGGGCCGTGGCTCCATGTCTCCTGACACTTTTCCGTGTGATGGGTGAGGAAAGAGCCCAGAGCCTCTCTGTGTGAGGCAAACACCAACAGAGCCTTGTTCCTTGAGATGGGGTCTTGCTATGTAGCCCAGGCTGACCTCAGCTCAATCTGCTTGTCTCTGCCCCCTAAATTCAGGCACTGCCACGCCTCACTCTAGATATTTCAGGCAGCAAAAAAAGAGGCCATACAATAACGTCACCAGGCCAGGCATTGTGGTATACGCCTGTCATCCCAGCGTTTGGGCATTGGCTACATATTGACTTCAAGATTAGCCAGGGCTACATAGTGAAACCTATCTCAAAAAAAAAAAAAGTCTGGAGTGGTGGTTCATAAGTTTCTTTTTTGGTTGGTTTTACACACACATTAACATAAAATATAGTAAATAAATGAAAAACTAAACAAGCAAGCAAAAAACCTGTATTTTGTCTGTGTGCATGTATGTGCATGCAATTCCCTCTGGCGTCAGAAGAGGGCACTGGAACTCTGAGCTGGTGTTATGGGAAGGTTGTGAACAGACCTCTAGGCACTGGGAACCCAACTCAGGTCTTCCGTAAGGGCAAACAGCATTCTTAAACGCTGAACCACCTCTCACACGGTGGCACATGGTCATCATTCCAGAAAAGGGAGGCAGAGACAGGAGCACCCCTGGGGTTCAGCCGCCAGTCAGCCGAGTGGATTCAGGGAGCCCCAGGAAAGTGAAAGCTCAGGGTCTTTCCGTCTGAACAGACCACCTGAGGTTGACCTTTGGCCTCCACACATGCACCCCCTCTATCCCCACAAACAGCCTCAACCAAGCCAAGAACAACAGCAAAGTATTGCACAGGAGACCAGGTGGGGTGGCATGTCTGTTGCCCCAGCTGTTTAAGGGACTGAGGGAGGGTTCAAAGTTTGAGGCCTACCTGAGCTACATAGTGAATTCAAGGTTTCCTGGGCAACCTGATGAGATCCTGTCTCAAAGTTAACAAAAATGGGGGCATAGGACTGTGAACACAGCTGGCAGGGGAGGGCTTACCCAGAATATATAAGGTCCCGGGTTCAGTCACCAGTATCACAAATAAAGCAGTAGCAATAATAACCAATAATAAAATACTTGTAGGGACTAGCGGCAGACCCAAAGGCACATTGGGCGGAGACTCCCACTTCTTTCTTTTCTCTGGGATAAGATAAATTCACCACCATTCAGCCGACCCAAGGTGAGGCAGGGTGGGCGGGGCCGGGCTCAGGGTGGATCCCTCGGCCCACAGGGCTGACACACAGAAAGGTCAGGGTCCTGCATCTCTTCCTTTCTTCTTGATGGATGGTCCCATCTTTGATCCATGAGCTCCAAGGCCGGTGGGAGGGTACCAACCTGAAAACACACTGCTCTGTGCGTGGGACCGTGGGAAGGGACCCGAGACTAATAACGGACGGCTGGGCCAAGAGCTATAAAAAAGCCTTGTCAGGGCCCCTGCACAAGTGTCCCGCCATGGTGTCACCTGGGCTGTTGCTGCTGCTGCTGCTGCTAGCTGGCACCCGCTGGCTGTGGGGCCGGTGGAAGCTCAGGAGCCTTCGCCTGCCTCCTCTCGCCCCGGGGTTCCTGCACTTTCTCCAGCCTAACCTTCCCATCTACCTGTTTGACCTCACCCAGAAACTCGGGCCTGTCTACAGGATTCGCATTGGGCTGCAAGGTGAGCCAATCTGCTCTCTCTGTGTGACCAATCCTTCCCAGCTGACACCTGCTGTTTCCCCTAGATGTGGTCGTTCTGAATTCTAATAGGACCATTAAGGAGGCCCTGATCCAAAAATGGGCAGACTTTGCCGGCAGACCTCAGATACCATATGGTAAGAGTTGGGAACATGTTTTTCTTCCTCTTCCTCTTCCTCTTCCTCTTCCTCTTCCTCCTCCTCCTCCTCTTCTTCTTCCTCCTTCTTTTTAAGGTAGGGCCTCACTGTGTAGCCCTGGCTGCCCTGAAAATCTCTATGTAGACTAGGCTAGCCTCAAACTCTCAGTGATACACCTGCTGTGGCTGCTGCCCTGGCCTACTTCTTGGACGGTGTGTGTGTGGGGGGGTGTGTGTGTGTGAGGTAGATCAGGCCTTTGGCTTCCTTGGTTAATTGGCATTCTCTCTTTTTGCCATCCCTCCTGCAGAAAATCTAGACTTGGACCTGTCGCTAGGGGACTACTCGCTAACGTGGAAGGCCCACAAGAAACTCTCTCGCTCAGCTCTGATGCTGGGCGTGCGAGACTCCATGGAGCCCCTGGTAGAGGAGCTGGCCCAGGAATTCTGTGAGGTGAGGCCGCGTTCCTGTGGTCTGGCCCTCCAGGGGTCAGCGTCCCTGTCCTCCAGTACCCCTAGGTCCCCACAGCCCATGTAGCCTGCCTCTTTCCACAGCGCATGCGCGCGCAGGCTGGCGCCCCCGTGGCCATCCAGAAGGAGTTCTCTTTGCTCACGTGCAGTGTCATCTGCTACCTCACATTTGGAGACAAGGTCAAGGCTGCCCTCTTGCCTCTCGAGCCCCTCCCTCAGGCCCTCCTGACCTTTGCTGGTCTCAAACTCAAAGTATGCCCTCCCCTTCCGGCAGGACGACACTTTGGTACACACGGTTCACAGCTGTGTGCAGGACTTGCTGCAAGCCTGGAGCCACTGGTCCGTCCAAATCTTGGAAATAATTCCCTTTCTCAGGGTGCGGAAGTACATCCCAGACTCCCCTGGGTTGGGGCGAGATTAGGGGGTGTCTGGTCTCTATCCAGAAGCTGACTGACTCCCCTACCTGTCCCAGTTCCTCCCCAATCCTGGCCTCTGGAAGCTGAAGCGGTTCCAGGAGAACAGGGACGATATCGTAAGGGAGCAGCTGAAGCTGCACAAGGTGGGTACCGTGGGACACCGCGGGATACCGCGGGATACCACGGGAGCACTAACCCCCCAGCCTCCGCCAGGGATGTGCCTGCTGCGCCTGCATCACTGCTGGGCAGGCTCCTCAAGCTGGACACTCAGCCTGCTCCTTTCCCTGCCCTCTGCAGGACAGCCAGGTATCAGGCCAGTGGAAGGACATGATTGACTACATGCTTCAAGGCGTGGAGCAGCAGAGAGAAGGCACGGATGCAGGGCAGCTCCACGAAGGGCATGTGCACATGTCCGTGGTGGACCTCTTCATCGGGGGCACTGAGACCACAGCCACCACGCTCTCCTGGACTGTGGCTTTCCTGCTTCATCACCCTGAGGTGCATTATGGGAGAGAGTGAGCCTCCTTCTGGCTCCTTGGCCCAGTTCCTCTGCCTGGCCTGGGTTCTGCTCACAGGGGCGGGGCTCTAGGCTTAACTAGGTGGCTGAATGAAGGGGCTGCAGGCTGGGCAGCTGTGAGTCACCCAGGGCAAAACTTGGTCCCCAGATCCAGCCTTGTCCCTTCTTCTCAGATCCAGAAGCGGCTGCAGGAAGAGCTAGACCTCAAGTTGGGCCCCAATGGCCCCAACTCCCAGCTCCTGTACAAGAACCGAATGCAGCTGCCTTTGCTCATGGCCACCATCGCTGAGGTGCTGCGCCTGCGGCCCGTGGTGCCCCTGGCCCTGCCCCATCGCACCACTCGGGCTAGCAGGTGACTCCCTGAGTTAAGGGTTGAGTGAGAACCGCCCCAGCCCCCGCCCCCCCCCCCAGGGTCCTGGACGGCTTCTGACTCCGCCTTCCCTCAGCATCTCTGGCTATGACATCCCCAAGGACACCATCATCATCCCCAACATCCAGGGCGCCAACCTGGACAAGACGGTTTGGGAACTGCCCAGCAAGTTCTGTCCTGGTACGAGGGAGGGGTCAGGCACGGGAGAGGAAGAGCCCCAGGCTCGGTTGGGACGCGCTTCCCGAGCTATCTGTCCACGACCCACAGATCGTTTCCTGGAACCTGGCAAGGACCTCAGAACCCTATCCTTCGGCTGTGGGGCCCGTGTGTGCCTGGGAGAGCCGCTGGCGCGCCTGGAGCTCTTCGTGGTCCTCGCGCGCCTGCTCCAGGCCTTCACGCTGCTCCCACCACCAGATGGCACCCTGCCCTCCCTGAAGCCCCAGAATTTCACTGGTGTCAATCTCTTGATACGTCCTTTCCAGGTGCGGCTGCAGCCCAGGAACCTGGTGCCCCAAGACCAGGGCCAGAACCCTTGACAGGATAGGACCAGTACCAGCCTCGTGCCTCAGTTTCTCCTTTATTGCTCCGTTACTAACCCCTCCCCTCCCCCCTGTAAACATGGTGCTGTGAGATCGTGGTAGAGAAGGCCTCCTTGGTGAGCTAGGCAGTAGAGGCACACTGGCTCTTCTCTGGCACGACCCCTCAGTGCTCGGCAGTCATACTGGGGTATGAGCGAGGTGAGAAACAGGCTCAGCTGCCCCTGGCGGGGGCCTGGAAGTTTCTGGGTCTCAGCTTCATTTCCGTGAAGGGCACCGAAAACTCGAAGCCCTTCCAGTGGTACCAGCTCACTCCCTGGGGAGAAAGTTGTCGAGGGAGGAGAGTCAAAGCCAGCACTCAGCAGTGGCAACTTCTTCATCCCCACCGGGTTCCTGCAGGCGACCCCCGGGGGTCCATCCATCTCCCTCATGTTCCCTGCCTAGCCCTCAGCTGCAAAGGGCTGAGGCTTCATTCTGAGCTAATTCTAAGTCCACTAATAAACAGACTTTTCAAGCTTCCTAGGTGAGACTGGTATTACTGTCCCATTTCCCAGATGAGCCTCTGAGGCGCAAGAAGTTCAGTCATTCACGTGAGAGCCCTCCAAACCCGAGTGACCCAGAGCCCAGCCTGCTGCCTCCACGGCTCCCACCTGGTGGTCCACTGTGCTCCCGTAGAGCCCGTTGAGGTTGGCATAGTGACAGTTCTTGTACCACCACGCCCCCCGATAAGAGACAGCGCAGGAGATGAGCAAGTTGTTGGGGTCCCGATCACGGGCGGAAAAGACGCTGCCGCTGTGGTAGCTCATAGAGTCCCCTGACAAGGCATGGGAAGGTGTGGTGAGGACCGCCCCCGTGCCCGCCCTCACCCCGTCCCGGGCCCGCCCTCACCTGCGGTGCCATGGTAACCCTCTAGGTGCAGGCGGTAGTTCTCCGTTGCCGAATCCACGCGGAAGAAGTCATACTGGGCAAACACGGCTTCCTTTCCAGCCCGCAGGTCCACACGCATGGAGTAGTCTCCAGCCTGCGTCAGGCTGTGTAGGACCTCATTGCCTGGGGTGGAGTATGCTCCATCAGAGTCCTGGGGTCCACAGGACTGCCATCCCTTCCCGGGTTCCCCAGCCCTATGAGGCACGGACCCAGCCAGAATTCCCTGGAGATGTTTCCAAAACCATGGGCATACTCCTCCCAGTCTCTCCAGAAGTCTGTCTGTCCGTCCATGCGGCGCTGGAACACCTGGAGAGCAGACAAGGGCAGCATTAGCCTTGGCTCCTGGGCATCGGCCCCTGGGCTACCCAGGTCCCCCGGCTCTGAACGCAACCCACCAGCCAGCCGCCTCCATCCGTCTCCATGTCACAGAACACATCCAAAGGCCGCTCGCGGTTGCCGTTGAGGAAGATGGTGGTGGTCTTTGAGGTGCTGGGCCCGTTCTGCATCTCCTCCCCACAGTCCCGGGGGAAGGGGACCCGCAGCCCACCTGTGGAGAGGAGATGGGGAGTCTGTCTGTCCCCAAGTCTCAGGCCCCAGCCGCCCACCTACGCTCAGGCCCAGTGTCAGTACCTGTAGTAAAGGAAGTGGACACAGGGGGCGTGAGGCTCTCGCCCCAAACAGCCCGCAGCTGGGCTCTGTAGAAGGTGGAAGGGAAGAGGCGGAGAAGCCGGTGGGAGGTGGTTCCTGCGGGAAGCAGGATCTCCTGGAGACAGACAGACAGACAAGGGACAGTCAGCGGAAGTGAGATGGCCAGAGGGGCACCCCCAAATCTAGCTATGGAAAGCAGACGGCCAGTGAGGCAGGGCTGGGGTACCTGAATCTGTCCTCCAGGGGTGTCAAAGCTGAGCAGGTAGCCTGTGGGTGGGACTTCGGGCTCAGTCCAAGTGAGCAGGGCCGTGCGAGGGGTCACTTCCTTGGCCTCCAAGTCCTGGGGGGCCTTCAGCCCTGGGGATGGAGGAAGAGATGGGTGAGCCCATATCTGCTGCCTTGACCCTCCCACGACCCCTTCCCCACACAACCCCGGCTCTACCTGTGGTGAAGGTAATGCTGGCTGGCGAGGTGAAGTTCGGGCCTCGGAGACCACGCACGGTGGCCGTGTAGTTGGTGTCAATCGCCAGGTCTGTCAGCGGGTAGTCTACGGCGCTGCCGGGTGCTGAGGCCTGCAGGGGTGGGGCTGGGAGTGGGGGTGGGCATCAGCTCCTGCCCATCCATGCTGTACCTTGCTCTCCCCACCTCTTCAGAGGAGGTTCAGCCATGCTCACCCCCAGGGGATGCAACCTGGACGTTGTATTCGTCCACGGGTTTGTGGGGAGGTTTCCAGTGCAGCAGGGCGGATCCGTCAGTCAAGTTCAGTGCACGCAGCTGGGTGGGGCCATCGGGAACTGGCAGAAACAGGGGCTCAGAGGCTTCCCAGCCAACTTCACTGCCTCCCCAGGGTCCCTCTGCCCCCTTTTCACCCTCGCTCCTCTCTCTCTGCCTGTCATGGTGCTGGGGGCAGCCCCTCTTACCTGTCGTGAGGAAGCCTGTGAGAGGCTCACTCTCCTCGAAGCCACGGACGGAGACCACAGTCACCTCGTAGCGAGTGTCTGAGCTCAACCCCTGGAGGACCTGGGTCTGGGTTCGGCCGTCCACTACCACACTTTGCGGCTCTCCTACAAACATGGGTGGAGCCCGGGGGTCACCTAGGAGGCCTGAGACCAGCTGGAGAATGGGCGGTGTGCAGGGGTGGGGCGGGCAAGAGAGGAGGAGATCTAAGGAGGACTTGGCAGGACAGGGTCATCACCTCCATCTGCGAGCTGGTAGGAAATTTTGAAGCTGTCCACCCTGGATGGTGGCGGCACCCAGTTGACTCTGGCTGATGTTTCCCCAATTTCACTGAATTGTAGGTCACGGGGGCTCTCCAGAACTGAAGACAGCAAGGGAGGGGTGCAGTGAGGAGGGTGTGTGTAAGAAGGTTCCTTCCCCTTCTCCCTGAGTGCTCTGGCTTCAGAGAGGTCCACCATGCCTCTCTGGAAGGTTCCCAGGACAGAAGTCTCTCTCTAATGCCTTCAAGCCCACTCTCCATACCCCTGTGCCATGCTGGGCACTACTCTGGTGCCCAGCGTGGGCACTACTCTGGTGCCCAGCGTGGGCCCTCACCTGGGCTGAGGGTGCGGGCGGTGCCCTGAATGCTGTCCGCCTTGTGCGGCCCACGCAGCCCGTACAGAGTGAGGCTGTACAGGGTCCCGGGATGTAAGTCCCGAAGCACAGCTGAGCGCTGTGTCCCGGGCACCATCAGCTCTCGCTGGAGCAGAGGACGAAGGTGCGGCTCCAGGGTGCTTGGCGAGGGGACCCCAAAGCGTATTAGGAAGGTGTCAAAGGAACCAAGCGGGGCCTCCCAGTTTAGCCGCAGAGAAGTAGTGGTCATGTCCGTCACGGACAGCTGGGACAGGCGGGGCCCCGGGTCCCCTGGGGTCTGACCAGCAGGAACTGGACCTGTGGGAAATGGGTAGGAGAAAAAGGTTTGGAGACACAGATATATGCCAGCCCTAAGGCTCGGAGCACGTCACGTCTGTCATCCTTCCCTATTGGTCAGAAGAGTTGGGCTCTTGAGGAACAGAACCACAGGTTGACTCAGTGACTGACTGGGGAGAGAGAGGGGCAGTGTAGGGTAAGTGACCTCAACCCTTCCTGGGCATCTTCCTCATGCCTTCCCTGTGGCAGCCGCTTCTGGATGCCACCTTCCACCCTTCCTAGCCCCCAGACTAGGAAGGTGCAGGCCTGGCCCACCTGTGGTACCCTCTGCAGAGACAGGTCCATGGCGCATCTCCTCGCGGAGGCCATAGAGGAAGAACTTGTAGGAGGTGCTGGGCTCCAGGCCTGAGATGAGGACCTTGTTCTGGTGTCCATCAACAAGCAAGGCTTGGGGCTGTCCCTCTGTGTCCTGGTACTGGACCACAAAGGAGTCAAAGGGACCACGGTCCACACCCCAGGAGAGGCGCAGGGAGTCTGGGGTTGCTTCCGTTACTTTCAGCATCCCCAGGCGGGGTGCTTCAGGGGGTTCAGTGGGGCTTGGGGTTGACATGTCCTCTTCTGGGGCTGCATGGGAGAAATCAGGGTGGAATCTTCACAGGGTGCTGGGCACCTGCCTGCCCATCCTATCCCCTTCAAAGGAATGGTTATGAGGCTTGGGGTGAAGACACTTCACAGTCTAGGCAGGTACCCCAAGTGAGGAGAGGGAGGGAGCAGGGCATCTTCTAGAACCTTCCAGTTCTTGAATTTGTTTTACCCCTGCCTTGGCATTACCTCCTGACATCCAGGAGGGCCACTCAGAGCCCAGCCCCGGGATCTCTGACCTGGGAAGCTGCTGTGCCTGTTGGTCCCTCCTCAGCTGCTTGCTGCTTCGGGACCAGGGACTCCTTGCCCATTTCCCAGCGCCTGGCACATCAACCCCCTCAGCAGTGGTCCCTCAGGCTCTGCCCTGGCCCCGCCCCTAGCGCCTGTGCTCCGTGCTTCTGAGAGCGGCTGAGGGTGGCACCATCGGCTGGGGTGGCTGGTGTACGTGCCTGGCAAGTCACACTAGTGTCCTTGGCCTGGCTGATCTGAAGTGGGTGTCAGTGGCCTCTGTCCATTGGATTTCCCAGTGATTTTCCATTTGAGACACATCCCTGGCTTCTGAGAATGGGGCGGGGTGTGTGTGTGTACCTATGTGGCAAGGGTATGGAGCCGTTCTAACGGGGTAGTGGGGAGCAGCTGGTGACGGGGATGACTGGGGTCAGGAGAGCAGGGAACCTACAAGGCCTGTCCTTGCTGCCTGACCTGGTTCCTGTTCTCTCAAATGACTGATCAGCCCCAGGGGTGGGCACAGGTCCTCCCTTCTCTGACTCTGGACAGGCCCCTGCCCTTTCCACCCGTCCTCTCTGGCCAATCTCTTTGTCCTCAGACTCCTCAGGCCTGTGGTCAGGCAGGGCGGCTCACCTGTCACTCCGAGGGCAGAGACGGGCCCCACGCGCTTTCCTCCAGCCAGCCCATAGAGCAGAAACTTGTACTTGCGGCGTGGCTGCAGACCCTCTATGGTGACCTCGTTCTGGTCTGCAGCCACGACCACTGTCTGGGGCTGCCCATCCCTGTCTCTGTACTGAACCAGGAAGGAGTCAAAGGGGCCCTGGGCCACCGTCCACGAGAGGCGTAAAGAGTCAGCCGTCTCTCCGGTCACTGTCAGTTCACCGAGGCGGGGCTGCGGCGTCTTCTCCAGGGGGGCTGAGGGGAGAATGGGGATGGTTCAGGTTAGCGTCTCCAGCCCTGGAGACTTCGGGATGTGTGGCCTCGGGGACAGACAGCTGAGGACACAGCCAGGCCTGCGTGGTCCTGCTGTGGGGGACTGAGGGAGAGCCGCCTTGTCTCAGGAGGCACTGCCTAGCCCTTTCCTGCCTGGCGCCCGTTTGCTGCGGTCAGGTCACAGAGGGTCACAGTGAGAGAGGGCTAGCGGTGGGCACAGACTGATCTTCATTTCCTCTGGGCAGGGCTGTGGCCAGAACTGAGGCTTCTGGGGGCATTTCAGTGCCAGAGAGATACTCTCAAGCGGGGAGAGCTCCCATCAACCTGGGGCTGCCCCCCATCCCCTACACAGTCCAGAATTAATATCCCGGGACCAGGTGGGGCAGAGAGACGACCTGCCCACCTGAGGGTGGCAGCTGACAGACGAGGCTTGGACAAGCCTGTATAATGAAGGTTTGGGGGAAGAACTATGGTATCTGAGGGCTCCAGGCCCTGATGTCTGCCTGGGGTGACTGACTCACGGACCTGGGAGTGGGGTAAGGGTCATGGACCCACTCCACCCCTCCCTTGGGGGCTGACTCATGGGCACAAAAACACCAGATTTTTTCCATCGTCTTCTGCAGCCAGGCCTTTCCACCTCATGGCTCAGGGTTGGGAGGAAGAGGATATGGGTGCCAGCTACGGGTCGCCGGCACAGTGGGGAGCGGGCTGGGCGCTGGCACAGTGCGGGGGGGCCGTGGTGCAGATTAGGTGGCTCAACCATGTCACGTGGCTGGCCAAGACTGGATTTGGGTTTGAACCCCGGTTAACCAAGCCTAGAAGCTCCTTCTCCTTGACAATCATCAGTGAAGGAAGGAGACGGTGTGTATAAAATGCTCAGACTATACCCAGTCCAGGGCAGGACTGGCGTTTGCTGTAACGGCTTTTCCTCTTAGACTGAGGACAGGACAAGTCCCTGGAAGGCCCTGGGGATGGGAGCTGTGCCAGAGTGGGAGGTAGGGCTGGGGCTCACCTGTGGTGTGCTCCCCTCCACAGAGGTGGGGGCCTGGGCTCACCTGTGGTGCCCTCCACAGAGGCGGGGCCCAGCCGTTTGCGGCCTGCCAGGCCGTAAAGCAGAAACTTGTATTTCCTATTGGGCTCCAGGCCAGGGATGGTGACCTCACGCTGGTCTGCTGTCACCGGCACCACCTGGAGCTGCCCTCCCCTGTCCTTGTACTGGACTAGGAAGGAGTCGAACTCGCCCTCGGGGACAGTCCAGGAGAGACCCACGGAGTTCTGGGTCACGTCTGTCATCGTCAGTTCCCCAAGATGAGGAAGGAGCTTTGTGTCTGGATGGAGAGGAGAGGAAGCCACTTAGAACGTGTAGTGTACGTACCGCAGCGCCGGGGGCACGGACGGGAGCGGCGGCTGGGGCCCCGCTCTTGGTGGTCAGAGGGGGCGATGATCGGGCCGCGCTCTGGATAAAAGAGCCTCCAGGAAAGGAAGCGAATGTGCCTGCCCAGTGATGAGGGAGAAGGACGGAGTGAAAGTCTGAATTTGGGTGGACCTCACAAAGAAATGGGTCGCCAAACTCCAAGGTCTGGAATGTGGGGCACAGAACCATGAAGTTCCAACAGTTGCCACAAGGGGGCAAAGGGTGCTGGGGGTTGCAGGGTCCGCAGCGTTGGGCCCTCACTCACCAGTTTTCGCATCTACGGAGACAGGGCCATGGCGCTTTCCATCCCGGAGTCCAAAGAGGAGAAACTTGTACTTGCGGGCCGGGTCCAAACCTGAGACGGTGACCTCACTCAGGTCTCTGCTCACAGGTACCGTCTGGGGCTGCCCCTGGGCATCCTTGTACTGGACGAGGAAGGAGTCGAAGGGGCCCTGGGCCACAGTCCAGGACAGGCGCACAGTACTGGAAGTCACATCTGCCACAGCCAGGTCCCCCAGGCGGGGCTCTATGGGGGGCTCTGTGGGCAGGGGCGCTGCAACAGAGCAGAAGTGGCTAAGGGGTACAGGCAGAACCCGCTGAGGGGACCAGGCTGCCCCCAGGCTGCAGAGCAGCTTTGCACGGCTTCTTCAAACCCCTGACCCTAGCCATAGGCAGGGCTGCAGTCGCTCACACCTCGGAGCCCCTGAACCACCTATGGCTGGCACAGCAGTTCTCAACCTGTGGGTCGCGACCCCTTTGGCAACCGTTTATCTCCAAAAATATTTACATCATGACTCATAACAGTAGTAAAATTAGCTGGGCGGTGATGGCAAGGCCTTTAATTGGGAGGAGGCAGAGGAATGCAAATCTCTGAGTTTGAGGCCAGCCTGGTCTACAGAGAGAGTTTCAGGACGGCCAGGGTTACACAGTGAAGCCCTGTCTTGAAAAGCCAAAAAAAAAAAAAAAAAAAAAAACAAGTAGCAAAATTACAGTTGTGAAGTAGTAATGAAAATAATTTCATGATTGGGGGGTCACCACAACATGAGGAACTGTATTGAAAGGTTGTAGTAGGGACTGGAGAGATAGCTCGGTGGTTAAGAACACTGGCTGTTCTTCCAGAGGTCCCGAGTTCAGTTCCCAGCATCCACATGGCAGCTCACAACCATCTGTGGTGGGATTGATGTCCTCTTCTGGTGTGCAGGCATATATGTAAGCAAAGTGCTTTTTTTGTTTTGTTTTGTTTTTTTTTGAGACAGGGTTTCTCTGTGTAGCCCTGGCTGTCCTGGAACTAGCTCTTGTAAACCAGGCTGGTCTCAGACTCACAGAGATCTACCTGCCTCTGCCTCCCGAGTGCTGGGATTAAAGGCGTGTGCCACCACGACCCGGCCATAAATAAACATTTAAGAAATAAATAAAAGGTCACAACACTAGGAAGGTTGAGAACCTCTGATTTAGCAGACGCCATTGTGATTGTTCCCCCGTTGCTGGAGCTGCCACTGTGTTAAAAACTACTTGTAAAACCCCACAGTCCAGCTGGAGGAGATTCAGACCCAAGTAGCCCAGATCCGGAGCCTGCTGTGAGTCACCAAATACCCGGAGAGGGAGCCAAGGTGGGAGGAATGAGTGGGGTTCTGGAGTGGGGGAAGGAGGGACCGCAAGGACAGCTCTAAGGATGGCGGCGCTGACCCTCTCTCTATTCCAGGTGAGGGGGTCGGAAGCTCAGTGAAGCCCCAGAGACAACTGGGAAGAAAGGGGGAGCAGAGGGCAGGGCAGAGAGTGTGGGGAGAAGAGAGAAGCCACGGAAGGCAAAAGCAAAAACAGACCCCAGCCACACTCACCCGTCACGCCCACGGTGGACACGGGGCCCACACGCTGGCCGTCATGGAGTCCATACAGGTTCATCTTGTATTTGCGCCCAGGCTCCAGGTCTCTCACGATGACCTCCCTCTCCTGGCCCCCAACACGCACCACCTGGGGCCGCCCATCGCTGTCCTTGTACTGGACAGTGAAGGAGTCAAAGTCTCCCTGGGGGACGGTCCAGGAGAGGCTCAGGGAGTCTGGGGACGATGCTGTGATGGTCAGGTCTCCCAGGAGCGGCTCCTCAGGGGGCTCTGGGGCCTCTGTGCTGGGCTCTGTGGGGCTGGGGGTCTCTTCCTCTGCAGCTGAGAAGGGGACAGACAGGTGAGCAGGGTCCCCGCAGGTGTCCTCAAGTAAGGACAGAGCAGCCATAATTACCAAGGTGGTTCTAAGGTCAGTTCAGAGAAGCCCACCTTGGGGCTTTGGGGTCCTGGTCAGCTGACAGATGGCCAACATGCCCAGGCTCCTGGGTCAGTTGAGGGGACCTGAACACCAGCACAGCAAAGCTGTCTGTGGCCCTGCTGCCCAGGGAGACTGGCCAGCCCAGAAGAAGGCACACAAAGGCAGACCTTAGCGTTAGCAACGCAAGTCTGTGGGGCTGAGCAGGTCTGGGGTACTAACAGCACCCAGCCATGGATCCCTACCCAGCTGTCACCAAATAGTTTGACCGGTTGGTCCCACTCTGAGTCTCCCATGTCCACTCACCTGTCACCCCGACAACAGACACGGGGCCCACACGCTGGCCACTGTGGAAGCCATACAGGTTCATCTTGTACTTGTGGTCTGGCTCCAGGCCGGGGATGGTGACCTGGTCCTCGTGCCCTGGCACCCGCACCACCTTGGGCTGCCCATCCCCGTTCTTGTACTGGATCAGGAAGTGGTCAAACTGTCCTTCGGGGACTGTCCAGGAGAGGCTCAGGGAGTCCGGGGTGGCGTCTGTCACGGACAGCTCTCCTAGATGCGGCTTCTTAGGAGGAAGCTCAGGAGTTGTGGTGGGCACCAGCTGTGTGGTCATAACTTCCTCTGGAGCTGAACACACAAACACATACACATGGGCATACGCACACACACACACACACACACACACAAACACACAAATTCAGGTCTTCTCTGTGTTCAGTTAGAATATAAAGAAACATTTTTTAAAACAAAGTTCCCAGCCACAATTCGAGCACCACTTGCCTTTTCCGTTCCTTCTACACTGCCATTCCTAGCATCCCGCCCAGACACCTGCCAACACCCATGTGACTTCTCCTCTCCCTCCCGCACTTGCCTCTTTTGAACATGCTCCCTGCCCTGGCTCTCCTTGCTGTCCACTTCCTCGCTGGGCTCAGATCTTTACCCCAGCCAGGTCTGGAAACCCTCTCCCTGAGGCTGCATCCCAGCTGCTAGTGAGCTCAGTGCACTCCAGACTCTCGCTGTGTCCCTCTTGGGTGCCTCACACTCCCCCACCCCACCTCTTCTATCACAGAATCTCCGCTGGGCCACCATCTCCTCTCTGCCTTCAGGCTCAGTTCACTTCTCCCTGCTAACTGGTTGTGCTTCATGAGGAAGCCAGGCTTTGAACAGGACTTCCAATGGCAGGTGCCAGTGTTCAGCTAGGAACTGGATGCCCAGTCCTGTGTGGAATCCCGGGCTTCCGAGCGGCCCCCGCCTCTCCATCAACCCCTCAAGACCACCCTGCATCCCAGAGGACATCTCACTAAATCTCGGTTCTTCGTGGACCAGCTTCTTTCTAGCCTTCTGTCCTTTACACAGCGGGGACATTGGCCTATAACTGTTCTCTCTGCCCTGTCACCAAGCCAATGCCTGTTTGACCTCGGGTCTCAGTGGTCTTATGAGAAAGTTAGTTTAGATGTCCCCTCAGGTACTGTTCCGGCCCCTAGGGGTCCCATGTTCTGGGCCCTTGGCAGAACTTGGGCCTTCTGCCTGTCACCCTGACTGTGAAGTCCATGCTAACACCGCTGGGTTTTCCCCTCAGCCTAACAGAGACCAGCAGCCCAGGCTCTGTCAGCTCAGAGCGGTCCTAGCACAGCTCTGTCTTACGTAATCACACCAAACATAGACAATGGCACAGAAAACAGACGCCAGCCAAGGCCACCTGGTACCATGAGGGCAAGCTTAGAATCCTAGTCCCACAAAGACACACTCGATCATTTGCTACAAAACAACCAAACAGCCCTCATTAGGTAGTGACTGATTTCTGCCTCTTCCAACAACTCTGGCTTTGTGGGCCCGCAAAACACCTTCCCCAGACAGAGCTCAGCAAACTCACCGCTGCTGGAGGCTCTACGGGCAGAGCTGAACTCCACTTGCTAAGGCTTCCGTATCCCCAACTAACTTAGTAGCTGCTCTCTAACCCCAGAGTCCCCCACAGCCCAGCACCCCCAAGTGTCGACCCACAGTTCATTCCAGGAGAGTCTTGGGAAGGTTGGCTCCCCAGCTGACAGCCCCACAGTCCCCGGATCAGGGAACGGAGGCATGTGAATGAAATTTTAAAATGGAAGGAAGGGAGGAAAGAAGGAAGGAAGGAAGGAAGGAGGGAGGGAGGGAGGGAGGAAGGGAGAGAGGGAGGGAGGAAGGAGGGAGGGAGGCAGAGACAGAGGGAGGAAGGGAGGGAGGATGAAAGAAGGAAGAAATGAGGAAGGAAGAGAGGAAGGAGGGAGGGAGGAAAGAAGGAGGGAGAAAAGATTGAAGTTAGAAAGGAACAAGGAAGAAAGGAAGGAAGGAAAGAGAAAAAGGAAAAAAGGTTTAAAGTGGTTTGTACGTACATATGCAGACTCCATTCTGTATTCCCACCCACTTCCCCGGGTCAGACAACTTCACAGGGACAGAGCCGCTCTGTGAGGAGCCTTGCTAGCACATCCCAGACAGGGGCTGACACTTCTGCTGTGGGCTTTGCTGCTCCGGGCTGATCCATGAACCAGCAGCGTTTTTCCCAGGATCCCCTTAGAAACAGGCTCTGGACACACTGCTGGGTCTGAGGCTGACTGGTGGAGATGTCAGACCTGCCAGGCAGCTATGGTGCACAGTACAGACGTTTCCATGACAATGGCTGGAAAAAGAGTGGTGTGGGACTGGTTTCCCCATAGAGGCACAGCTAACACTCACCCGTCACGCCCACGGTGGACACGGGGCCCACACGCTGGCCATCATGGAGTCCATACAGGTTCATCTTGTATTTGCGCCCAGGCTCCAGGTCTCTCACGATGGCCTCCCTCTCCTGGCCCCCAACACGCACCACCTGGGGCCGCCCATCACTGTCCTTGTACTGGACAGTAAAGGAGTCAAAGTCTCCCTGGGGGACGGTCCAGGAGAGGCTCAGGGAGTCTGGGGACGATGCTGTGATGGTCAGGTCTCCCAGGAGCGGCTCCTCAGGGGGCTCTGGGGCCTCTGTGCTGGGCTCTGTGGGGCTGGGGGTCTCTTCCTCTGCAGCTGAGAAGGGGACAGACAGGTGAGCAGGGTCCCCGCAGGTGAACTTGGCTCTTGAAGAGGAGCTATGGCTATGAGGGAGGTCCCAATGCCAGTTCAGAGATAGCCCTCTCTTGGGGTCTGGTGTCCCTGGTCAGCTGACAACTGGCCAACATGCCCAAGCTCCTGGGTCAGCTGAGGGGACCTGGACAGTGCCAGCACAGCAATGGTCTTAATGTCCCCACCTCCTGCACAGGGGAGATAGGCCAGCTCCAGGGAGAGGCCATAGCCTTGGCCACAGAAGGTCTGGGGTATTAGCCAGTTCCAGGCCACTGATCCCCACCCAGAGCAGACAGTCTCTCTCCTAATGAATCCTAGGCTCCCATGTCTACTCACCTGTCACCCCGACAACAGACACGGGGCCCACACGCTGGCCACTGTGGATGCCATACAGGTTCATCTTGTACTTGTGGTCCGGCTCCAGGCCGGGGATGGTGATCTGGTCCTCGTGCCCTGGTACCCGCACCACCTTGGGCTGCCCATCCCCGTTCTTGTACTGGATCACAAATTGGTCAAACTGTCCTTCGGGGACTGTCCAGGAGAGGCTCAGGGAGTCAGGGGTGGCGTCTGTCACGGTCAGCTCCCCCAGGCTGGGCTTCTTAGGGGTTGTGGTGGGCACCACCTGTGTGGTCATGGTCTCCTCCTCTGGATCTGGACACACACACAGAGGGACAGGTTATGTCTTCCCTGTCCTCAGTATCCACACAAAGGGGCTTTTTATAAAGATGAAGCCCCGAAGACTTCTGGGGGAAGTGACACTGGCCGCAGAGATCGCTACGTATCTTCTCCGTGCCTTCTACACTGCCACTCCTGGCACCCCGCCTAGGTTCTCCCCCCTCTATCCACCAACACGACTTCTCCCCTTCCTCTACCCTCTACCATGTTTGAGCAGGCCCCACAAGGCCACTGCCCTGGCCTTCCCTGTGCTGGATCCCTTTGCCATTTCCTTCCTCACTGGCTTCAGGACTTTGCTCAGAACAGGCTTGGAACATCACGCTAGACACCCGCCCCGCCCCCTCCCAGATGCCATCATTTGAGATGAGTTGTTGGAGGTCTCTGGCTGGAGACAGCTGACACTCAACTCCCCAGTGTCCAGGTCGGGGGACAGGGTTCTTTGTGGAGTGAATGAATTGATGTATGGGAATAAAATTGAAAATTGCAACAATAAACAAATAAATAAAAATGAAATCAATAAAGTGAGTTTTAGGTGCACGGTGAGAACGCTAGCCTCCTCGCTGTTTCCTCACAGGCGGATGCGCCCTGCACAGACACAGCCTCTGTGAGGAACCAGAGGCGGTCACAGGCTCAGCAACAAGTTCCGAGGCTGTGCCTTGGCTATGGAGTTTTTACCACCGGTTCGGTTCTCGGGGTCCTGTGAGGGACAGAATAACAGGTTCTGGACGCACGACTGGGTCTGGTCTGGTTTGTAGGTGGCTGTTTCCTCCCGTCTAAAGCATGCCCTCAAGTCCCTCTCAGGAAGTTTGCTGAAGCTTAGAAGGCTTACAAGGCCTCAGCATGGCCACAGAAGCACGAATGTAGAGAGGAGGGATTCTCAGCAGGCGCATGCTGAGCAGGAGCTCAGGAGAGCACTGTGAGCTGTAACCGTGCTGGAGTTGGGTTTGCGTGGCGCGGCTGCCTCTGAGCTATCACCACTCCTGGAAAGATCATCACATTCCCGCGAGTGACCCAGGTGAACACATTGCTGAGCTGGACATGGTTGGGGTTGTTGCTTGGGTCTGACTTCAGTGACTCATCTGGCATGAATAGACAGATGTTCAGGTCTCCTCAAGAAAGTCAGCCAACATGATTGGCACTGGGATATGAACTAACAGAAGCAAAGGGGAGCTAGGGAGGAGAGGGGATGTGACCACGGCAACAGATACCGAGGCAAGCCCCTAGGGTCTGCAGGATGACCTGGATATGGCCACCTCTGTCATGCGCTATGGGATGCTGAGCCTTCTTGGGGCAATGATGACTTCATGCTCCCTGCGGTAGGAGATTGGACCTGCAACCCAAGCATGCAACCCAAGCATGCAACCCAAGCCAGGCCACCTGAAACGTCCAAGTGAGGATCTTGGGGTGTCCATTTTCCTAAACTGGATATGGTTGATGAATGGGTTATACTACACAAATATGAGAATGTCTCCAAAACAGCAAATGGACTAGGGGGTGTATTCTAGTCCCTAAGAGTAACATGGGTAGGACGAGATGGCAAGCAAGCTATGGTGTCCGCCGTGTGTGTGGCCTTTGCTGTGGGCAAAGAATTCAAACAGAAATGCAGCTGCCTTCTTAGAAAGAACTTGCCCGCATGAGAGAGGAATTGCAGCGGGGGGGGGGGGGTCATAGGGATGCGATCTGCTCATTAGTCTCTGGGTTGGGGCAGGGGAAGTAGAGACAAGAAGACAGCCGGGGTATCTGCTCGCTGTTTCCTAGAGATGGCAGGTTGCAAGGTAAAGAGAGTGCAGGTCAAACACTGGCTAAAGAGTCCGTCCTAGGATCAAAATATCGGAGCCCTTGGTAACTGGGTAATTAAGGGGGAGGGAAGGTTGGAAGATGGCAGACTTTATGTCAGACCAGGAAGAAAAGAGAAGCAAATCCAGGATTCAGTTGTAGACAGGGCGTGAGCAACGACTGAGTACGGGAATCTGCGATGTTCAGGGCACACGCGGTATCTGAGCGGCGTGGACCAGGAAAGACTTTTACAGCCTCCAACAGCCTTGCTTGTGCGGCTGTGAAATAGAGGCAGATGGGATTAATCTGAGAGGAGACAGAGAAACTGTCCCAATAGCCCATTGCTCGAGACAAAGACTGCATAACCCAAGGTAAAATGGGGAAGATCAATCCCTGGCGAAATGGCCCATATGAGCCACTGGGGACACTTAGTCCCATAAATATAAGGCTTAAAGACCACAGAGGGGAGAAGGTGTGGCTGGAAGAAACTGGGAATGAGAGAGGCTATGTAGATGCCCCGTTCATGAAGTCAGACAAAATCATACTCTCAGGAATGCTAAGAAAGAGATCTGTAGCCAGATGTGATGGCATGTGCGTTTGTTTTCAATCCTGGTGCTGGAGAAGCAGAGGCAGGTGGATCTCTGTGAGTTTGAGCCTAGTCTGGGCCAGCCAGAGCTACACAGGGAGTGCTTCAGCGACCTGCTGTGACCGGGGTGCGATGTGACCTTCATGGCTCAGAATCTCTGGGAGCTCAGAATGACTCTGAATGGTATGTAAACTCTTTATAAAATGCAGAAGCGATTGAGAGGGGGTGAGAGGAAGGAAAGGCAGGCTAAAGGATTTGTCCCGGTCACTCAAAGGGAAACGTGACAAGATTAGTGTACAGACGGTTCCCACAAGGAAATGAGCGGATTGCCAAATGCTGTGGTAGCTGCTTTCTGATAGGCTCTACAGCCCAAGCAACAGCTCCCAGAAAACAGAAATCATAGGACAATGCACATTTCAAAGATTAAACTTGGGGCTGGAGAGATGATTTAGTGGTTAAGAGCACTGGCTGCTCTTCCAGAGATCCTGCGCTCAATTCCCAGCCACCACAAGGTGGCTCACAACCATCTGTAATGGGATCAGGTTCCTTCTGGTGCGCATGAAGATGGAGCACTCAGATGTAACAAACATGAATAAACAAAAGGTTGAACTTAACCTGGGGTGGACAATTATCACCTCCATAGCGTGCAATGTACTTTCCTCCCCTGTGAGAAAGTATGAATCCATGCGAGGGATAGAAATTAAAGGCCACATGATGGCTGGGAGCCTGTCGGAACTGGAGACCCAGCTGCAGTGGCAGGCGTGGTAGGTTAGAGTGGATGAGCCTAGCCAGGTCCTTCAGGACCATCGAGGGCAAAGAGACACACAGTGTTCCTAAAGAAACAGCAACATCCTGGGGTGAGGAGGAGGATGGTTCATGAAAAGCATCTCTGTGTTATAGGAGGCTAGACAGGACAATGTACACTCCGTCTATGCCCCTGTATTCAATTCCTTCTCTCGGGACAACAGCTGATGGAAACAATGGGATCTTTGTGTACCATCCTGAGTTTTGACGATGTTTCTTTACTGGTAGCACCTTTGCTCTGGATCCCAAGGCCAGTTTGCGTCCATTTGGAATGGCTAACCACGGATCTTCAGAGCACACCCCAGGGCTATCTTCATAACCCGACATTTTGTCATGGGATGGGTCTGGGACCCGGCGTTGTTATTCTGTCCACCTCTGGGAAAGCATTTGATGACAGAGAAGGCATCATGCTAATCTCTGAATATTTTAAGTATCTGTAAAATCATCCGAAGAACAGGAAGGAATGAATTAAAGAGCCTAAAGGAAGGGGGCACTTCCAGAAGCTATAGCTGTGAAAGAGTCCGATGTGAGGAGTGGGCTATGTTCCTATGAGTTGTTCAGGCTAAGGAGGCCCCCAAGGTCCCACAAACCATAAGGCAATGGAACACGCTGTTGGCTGCAACACTAAACTCAATGGTGAATCCCCATTGCAGAAGACCCTGCACACTGGCTACATGCTGCACACTTGCTGCATGCTGCACACTTGCCGCACGCTTCACACTTGATGCACCCTGCACACTTGCTGCATGCTGCACACTTGCTGCAGAACATGGAGAAATCAGACTGAGACTCCACTGGAAGCTCCCTTCTTTTGGCTGGCATTTGTATTTCTAACAGGCACCATGCAGGTTGATGTGGGAAATCCTCACCAACAGTCCTGCCTGTCTACGAACCCCAAATACTTGAGAACCATCAGTGCAGGCAAGATGAGACCCCTGGAACAATGTGGCACAAGTGCTCTGGATACAACAATCAGATTTAAAGTCTGCTTCCCAGGAGGGAAACTCACATCTTGTGCTGTAAACCAGGGCGAAAGCCTGGGGCTGGAGAAGCCATAAACTCCAATGGAGAGGCAACAACTACTGCTTTATTAAATGGATATGATATACCTATCAAATCACCTTCTAAACATCTGTGTCTGCATCCGTGGATTGTTGCTGCTACCAACACCAATTAATCATGCAAGGAAACTTATTACTTGCAGTTAGAGGTATACCATGGGGTCTCATAACTGGTGAAATTACTGTCACTAAATGACAGTGGCTATGTTGTCATGGTCCAATACTCAGCAAAAGAAGAATGAAAATAATGAAGCATTTTTACCCTCTACTCCCAAAGCTCAGGGAACACTGCAGAAAAGTGGGAAAAATCTAAAAGCCAGAAGAAGGAACACAGCATTGTGCAGTTGTTTCTCAAGACCTGAAGCATTCCCTATTGGAGGAAAGTTCAGAAGAACTCAGGAAGTAGCCAGGTATGGTGTTGTGTGCCTTTAATTCCAGCTCTGGAGAAGCAGAGGCAGGCAGATCCCTGTGAGTTCCAGGTCAACCTGGTCTACAGAGTGAGTCACAAGACAGCATAACATGGCTATATACAGAGGCCCTGGCTCAAAAACAAAACACCTGGGAAGCAATGGGATCTTAAAAGGCTCAGGAAGTAACTCACAAGTCTCAGGAAGCTTCTGAAACTTATAAAGTTCACGTCTGTCCCAACATCAGCTAAACATTAGCAGCTCCTTGCAGGAGAGCTGGAGAAGGATCTGAGGATAAATCTTTCCTGAGCCATTGTCCACGTTGAGGTCAGCTTTTATATAATACGCCTGGATTTGAGTCACCCATGTTTCTGCAAGTAAACCTTCACCCATATTCTTATAAGTAACTCTAATGAACTCTTGGTTCAGTATGCCAGACTTGTGTGGAATACCTTGCTTGTTGTTAGTGTCCTATGTAGACTGAACAGCCTTTAATATATATATTATACATATATTATTATATAATAATATTATAATATAATATATTATTATGATTATATGTAATAATAATATATATTATATTATATTATATATATCAACCTCCAGAAAAGTGAGGTGCTCACGCTCTCACACAGCCTTGCTACTGTGAGAACAAGAGCTACCACAAAGACGGTAGAAGAAGGAATGAGAATGGGTCATCCCGCACAGACCCATCTGACATTCACTCACCTGTCACGCCCATGGTGGACACAGGGCCCACACGCTGACCATCATGGAGTCCATACAGGTTCATCTTGTATTTGCGCCCAGGCTCCAGGTCTCTCACGATGGCCTCCCTCTCCTGGCCCCCAACACGCACCACCTGGGGCCGCCCATCGCTGTCCTTGTACTGGACAGTGAAGGAGTCAAAGTCTCCCTGGGGGACGGTCCAGGAGAGGCTCAGGGAGTCTGGGGACGATGCTGTGATGGTCAGGTCTCCCAGGAGCGGCTCCTCAGGGGGCTCTGGGGCCTCTGTGCTGGGCTCTGTGGGGCTGGGGGTCTCTTCCTCTGCAGCTGAGAAGGGGACAGAGAGGTGAGCTGGGTCCCCGCAGATGTCCTCAAGTGAGGATAGAGCAGCCATAATTACCAAGGTGGTTCTAAGGTCAGTTCAGAGAAGCCCACCTTGGGGCTTTGGGGTCCTGGTCAGCTGACAGATGGCCAACATGCCCAGGCTCCTGGGTCAGCTGAGGGGACCTGGACAGCCACCAGCACAGCAAAGACCTTGGTGATGGAGGGAGATCCACCAGCCCCAGGGGAGGACAGATAGGCTGCCAAAGTCTTACTCACAGCCAGTCTGTGTACTGAGTAGTTCTTGGCCATTGATTTCCCAGTTACTAGTCACCAAAGAACAGTAGGTTCCACTTCCTGATGGGTCCCACCCTGAGGCCCCCATGTCCACTCACCTGTCACCCCGACAACAGACACGGGGCCCACACGCTGGCCACTGTGGATGCCATACAGGTTCATCTTGTACTTGTGGTCCGGCTCCAGGCCGGGGATGGTGATCTGGTCCTCGTGCCCTGGTACCCGCACCACCTTGGGCTGCCCATCCCCGTTCTTGTACTGGATCACAAATTGATCAAACTGTCCTTCGGGGACTGTCCAGGAGAGGCTCAGGGAGTCAGGGGTGGCTTCTGTCACGGTCAGCTCGCCCAGGATGGGTTTCTTAGGGGTTGTGGTGGGCACCACCTGTGTGGTCATGGTCTCCTCCTCTGGATCTGGACAAACACACAGGAACAGGTTAGGTCTTCTCTGTCCTTACTTCCTGCATAAAGGAGCATTGATAAAAGCAAAGCCTTGCTGGGTGTGGTGTTTCACATCTTAAACCTAGTGCTGATTAGAAGCAGGTGCGTCTCTGTGAGTTCAATGCCAGCCTGGTCTGCATAGTGAGTTCTGCCAGGGCTACAGAGTGAGACCTTGTCTCAAAGCATAATAATGAAGATTTAAAAAGCAAAAATAAAAATTGAAAACAAAATGAGTTTTTTTTAAAAAAAAATACCAAACACACTGGCCTCAGTGGCTCCACTATACCTTTCTGCCCTTTCCACGCTGCCTCCTGGAGCGCCCCACCTCGACTGTCCCTCTCCTGTGATCTGCTAACACCACTGACCTCTTCCCTCCCTCAGCATCAGCTTCTTCACGGCCCCACATGGCCACTATTCGGAGCCTCTCTGAGACATCTCTCTTTGTAATCTCTCTCACTAGGCTCTCATCTCTGTCCCCAATCTGACCGGGGACCTGCCCCAACCCAGGTGCCTCCAGACTCGGAGTGTCCCAGATATTTGTTAGACCCTTCCTAGCTGCCTCAGCCACCAGCCCAGAACCCGAGGATGGGCTACCATCTCCCACGATCCAGCCCTCTCTTCCTTACTCCCTCCTTGTCTTGCTCAGCCTTGCAGCCCAGCTCTGCATAGACCCATCTTTTGACCCAGATGCCAGCATTCTGCCCAGAACCAGACTTCCTTAGCTGCCCCCAGCATATCTTAAGACCGTCTGAGGACATCTCATGAAATCCTCGGGTTTCCTCTGGATCATACTTTTTCTAGCCTGCAGTCTCTGCGCTGGGTCAGATTTACTCTTCCTAAAGCTGCTCCCAAACTCGTGCCTCTTAGACTTCAGGTCTCAGTGGTTCCAAGCCACCAAGGCTAGCTTGGGTGTCCTTTGTCAGGTCCTGCCTGACTTATGTCTGTTTGGCTGTGAACCAACCCGTCATTCAGGATCCCGTCAGTTTCCCAGGCTCAAGGTTCCCCCTTGATGCAGTCTGCCCCTGGGTCTGGCACCTGTAACTTTGTTGATACACTGGAGGAGTGTACAGTTAAGACCGCATCCCAGCATCCTCTCACTGTTTCCATAGTGACGGAGCCTCTGTGAGGACTCACGGAGGCAAGAAGACTGCTGGACCACACATTCCCATGGAGCACCAACACCTTGGCTGTGAGGAGCCGTGCTGGCTCCACAGTCCGGCTCACCCAGCCCTCAGATACCTAGGCATTAAATGACCGGTCCCTAGGGTGGCTGGGGCAGGAGGAGGTGGACCCTTAAGAGGTGTGGCCTGGTGGAAGCCCTGGAAGAGGACAGTGAGGCTGAGTGCTCCCCACTTTCCTCTGGCCTGCTGTGATGTGCTAGCCTATAACAGGCTCTGAAGGAACAGGGCCAGTCCACCAAAAACCGAGCCAAAGCAAAACTTTTATCAGTTGGTTATATCAGGTTCCTTTTGCTTTCGAGACAGGGTTTCTCTCCGGAGCTTTGGAGCCTGTCCCTGGAACTCACTCGCCTGCCTCTGCCTGCCAGCGCCACGGCTGCCCTGCTATACCAGGTTCTTATCACCAGAGTGAGGCTAATGCTGGATCTTGGTAAGAATGCAGACTAGAAGACCCTGGATGGCCCGACTGTACCCCGACCTGTGCTGTGGGAAGTCCCTGATTGTTAAGAACAGAGGCTCCCAGGAAGTTGGTTACAAGGGGACAGTTTCTGAATCCAGGTCGATGTACCCAGGATGGACACAGTCCAATCCCCACAGTACTTCTCCTGCCCCCAGCATCTACCACCAGGGCCACCCATCCATGTCCTTGTAAAAAGTCAAGGTTCAGGAGAGGCTCAGGGGGTCTGGGGAGGATCTTGAGGTTACTGGATCCCTCTGAAGTGATCCTCTGGGGGTTCTGGGGCTTCCAGGCAGGGATCTCTTTCTCGGAGTCCTCTGACCTGGGAGACTTGGAACCACACAGATGTTAAGAACATCCAGCAGATAAACTTCCTCAAGCAGAAGCCTGGGGACTCACGTGGTCACCACAGGCTGGAGAACCCCGCTGTTCTGTCTTAGTCAGGCTGCCCTGCCGCACACCTTCAGAAGGCAGCGAGGCCGTGTGCGTCAGGAGCCAAAACACTGCTCATTTCCTTTGCCCCAGTAATCCCATTCTGGGCACTTATCCTAAGAAAATTATTAAAAGCAGAAAAAGGTTACAGCATGGAAGATTTATAATGAGATTATTCATGACAGCAAAATGTGTTAGGACCCAAACGACCCGTAACAGATGATCGGTTTTGTTATAGGGCTTTCACCAGAAAGCATCGGATAACCATTAAAATGATGATTAATGCGGTCACAAGGTAAATGACTACCACCAACTGGCGCTCAGAAAAGCAGGGGCCTGCTGCATGGGAGCACTCAGACACTGCATGGGAGCACCCAGACGCTGCATGGGAGCACTCAGACACTTCATGGGAGCACCCAAACGCTGCATGGGAGCACTCAGATGCTGCATGGGAGCACTCGGGTGCGGCATGGGAGCACCCAATGCTGCATGCAGAAAGTGGAGGGGGGCACTTACACCATTAGCTTTTGGATTGGTTTTGTTGGTGGTGGGGGTGCTAGACATGGAAGCCAGGGCTTCACACAGGATAGTCAAGAGCTCACAGTTACTAATGGTGGTTAGTCAAGTAATGGTGCTCGGTCAAAGCTACACCGAGCTTTTGCTTCCTAGTTTCTAAGCTTTGCTCGTGGCTGCCATGTTCTTCACACTACAAAAAATACACGCTTGATAGGAAGCTATTGACTCGGCACCCTGATAGGTGAGTGGGCGGTGATGCAGATGGAGAGGGAGGGCGAGGGCGTGGGGGACCGGGGATAAGGAGGAACGGGCCGTGGGTGAGGATCGCGGCTCACCCCAGGCTGCAAACTCTCAGTGATTCCCCAGTTCTCCCCACACCCCACAACCCTGCAGCCTACAGGACACAGGTACAGAAACGAGACCCGTCAATCAGGGAGACCGTGAGAATGACTGCCCCACCGATGGCCACCAGGACACAGGAGACTCACAAGCCGGTCCTCTGTGGCTGAGTGGCTTAACCCACCCCTCGCAGTGTCCTGAGGATGGGTCTGCCCACCTCAGCCCCGGGAAGCTGTGTGTCTAACACCCAGGGGCCTGAGTGCACCTGTGACTTACCTGTCCCCTTGCTGCTTAGGGACTCGCAACTTTAATTTTCTCATAATTAGAAACGAACGGCGTTGCCAGGGTGACAGGGGAGACAGATGGAGTGCTAAGGGAGAGAGACTGCATTTTTCTGCTTTTCTGTGATTATAAAAGGAATGCGTGGAGGGGGGAAAAGAAATGCTTGCCATGTTGGAACATTCACACAATGCAGAACAGATTAAAACAGGAAAAAAAAAAAGGGCAACCCAGCAATGTGCAGAACGCTGCATTCCGTCTCTCAAGGCACACCGCCGTGGGCGCCGTGGGCTGCGCCTCTTCCTGCTCCCCTGCCTTGCTGGTTATTGCCAACTGGTTGTGATTAGCACCCTACGGAATCTCTGGGCTCTGCTGCCCCCTTGTCTCTCCCTCATCTTGGATTTTATTTTTTGAGGGAGGGAAGTTATTCTGACCCACACTTTGGGGGAGTGTTGGTCCGTCGTGGTGGGGAGGGGGTGTGGTGGGACAGTCACATCATGGTGGTCAGGAAAGAGGGAGCAGAATCCAGGAAGGGTCCAAGCCAAGAGACAGGTCCAAGAACATGCCCCCAGTTAACTACTTTCTCCACCAAGCACCCATTCCTATCTCTCACCAGCGCCCAACAGTGCCACACAGCCCTAGTCCATCACGGAACTCAAATGGTTGTGTGTGTGTGTGTGTGTGTGTGTGTGTGTGTGTGTGTGTGCGTGCTTGAGAACACGCGTGGCTGTTGCTCCACAGGCATGAACCACTTACTTGGCACATAGTCTCTCCCTGGCCACCAATTTGTCTCGGGCTGACTGGCCAGAGAGCCCTGGGGAGCTTCCTGCCTTTACCCCGCCAGCACTGCCATTAGGAGCATGTGCAGCCCTGTCTGGCTCTTATCCGTGAGTCCTGGAGATCAGACTCGGGTCCTCTGCCTTCACATCAAGGACTCAACTCAGCCTAGCACTGTGTGCCGTTGTTTAGTGAGACAGGATCTCTCTCTGTAGTCCAGGCTGCCCTTGACATCACATAGATCCTCCTGCCTCTGCCTCCTGAGTGCTGGGATTAAAGGCGTGCGCCACCACATCCAAATCAGTTCTGCGTTTTCCAATAGAACATTATGAAACTGTTTAAGAGTAAAAATTTTTCTTTTCAAGTTTATTTATTTATTTTTTTAAATGGGGCTACGGTATTAATACACGCCTTTAAACCCAGCACTCAGGAGTCAGAGGAGGGCAGATCTCTGAGTTCGAGACCAGCCTGGTCTACAGAGTTAGGACAGCCAGGGCTACATACATAGAGAGACCTTGTTTTGAATGGTTCCCCCCGCCCAAAGCAGAAATTGAAGAAGGGTATGGCGGCACACACCTCTAATCCCAGCACTAGGGAGGCAGAGGCAGGTGGATCTCTGTGAGTTTGAGGCCAGCCTGGTCCAGGACAGCCAGGGCTACACAGAGAAACACTGTCTCAAACAGTTTTTTATTTTTATCTTTAATCATGTGTTGTGCCTTCTGTCTGTCTCTCTCCTCTCTCAGTGTCTGTCTCTGTGTGTGTGTATGTGTGTGTGTGTGTGGCCAGAATCATCAGATCCTCCTGGGGCTGAAATTACAAGCAGTTGTGAGCTGCCTGACATGGGCGCTGGGAAACCAACTGGGGCTCATTTGCAAGAGCATCCTTAACTTCTGAACCACGTGTGTGGCCCCCATCCTCAACTTCTGAACCACGTGTGTGGCCCCATGCTAAAGTATCGCCAGGGTATAAACACTGTGTATGCCATGTAGTCACCCGTAGCTAGTACACTGCTGAGTTGTTTATCTGTGTATGAGTGTGAATGTGACTTAAACAAAGACCCCTGAAATTGAGAGAGAAAAGCAGGAAAGCACTAGAAGGTGGTTTGCTGTGTGTGTGTGACGTTTCACCTGCTGGAGACCACAACAGAGTGAGGAAGAGGCTGTGAACCAGGCCAAGGCAGTGCAGGAAGGACATGGAAGGAAACCAAATCTTAGCCTCCAAGGATTGAGAAGAGAAGGGGGCCACATAGCCCTGGAAGGAGACACACCCCTAAAGCCCCAGTTCATACTCACCCGTCACGCCCACGGTGGACACGGGGCCCACACGCTGGCCATCATGGAGTCCATACAGGTTCATCTTGTATTTGCGCCCAGGCTCCAGGTCTCTCACGATGGCCTCCCTCTCCTGGCCCCCAACACGCACCACCTGGGGTCGCCCATCGCTGTCCTTGTACTGGACAGTGAAGGAGTCAAAGTCTCCCTGGGGGACGGTCCAGGAGAGGCTCAGGGAGTCTGGGGACGATGCTGTGACGGTCAGGTCTCCCAGGAGCGGCTCCTCAGGGGGCTCTGGGACCTCTGTGCTGGGCTCTGTGGGGCTGGGGGTCTCTTCCTCTGCAGCTGAGAAGGGGACAGACAGGTGAGCAGGGTCCCCGCAGGTGTCCTCAAGTGAGGACAGAGCAGCCATAATTACCAAGGTGGTTCTAAGGTCAGTTCAGAGAAGCCCACCTTGGGGCTTTGTGGTCCTGGTCAGCTGACAGATGGCCAACATGCCCAAGGTCCTGGGTCAGCTGAGGGGACCTGAACACCAGCAACTAACTGAGGCCTCTGTGGCCCTGCTGCCCAGGAAGACAGGCCAGCCCAAGGGGAAGGCATACAATAGTAAGCCATAGCTTCAGCCAGAACAGACCTGGGGGACTGACCAATCCTTCACTAGCCTCTAAGGAGCTGGAGGTTCTGTTTCCCGATGGGTCCCTCCCTGAGGCTCCCATGTCCACTCACCTGTCACCCCGACAACAGACACGGGGCCCACACGCTGGCCACTGTGGATGCCATACAGGTTCATCTTGTATTTGTGGTCCGGCTCCAGGCCGGGGATGGTGACCTGGTCCTCGTGCCCTGGCACCCGCACCACCTTGGGCTGCCCATCCCCGTTCTTGTACTGGATCAGGAAGTGGTCAAACTGTCCTTCGGGGACTGTCCAGGAGAGGCTCAGGGAGTCTGGGGTGGCGTCTGTCACGGTCAGCTCCCCCAGGCTGGGCTTCAGGGACGAGGCCTCAGTAGGTTCCTCAATAGAGTCTGCGGAAGACAGAAAACAGAAGCTTTGCGTTTCTGGAAGGAGTTCCCAAGTCTCTGGCGTGTGGGTCAGAAGGAGGCTGTATCTAGGCTCGATCGTGCTCTCCTCCCTGTTTGTAACCACCAAAGCCTTGCTGGGGTCTCCCTGGGGCCGGTCAGGTCACCTTGTGGCTCAAGACTTTTACAAGATGTACGCTCACACTTTCTTTAAGTATTTGTGTTTGTTTGTTTTTGTTTGTTTCTTTGTTTGTTTGAAGACTGAGTTGCATATAACCCAGGTTGGTCTTGAACTGAATGGATACAGGAGAACGGACTTAACTCCTGACCCTCCTGCCTCTGCCGCCTTCCAGGGGTTTCAGGTGTGTGTACAACCTGGCCAGATCCAAAGCTTCTCTGGGGACGTCAAAAACTGTCCTGAACTTAGACTATGGGGGTTCCTGCGAGGCCAGGGTGCTAAGTGTTAGGTGGTACGCCTCACAGAGGTGAAAGCTACCACACAACCTCAGGGGAGGTTGGGAGAGGGCGGGAAACAGGTGGGCCGCAGGCCAGTGAGCTCCCGATTGAAGCCGTCAGGGATACATGAGACCCGTTATACCCTCTCTCCTGTATCCTCTGGAACTTAAAAAAAAGAACTTTTTATTAGATGTGTTCATTTTAATTTATGTGTAGGTGTTCTGCCTGCAAGTACGTCCGTGTGCCACGTGTGTGTCTGCTGCCCTTGGAGGCCCGAAGACAACATTAGCTTCCCTGGAGTTACAGATGTTGTGACCCCACCACGAGGGTGCTGAGAACTGAGCCTGGACCCTCTGCAAAACCCACACGTGCTCTAAGCCACTGAGTCAACTCTTTAAGCCCCAGTCTTTGGAAATTTCTTAAACAATTATTTGTGAACAAGATTTGCTGATATTTCATGGAATTTGCTCTGATTCCAGTTCTTTCTAGAGTCTCTGGGGAAAAAAATCAGAGATCCTAAAGTATCCTTCAGAGGCCTCAGCATCCAGGGACCTCCTCCAGGTCTCCCTTATCCTAACTGGGCAGCCCTCCTCCTCCTCCTCCCCCCCTCCTCCCCCTCCTCCTCCTCCTCCTCCTCCTCCCTCCCCCTCCTCCTCCTCCTTCCTCATCCTAACTGGGCAGCCCTTCTCCTCCTCTTCCTCCTCCCTCATCCTATCTGGGCAGCCCCACCCCAGATCCCATTTGACCTGAGGCATTGGAGGTCAGGGACAGGCTAGAGGTTGAGGAGTTTTGGGGTCCTGCGTCTCTGCTGTGGGAGACAGTGAGAGCCGTACTTGCCTGAGAAGTAGAGGGCTCTTTACCCACACTCACCTGTCACACCCACGGAGGACACGGGGCCCACACGCTGACCATCATGGAGTCCATACAGGTTCATCTTGTATTTGCGCCCAGGCTCCAGGTCTCTCACGATGGCCTCCCTCTCCTGGCCCCCAACACGCACCACCTGGGGCCGCCCATCGCTGTCCTTGTACTGGACACTGAAGGAGTCAAAGTCTCCCTGGGGGACGGTCCAGGAGAGGCTCAGGGAGTCTGGGGACGATGCTGTGATGGTCAGGTCTCCCAGGAGCGGCTCCTCAGGGGGCTCTGTGGCCTCTGTGCTGGGCTCTGTGGGGCTGGGGGTCTCTTCCTCTGCAGCTGAGAAGGGGACAGGGAGGTGAGCAGGGTCCCCGCAGGTGTCCTTGGCTCTTGAAGAGGAGCTATGGCTACAGGGAGGTCCCAATGCCAGATCAAAGGCAACCCCGTTGGGGCCTGGTGTCCCTCTCTGGTCAGCCGACAGTTGACCAACATGCTCAAGCTTTTAGGGTGACCTGCTGCACCCTGAGTGGTTACCAGCATAGCAAAGGCTTCTTTGAGACCCCTGGCCCAGGGAGACAAGCAGCCGAAGGAGGGTACGGGCTACAGCCTCGGTTCTAGCCAGCTTTGCTACTGACCGGTTCTGGGCCACCAGTCACTCTTCACCAATCAATCTCAGCCCACCTAACCTGAGGGTCACCTCTCAATGGGTCTCACCCTGAGGCTCCCATGTCCACTCACCTGTCACCCCGACAACAGACACGGGGCCCACACGCTGGCCACTGTGGATGCCATACAGGTTCATCTTGTACTTGTGGTCTGGCTCCAGGCCGGGGATGGTGACCTGGTCCTCGTGCCCTGGCACCCGCACCACCTTGGGCTGCCCATCCCCGTTCTTGTACTGGATCACGAACTGGTCAAACTGTCCTTTGGGGACTGTCCAGGAGAGGCTCAGGGAGTCAGGGGTGGCGTCTGTCACGGTCAGCTCCCCCAGGTGTGGCTTAGGCTCAGGAGTCATGGTGGGTGGTTCTGTGGGCTCCTCCTCCCACGGCACTGAACACGGAGACAGTGGGATGACCACGGGAACTTGGCCCGCTCTGGATCTTTGCAGCTGTTCAGTCTCTCACTTACCTGTCAGGGCCTCAATCTGAGCAGGGCCCACACGCTGCCCGTCATGCAGACCATACAGGGTCACCAGGTATCTGTGGTCAGATTCCAGACCAGTAAGGGTGATGTCACTCCGGTCACCTTCTGCATTGACCACTTTGAGCTGTCCATCTCTGTCAGTGTACTGAACCTCGAAGGAGTTAAATTCCCCTTCTGTCACCACCCAGGAGAGATGCAGGCTGTGAGGCGTGGCCTCCTCCACTCTCAGCTCTCCGAAGCGGGGAACAACTGCGGGAGCTGAAGTCGTGGGGACCTCTGTCCAAGCTTCTGTTGTTTCTTTGGGGTCTGGGTCAGAGAGACAGAAGAGGGGGTGACTGCTGTGTTGCTGGACTCATGTGTTGACGGGAGGAAGGAGAGGTTTGGGGAGGGAGGGAGTGGGAGGGAGGAGGCAGGAAGGCAGAAGGAGGAGGGTTGGCAGAAGCATTTGACGTGCCAAAGGCCAAGTAGAAGATGCTGCATTTTGCATGACTCTAAAATAAGGTGCAGAGAGGCCAACCCCAGAGGACAGGAAGCATCCCCGCGGCTGCCAGGGCCTGGGGAACCAAGTGCAAAGAGGACCTCAAAACCGGGCAGGAGTGAAGCCTCCCTAAGGGGACCTTGTATCCCTCCCCTGGGCCATCAGACCATCAAAACAAACCCCACCCTGCCCCAAGTTAAATTGCTCAGGAATCCCATGCTGGGAGAAGGAAAAGGTTAAGGCTCTGGCCAGCAGGAGGGGGAACATGTCTCCTGGAAGGAGATGTCACCCAACTATGACAGCTCGTCAGCCCGCCATGCGGGAGACTGGAACTGATGGGTGGGTGGGACCAACCCTTGACTGGGCCTGCTTAGCTATAGCTACACCTCTGGCTCTCCGTTTACACCTAATGTCAAGACCCCAAAGATGGATTTGAGGGATCACTGGACCTCTTTGCTTCTCTTCCCAACGTGGCCACCTTGGATAAAGCTTTCTTTCTGCTTTTTTCTATGACTTGTCTGTTTGCTTGGCCAATGGAGGGCAGGTGGCCAGGACTTAAACAGACTGGGGCACAGAGGTGAGGGGAGTGGTTTGCACTTACCAGTCATAGCGATGACAGAAAGGGGACCCACACGCTTGCCTTCTCGGAGGCCATAGAGAAGCAGCTTGTACCTGCGGCCTGGGTCTAGACCAGAGACCCTGACCTCCCGATGGCTGCCCTCCACGGGCACCACCTGGGACTGCCCGTCCCTGTCTTTGTACTGGACGACAAAGGAGTCAAACTGGCCCTCGGAGACTGTCCAGGAGAGGTCCACGGAGTCTTGGGTCACACTGGTCACCTGCAGTTCGTCCCCGAGGCGAGGTTTTGAGGGGGACTTTACTCCAGTGTGGTCCATGGTATTCACGGGCTCTGGGGTGGAGACAGAGATGGTCGTGGGCAGGGCAGGGAGAGGAAGGGTTGCTGCCGTGAGCGCCGGCCTGCTGCTCTGGGCCCTGCCAGGAAGACTCACCTGTGGTGCCCTCTGTGGAGAGGGGGCCAAAGCGTTTCTTTCCCTGAAGCCCATAGAGGAGGAATCTGTACTTGCGGCCCGCATCCAGGCCTGTGATGGTGGTCGTGCGCTCTGGGCCCGGCACCGGTAGCAACCGAGGCCCACCCTTGTCCTTGAACTGGACCATGAAAGAGCCAAAGTGGCCCTCGGGGACTGTCCAGGACAGGCGCAGGGAATCCGTCGTGGGGTCCGTCACCCACAGCTCCCCAAGGCGCGGAAGGGCCCCTGGGCTGGCAGCTAACACAGAGAAAGGTTCTTGTATTTATTTTTTTCCAAAACGATTCCTGACCACCTCCCACTAGGGCTGGAAAATCCCAGAGTGGCCCAGGGGTTAATGCCTCCCCAGCCACTTTCCTTACCCTCTCATTTACTCCCCCACTTAGCCAGAGCCTCCCCCACTTGACCCTTCTGTCTCTAGTCACCGAGTCACCCCCGTATGGACACCCTAATGTCCCGGTTCAATTACTCCTTCTCTCTGACCATGCTTTCTCTATCCCTTAGAGACGCCCCTTTCTGCAGGGCCCAGCCTTCCCAGAAACCCCAGCTGAGGGACCTGACTGCCCCCTGGGGAATTCCTATGGGTGAGAGGCTCTCTGTTGGGGGCAGACAAGTGGGGGAGGTGGGGTGCTATGGGGGTCAGTGTGACCCAGCCTCCCATTTCCTTCTGCATTTGACTCACAACACCCACACTCCACAGGGCTCAGAGGAGGCGTGGGGCTCGCTCCGTTCCGTTACATGCTGTGGGGATTTGTGTGGGGAGTGATACACACAAGAAAACTCAGAGAAGGGATCCCGTGACTGCCAAAGGAGCCATCCAACTTGGGAAGGCGCTGGCCCGCCGCCCTCCTGGACAGCAAAGCCACTGACGGAATTGTTATTGCGAGAGACTTCTGGCAACGGGGAGCCCCAAGGGCCAGAAGATGGCCTGGACCAAACCCCAAGAAATGGTCCAGCTGGGTAGGGTTTCTCTGGTTTCCATTTTCCCAGGCTCTGAGAAGTCAAGGGAGGAAGGTGAACCTCTCTACCAGAAGTGGATGTGGGGACAGAGGGATGGGAGTCAGGTAAGAGCCACGGAGACAAGCCAAACTCAGGCTGTGACAGTGGCACCTGGCCCAGGAGGACAGGAGAGGTTCCTGGCCACCTTCATCCATCTCAAGAGGCCCCAGGCCCCCATAGCCCACCTTCTAGAGAAGGCCCAGCATGCAGAGCAAATGAAGGAAAGGATTTGAGAACCTGCCCTGTTGGGTCCCGGCCTGATTTGGACTGGGTTGGGTGAACAGGAAAGGTAGCTAGCTAGCAGGAAGTTCAGACACTTCGGGGAAGCAGAGTGTCACGCAATCTTCACCTGTCTTCGCCTCCACAGAGACCTGACTGTGCCGTCTTCCATCTTGGACCCCGAAGAGCAGGAACTTGTACTTGCGGGAGGGCTCCAGGCCTGTGATGGTGACCTCCCGTTGGTCGGCTGCCACAGGCACCACTTGGGGCTGGCCATCCCTGTCCTTGTACTGAACCACGAAGGAGTCGAATTCACCCTCAGGGACAGTCCACACAAGGCCCATGGAGTCGGGGGTCACATCTGTCACTGCCAGCTCCCCCAAGAGTGACTCCAGCTTGGAGGTCTCAGTGGCTGGAGCTGGGGCTGGTGGGAGGATGTCTAGGACGGGAAGAAGCAGAACATGGCTGAGCTCCTGGGAAGAGAGCTGGCTCTGCCTGCCTTGGGGGATAACGGTGAAGTGGGAAAGTTTCCTCTTTATCTTCGGTGGCCAGTAACAGCCTGGTCTGCCATGACCAAGATGGTGTCAGGTGCGCTCGTGACGCTCATCAACAGAAAGACACCTTTCACGTGGCCTTAGAGTCATCCGGTGGCATCAAAGCACTGTTTGTCCTCTAAGTAAGCTGACAGAGAGGCCCAGGCATTGCCAAGTCATAAATCAGAGCGTAAAGCATTTTGATAATGGCACATTGATCGGTCGATATCCATAAGACGGTTCCGTGGACCCCAAACTTGAGGACTCTCAGGCCCCTCATAGAGGGTGCCAGTCTCTGCACATCCTGAAAACTTTAAATCACCTCCAAATAGCTGACTGCGCCTCAAGCAATGTAACTGCTATACAAACGGTTGGCAACTATCTAGTTTATGAACCCATTCAATACAGACATGTGTTTGCATGTGTTCACGTGTGTGCAAGCGAGCATGCAAGTGCATGTGTGTGTTCATATGTGTGCAGGTGAGTATGCACATGGTGTGAGTGTTCATGTGTGTGTAGCTGAACATACATGTGTGTGTACATGCATGTTCATGTGCATGCAGGTGAGCACGTGTGTGTATACGTAGAGGACTTTTGGGCTGTTCGTCAGTAGCCGTCTGCTTCATTTTCTTCTGAGACACAGACCCTCCCTGGACCCTAAGCTTGCCGATTAGGCAAGGCTGGCTGGCCAGTGAGCCCCAGAGACTCTCCTGTCTCAGCCTCCGCAATGCGGGGATTGCAAGCCTTCTCCTCCGTGCCCAGCATCTCCCATGGGTTCCAGGGATCTGAACTCGGGTGTTCACGCTTGTGCCCACTGACCAGTCTCCACAGGCCTGAGGAGGAGTATGTTTTAGATTTGTTTTTTCTGGGTCTGGTGAAATGGCTCAGTGGGTAAAGGCCTCTTCCTGGTGACCTAACTTAAATCCTTAGGACCCACACGGTAGATGGAAAAAATTGACTCCCATCAAGTTGTTCTTCAGCCTTCAACATATTGTGATAAGTGAGCGTCTACATGTATTCGCACATGCTCACACACACATGTAAAAAGTTATGTATTTTGGTGTGCCTCTTCTGTCTACAGCCTCACATGAAACCTCTGAAGATATGGAATGCTGATTATGTCCGCATCGTTAGTGTCCTTCGTGATCATACGAATTCTGTTTTGACAACGTGTACTGAGAGAGGATAGGGGTTCCCCCAGAAGCCATGGTCTGTGAGTCACAGCGAGCTTATGTCCGGGAGTAATGAGAGGAAGCGGGAGCCGGGAGTTCAGGGAGGTGTGTCTTCCCCAGGGGAGATGTTGGAGCGGGCCAGAAGGGAATGTGACTTGGACAGACACCCAGGACCTTTGAGAAGTTCTGAGATTGTGTGTGTGTGCTTGACCTCAGTGAAGAAGGGCACAAACCACAGGGGGCGGGGGCTGTGTTCAATCACAGGGGGCGGGGGCTGTGTTCAAGTCACTGTTGGGTTGTCAAGAGACGGGAAGAAAAACTGAAACAACTGTGCAGTCAAAGAGAGGAGTCGGGGGAGGGCAGCGAGGAGAGGGACAGAGGGACGGAGGCCAGACGGGAGGCAGGGTCAGGCCTGGAGTGCAGATAAGGAAACCACTGGGTGTGGGAAGATCCCAGCCTTAGGCAGAAGCCAACGGTTTGGGGGGTTTGGGGATGGACTTGTGACTGTGAGCCTGAGAGAGGCCCACAGTCGCCCGTGCAGAGGCTAAGGAATGGCAGTCCCAGGCAGGGCTGGGACTGTGGGTAACCAGGGTTGGGTACCGCCTGGCTCTCTCACTCACCTGTCATTGCCAACACAGAGAGGGGGCCCACACGTCGTCTGCCATGGAGCCCGTAGAAGTTCATCTTGTATTTTCTTGCAGGATCCAAGTCGAGGATGGTGACCTCACGCTGGTCAGCAGCTACCGGCACCTCCTGGGGCTGCCCGTCCCTGTCCTTGTACTGGACCATGAAGGAGTCGAACTGCCCATCAGGGACCATCCATGAGAGGCTCACAGAATTGGGGGTCACACCCGTCACTGTCAACTCCTCCAGACGGGGCTCAAGAGGGGGCTCGATGGCCGGAGAGGGCTCTTCTTGTTGTGAGTCTGAGACAGAAAAGGCAGAGCCTGCTAGAAAAAGTTCCTAGGAGCGCTGTACACAAGACCGCACCAATCAGCAGCACTCCTGTCCAGAGCAATCTGGACAGCAATCTGGTGGCTCTGGCACGGGCAATCCGGCTTTTGAGCAGGCCTGATAACCTAAGCTCCATGTAAAGTGTAAGGAGAGAGCCAGATCCACAGAGCTGTCCCCTGATCTCTGCACATGTACCGTGACACACACATCAGATACAATAGCAACAACATACATGCACAGATGGTTTCACCGAATCCTTGCCAGCTGTCACGAAGCTGGTGAGAGCCCTGGTCCTGGGTGACTTGCCCTGTCTAGATACTATGACCATTCAGCAGCTAGATAGCCCCTGACCATGGGGCATGGGACTCAGGAGTAAGAGGGAACAGAACCAGACCCCAGTCACACTCACCCGTCACGCCCATGGTGGACACAGGGCCCACACGCTGGCCGTCATGGAGTCCATACAGGTTCATCTTGTATTTGCGCCCAGGCTCCAGGTCTCTCACGATGGCCTCCCTCTCCTGGCCCCCAACACGCACCACCTGGGGTCGCCCATCGCTGTCCTTGTACTGGACACTGAAGGAGTCAAAGTCTCCCTGGGGGACGGTCCAGGAGAGGCTCAGGGAGTCTGGGGACGATGCTGTGATGGTCAGGTCTCCCAGGAGCGGCTCCTCAGGGGGCTCTGGGGCCTCTGTGCTGGGCTCTGTGGGGCTGGGGGTCTCTTCCTCTGCAGCTGAGAAGGGGACAGACAGGTGAGCAGGGTCCCCGCAGGTGTCCTCAAGTGAGGACAGAGCAGTCATAATTACCAAGGTGGTTCTAAGGTCAGTTCAGAGAAGCCCACCTTGGGGCTTTGTGGTCCTGGTCAGCTGACAGATGGCCAACATGCCCAGGCTCCTGGGTCAGCTGAGGGGACCTGGACAGTCACCAACATAGCCAAGGCCTCTGTGGCTCTACTGCCCAGGGAGACAGGCCAGCCCAAGGGGAAGGCATACAATAGTAAGCCATAGCTTCGGCCAGAACAGACCTGGTGGACTGACCAATCCTTGGCCACTATTCCCCAGTCACTAGCCTCTAAGAAGCTGGAGGTTTCCTGATGGGTCCCACCCCCATGTCCACTCACCTGTCACCCCGACAACAGACACGGGGCCCACACGCTGACCACTGTGGAAGCCATACAGGTTCATCTTGTACTTGTGGTCCGGCTCCAGGCCGGGGATGGTGACCTGGTCCTCGTGCCCTGGCACCCGCACCACCTTGGGCTGCCCATCCCCGTTCTTGTACTGGATCAGGAAGTGGTCAAACTGTCCTTCGGGGACTGTCCAGGAGAGGCTCAGGGAGTCTGGGGTGGCATCTGTCACGGTCAGCTCCCCCAGGCTGGGCTTCTTGAGCGGTTCTGAGGCCTCGGTGCTGGGCTCTGGGGGGCTGGGGGACTGATCCACAATGTGTGGTGGGGCTGAGGAAAGAGAGCAGGCACTTAACAGTGACGGCCAGTCAGCGGGGTAACAAAACACATCTCATGTACACTCCTCTCCTGAAGTCCTGGGACTCCTGCGGCCTTGGTATCCAACACCCAGCCCCTGATGCGACCTTCTGAAGCTGCCTGCTCCCTCCCTACACCAGACCCCACCATCTCTAAGGAATGCTTTGCTGAGGTAAGGTCACTGCCTAGAACGCAAGGAAGGTGGCATAGCCTAGGCCGACCTGGGGAGAGTCCTGCTCCTTCCTAGGTGGATGTCCAACTCCTGGGCCCCACCCAGGGTCCCACCTACTGTCCCCTGCAGCAGGTCTCTGCAGGGTTCTCTGAGGGCTGTGGTTCCCTAAGAGACTGAGACACTGGGGTTATATGAAGAACAGGAGGAGGATGGGGAGGGAGCAAACAAGAGACAAACAGCGGCTATGGTGTTATGTGGGGAGGTCAGGAGCAAAAGGGGGTGCTGGGGAGACAGCAGTGGCTCGGCTTCCGCAGAATTGGCACACAGGTCTTCTGAGCCGGAGTCAGCTGTACTTTAGGTAAGGTCTTACTGTGCAGCCCAGCCTGGCTTGGGATTCAGCAAATCTCTTGCCTCAGCATTCAAGGCGCTGTGTTAAGGGCATGTCTTACCATGCTTCGGATACTAACAGCGCCATGGGGTATCACCATCAAGACCCCTGCTTGGCAGAACGGAAGCCGGAAGCAGCGAGATTAAGTGACTGGCCCAAGGCCCTATGGGCACTGACTTATGAAGTCGGTAGTGAGGGACAGGCCTCTGAAGACCGTGCTCCCTAGCAGTGTATCACCAGAGGACGGGAGGGGCTGGGGACGTGGAGGAACAGGAGAGACAGATGAGACTTGGAGCCAGTCTGACTAGGAGCTGGGGAGTGGAGGCTAAAAAGACTCCTTTCCGTGTGGAAAGAGGCTGGAGCAACATGGCCCCCTGGCCCCCTGGGTCTGCCACCCCTGCACAGAGCAGTCATGTGGTGAGGGTGCTGGAGCCGAGGGCAGGAGCCCAGCAGTGATGGCCAGGGACTGAGTCAGGACTGAAGGCGTCCAGAAGAAGCAGCTGCAAACCGTGGCTGAAGGAGAAGGGCCTGGAGGAGAGGGTCTGGCTGTTCAGAATGGGGAAAGTGAACTCAGGAAGCAGTGTGAGGAGCCGGAGCCTGGGCAAGAAGTCCTGGGATGGGATGTGGGGACAGAAGAGCAGCTGGGAGGAAGGAGGCAGAGGTCTCAGCAGGAGGACTGCAGAAATGGAAGGTGGAGCTGGGGGCAGGCCCTGCCTGGGGCCTGGGGCCAGCAGTGTGGGTTCTGACTCACCCGTTTTGGCCACCACAGACACGGGCCCCACACGCTGCCTGCCACGAAGCCCGTAGAGGTTCATCTTATACTTCCTGTTGGACTCCAGACCAGGGACAGTGACCTCATTCTCATCCCCCGCGACGGGCACAGTCTGGGGCTGCCCCTGGGCATCCTTGTATTGGATCACGAAGGAGTCGAAGGGGCCCTGGGCCACGGTCCAGGACAGATGCAGGGAGTCCGGGGTCACGCCAGTCACTGTCAGTTCCCCCAGGAGGGGCTGCTCAGAGGACCCCTCTTTCCTGTCTGGGGCTGTAAGCAAGAAGAATGAGCCATGTACGGAACCCACAGCCTGGGATGGGGGTTGAGATTTGGACCTAGGGTACACACTCTATTAGTGTGAGAGCTAACACACAGCCCTGGGAAGCTGGGCACAGCCAGAGTATGACACAGCTCCTGGGAGCACACAGAATGGGACTGAAGGGGCCTAGCTGTGCAGGGATAGCTGGCTGCCCCTTAGCCTGGGAGCAGGGCCAGGGTGTTGGGATCAGCCATTTTGCTGGGAGGCTCAGCTGCTTCCTGGCTGAGGGCGAGCATGCAGAGACCAAGCAGAGGACACACAAGAGCTTCGGTGGCAGCCACTCACCGGTAGTGCCATCAGCAGTGAGGGGCCCATACCGCTTCTTATTGGCAATCCCATACAGAGTGAATCTGTACTTGTGATTGGGCTCCAGTGGGGAGATCACCACTGACCGCTCAGGCCCCTCCACTGGTACCACAAGGGGCCGTCCTTCCTTGTCTCTGTACTGGACCATGAAGGAGTCAAACTGGCCCCCAGGAACAGTCCAAGAGAGGTGCAGGGAATCCGGGGTGGGGTCTGTTACCCACAACTCTCCCAGGCGAGGTGGAGATCCTGGGCCGGGGTCACTCTGAGGCACTGGGAAGGGGGAGTAGAGACGGGAGAGTCACAGGAGGGAGGTGGTCCTGGGCAGGCTGCTCCCTGTGCAAAGACACATGACCGAGGAGGGAGCCAGCGGGGTCTGCCGAGCTGTGAGCTCTGTCGAGGGGCTGGACTGGAGCACAGGAAGGAGCAACACCTTCTAAACAGCCAAGGGGAAGAGGCTCAGGAAGGGAGGGGGAACACAGCCAGCCTTTCACATCTGCGTGGCCAGGGAAATCTCCCTAGGCAGCCTCCGTACTTCCAACTTAGCTTTTAGCTAGCTTCTCCTTCAGGTGAGGACACCCGTGGGTGCATCCGTGTAGGAAAGCACCCACCCACCTGCAGCTGCCTGCCACGCCTCTGTCCCTGCCTGTACCGGCTTTCTGAGCCCATCTCTTTCTTTGCACTCTGTTCCCAGAGGATTCCAGAAATGTCTCCATTTCAAACCTCCAATCCAGCTCTGCCCTCTATCAGGCAGCTTCTGGTGACCTGGCCATTGCTAAGTCCTGTGGACACCGGAGAGCCCTAACTCATTCCCGTGGATCCTGCCTGGCCGCACCCTCCTCCCAGCATCTGGGACACTATCCTGGTGCTTCTCCACCTCCTCTGCTCCCCACAGCTACCAGGACTCAGTCTAACCCTGAGGTCCCTCCCATCGCAGTCAGGCAACCCTTTGTGCCTTGGTGGTGCCGCTCAAGGCTGCTGAAAGGACCTATGGTCGTTCAAGAATGCACTGAGCTCACTGGCTCCAGAAACACACAGAAGGTATTTTTCTGAGTGTCCTGCCCTGTATTGTTCCCCTCCTGCTGCAGCCTGGGGGACAGAAGTGGCTGAACCGGGGACCTGGCCTCCAGGCTCTCCTCTCACACCCAGTCCCATTGCCACGGTTCCAGGCCAGCATCAGCTGCTGACTGACTTCTCTATCATGCCACAGGAGCAGACATTTTGCTATTTCTAACGTAGCCCATCACTTCGCTCTCTCCTCCAGAGGCCTTCAGAGGCCCCTCGGGGCTCCCAAATGAGATCTAAGCCATCCCACACAGCCCGCAGAACCCCAGGACTAAGCCTTCAGCACCCCACATGTCCTGCTCTCCAGCCAGAAGAGTGCTGTGGGTTCTCTGGGAGACCACCCCCTCTGCTGCCCCTACCTCCTCACCTCTGCTGCCCCCAGTGCTTTCCCTTCAGGGTTTAACACAGCTACAGGCTGCTATGGGCCCCACACCATCTCCCTGGACCCTAAAGCTCTGGGGCAAAGGGCACGGCACAAAGTGAAGGGCAGGGGTGCCTGCTGTCACTCACAGATCTTGGCTTCAGCCACCAAGGGGCCATGCCTCTTCTTGCCGACGAGTCCATACAGAACAAATCTGTACTTGCGCCCCGGTTCCAAGGATGTAATGGGTGCTGAGCGCTGGGGCCCCTCCACAGGTATCACCTGGGGCCCATCTTTGTCCTTGTACTGGATCACAAAGGACTCGAACTCCCCCTCTGGGACAGTCCAGTGCAGGAGCAGGGAGTCAGAAGTCAGATCTGTCGCCGTCAGCTCACCCAGGCGTGGTAGGACCGACGGCTTCCCAGGCTGCTCCTCAGCCCTGTCTGGCATTGGGGACAAAGACAAAACATTCTGGACCAATAGCTCCCCTTCACCCTGTCTCCCGCCCTCTGCTCTGCCTCACTCACCTCATCCTGGACGCCGCTATCCCCGACCCTCCTGAGAAGGATACATTTTCTCTAAGTCCCCTCTTGATGGCCCCACCTCTGTACCCTAAACTTTAAGGGGAGCTTTGTGTCCCCATGGCATTACCTGAGAGTTTCTGGCCTCCCCACTGGTGCTTCAGAGCAGCCTTCAGGCTCCCCAAACCCCTGAGCTGCTCTCTCCCTTGCTCCCCTCTCTCCTAATTGTCAGCTTGTTCTAGAACTGAACCAGGAGACCACTCTAGTCTCACAGGGAGAACCCAGGGGGTGTGAGGACCAGGTGTCCAGACCTTGTCCTTCCCATCCATCTCTGAAGTTGTGATGGCAGTAGAGCCCCCCCGAACACACACAATACCACACAGACACACACAGAGAGGCACACACACATGCAATACCACACAGACACACACAGAGAGAAACACACACACAATACCACACAGGCACACACAGAGAGACACACAGACACCACACACAGACACTCACAGAGACATACACAGACATACACACACACAGAGACACACACAGACACAGACACACACACACAAATACACACAGACACACATACACACACAGATACACAGACACACACACACAGACACACATACACACACAGCAGACTTTATCCCCAGAAAAAACTGTCCAGTTCAACTGCAGGTGCTGTCCCCAGGAGAAGGTACAGCTGAGGGCCAGTGCCGGACCAGAGTTCCATCTACCTTGAACTCTATGACCCCAGGGCGGAGCAGAGGAGCAACCAGGAAGTGATCAGGAAGTGAGGCATACACAGAGCAGGGTCACCTCCTGGATGGGTCACTACCCGCCTCTGACTTTCCTCCAAATGTGATGCCCCTCCTAGCCGCCTTCCCTGTGAACTCTCAAGTCTTTCTCTCCCTTCTGCTTTCTCTTACCCTCCGTTAGACCTGCGCTTTGGCTCCTGAAATCCTCTCCTACCCCTAGAGCCTTGGGATGCCCCAGCTCCTCCCCCAGTTCCAGGACACTGCTCTGGGCACAGTCCCGAATGTACCCATAATGCCTTGGTAGGTGATGGGAACAGAGGGCTTGCCCCCAGGGGTGATCCCATGGAGGAACAGCTTGTAAGGGGCTCCAGGAGGGGGCGGGGGCACCAGAGCCTGGTGGGCGTCTCCTGGTAGCAGTTCTTCATATGCCCAGGGCCCCTCGGCCACCTGCACGCGCAGCTGGAAGTGGGCAAAGGTGTCGGGCTGGGCAGTCCAGGCCACACGGAGGCGCCCTGCCTTGTCTCTGCCCAGCACCTTCAACTCTCCCAGCGGGTGATGCTCCATGATCAGGATAGGGGCCTGGGCCCCTTGGGTCGTAGAGGGGCCCGAGGGAGGAGGCTCATCGGTAGCCTCCAAGAGGCCAGAGGGTAAGGACCCTGGGAAGGGGCAGAGCGGGTGAGAAAAACAGGAGAGTCGGGTATGAGAGTAGGAAGGGACCCTCTAGTCCCCAGGTGTGCCCTCAGACTCTGAGCTAGGCGGCTCCCCTCCCCTCCCCTCCCCAGATGCTCCCCAGCCTTGTCTGGGGTTCAGGAGACAATCCATACTTCGTCCCATACTTGGCCAAGTCCTCCAGATTCCCCCATGGAGCTTATCTGGAGCGGCCAGGCCTGGCTTAGGGCAGGCAATGACACACAACCTGCCTTCCCTCCCTGCCCAGGAGCCTCCCACACCGGTGGTGTCCGCCTTCCATTAGTGTTGCAGTGAGAAGCCTGGAAGAAAGGAAGGGGCGGTGGTGTTAGGAAGAAAAGGGGTGGCGGCAGAAAGGGAAAAGAGAGGGTGTGAGGGTGGACGTCCAGTTCCGGTGGCATCTGGGCCCTATGGAGGAAGAAGAGGTCCACCCCCACCCTGCAGCCGCAAAGCCCCCGTCCCCGGGTCAGGCATCAGTCCTGTGGGAGAGACCAGCTGGAGGGGAGCCACGCCTGGGAAAGCAGTTCAGGAAGCCGTGATTTCACCCCCTCACCGCTATCCACGCACGCGCACGCCACGCGCACGCGTGCCCGATGGCTTTCAAAGCCACCCTCAAACACTTCTGCAGCCCTGCAGGGTCAAAGCCAAACTGTGGGAAATAACCACAGACCACAGGCTTCAGGCGCCCTCACCGCAGTGAGTCAAAGTGGGAATCTCCGGTTTCAGTCCCACCCACTGAAAAAAACTGCCGGGCAAGTCTTTCGCAGCTCGCCTCGGAGGTGTCCAAGCTGCAGGTCAGCTGTGAGTGCCGCCCTACACAAGAGCCAAAAACATTATGGATGGTTGTTTGTTTGTTTGTTTTTTCAATAAAAGAAAAAAAGAATCCTCAAGTGCAAGGTACGAACTTTGCACACAACATCGCGACACCATGTCAAGGTGCCGGATTTGCCCGGCAAGAACAAGCATTGCCGTAGAGCTTGGGAACCCAGGTACGAGCCTGGCAACCCCACAAACCAGGTCTCTTTGGCTTTAGTGACCCTCAGGAGAATGCCAGGACCTTGGGATGGGGCTTTTGGGACACTGGAGGGCTGCTTTCTGTGGCAGTGTCCTCCAGCCTGGCCAGGTAGGCTAGGAGGTGGAAGGGCGTGGTGGGGGCGGAGGCCTAAGCGGTGAGGCAGTGGGAGGAGGAAGTGGCCGCAACCTCGGAGGCAGGTGACGCTGGACAGGGGGTGGGCAGTCCAGGGCCCCAGCCCACACTACCTGTGGTGGTGATGAAGGCGTAGGACTTGGAAGTCTGCCCTGCCCGCACCCCATGGACCTCCACGTGGTAAGTAGTGCCAGGCCTGAGGTTGGGTAAGCGGACAGTGCGTTCTGAGCCATCCACAGTCAGCTCCCCGCTGGGGCCCTTGGCGGGTGGCAGTGGTCGCCAGCGCAACACCACACGCTCGAACTGGCCCCGGAGCCCGTCGAGGGACACGATCAAGGCGCCGTCGGCTGCACTGCCCAGCACCTCGGGCTTCGGGTGACGCGCTGTGGTCACCAGGTGCGCATCATCGGATGCTGGGTTCACATCTCCCTGGTTCGATTCCCGGTTCCTGGTGCTTTGGGAGGGACTAGCGGTGGGGTGGGGGTGACGTGGCTTGGGTGCCGGGGCACCCGCTGTCTGGTGGCGCTTCAGGAACTCATGGATGTGGCGCGCCACAGACGCGTAAGTCTGGTTGGCGCGCAGTGGGTAGCCGTGGGCCCGCAGGTGACGCTCCAGGTCCTGGACTGTGCCGCGGAAGCGGCCCAATTCAGCCGTCAGGTTACCCCACGGCCGTCGGGGAGGTTGGGGCAGGCTCGGCCGGGGATGCCACTCCTTCGTGATCCCCTCTGTGGGCCGCAAGGGCCAGGAGGGCCGCGGAGGCCGGGGACGGGGACTGGGGGGCGGGTTTGGGAGGTGCACCTCCGGGTAACCGTAGTGGCCTGGTGCTGCCGAGTAAGAAAGGGGGAGGGGACATCAGGTCAGTGTCAGCTTTCCCCACTGCACGCTCCTCCTCCGCTCCTCCTCGCCACCACGGATCCCTGCTACCCCACCAGGGACGAGGCCTCTTCCCTGAGGCCCAGCCCCACCTAGAAAGAGAAATTAAGTGTCCCCGAGCCCCACCCATTCCTTTGCCCTCCAAGCCTCCGCTGTTGGTGCCCTAGAAGAAAAAAGAGCCAGCAGGCGGGGCGTGTATCTGGTGGAGAGAACGGGAAAGGGGGAAGGAAATGTGAGCTACTCCGAGGGCGCCGCCGCCTTGTCCCAGGAAAATGAAGGATCCGTCTGGGCGCCTGTTAAGAGACCTTGAGGGTTGGTGGAAAACGACCTCAATGAGACCCAACCCCAGGCAATCCCAGTCCCAAAGTCAGCAGGACCTGCTTAGCTCTAGTCTCCCTGAGATCAAACTGTCCACTGCCTATGTACCTAGGTAAGGATAAAAGCCACCCTCCCCTGAATGGCTCACAGCATCTTCTGCACACTGCTTCCCGCCCAGGGTCAGTTCCTCCTGCAGTCTAACCTGCGAGCTTCCTAGAGGACTCCAGGCACCCCTGAGCCTTTGGATCAGAGCAGGACCATAGGTGTGCTGGGATTGCCACAGCCGTCTGTGAGCCTCCAGCCTGGGTGCTCAAGGGGAGGGCTCCCAGCCTTGGAAACTGGGCTCATCCCTAACACCCCGAATGCCGTACCTGTGTTTGCCCTGATAGAAGCGGGGTAGCTGACTGCACGGCCTCGTTCTGCGGTGACAGTCACCACGTACTCCACGCCTGGCATCAGGTCGGTTAGCTGAGTCCTGTCTGCCTCAGGGGGAACTTCCAGACGCACCCTTTGGTTGCCGGCACTGACGTAGGACACCACAAATCGGTCCACCTCAGCCTGGGGACGCAGCCAGCTGAGATCCAATGTGGTCGGAGTCACGGCTACCACTCGGAGGTCCTGAGGACCATCGATCACTAGCAGGGTTAGACAGAAGATGGCTCTGAAGTGAATCTGCTTGCTTCTGCTCCGGGGCAGCCCCCACCCCCAGCAGATTCCCAGCTGCCTGTCAAATCCAGAGGTCTTGCCCCCACAGCCCCAGCTCTCACTGGTAGTGATGGTCTTAGAGGCAGGAGGACCCCAGCTGGTCCCTCGTAGGGCACGGACGGTGACCTGGTAGTCCTGACCAGGGGCCAGTCCTCTCTGGTCATAGGCTGAGGCAGAGCTGGGCACCCGAGCTGTGAATGGTGGACTTGCCCCCTCAGTCTGCAAGAGAGTACCAGACACATCAGAGCAGGGCTCTCTTTCTCGCTCCCTGGTCTCTTTAAAAAAAAAAAAAAAAGACTTATTTATTATGTCTACAGTGTTCTGTCTGCATATATGCCTGTGGTCCAGAAGAGGGCACCAGATCTCATTGCAGATGGTTGTGAGCCACCATGTGGGTGCCGGGAATTGAACTCAGGACCTCTGGAAGAACTGCCAGTGCTCTTAACCTCTGAGCCATCTCTCCAGTCCCCAGTCTCTTCTTTTTAACAATCCCAAAAGGCATCGACATAAAACTGTGTGGGACTTGGTCCCATTCAGGATGGGGAGCATGGATGGAAACCACAAGGCGCCTAGAGCCTCCCTCCGGCCAGCGACTCTTCTCCGTGGTTTGTGTCTATCTGTTCACTTAACCATCCACGGAAAGGGTTCTATCAATCCTACTTGACAAATGAGGAAACCGGGCTCAGAAAGCCCATGTCCCGAGAGGGTACGCACCAAGAGAGCAGAAAGGATGGGGAGGTGGCTTACTGTTCCTGCATAGGCTCTAAATCCAGTTCTCAGCACCCACACGGGGCAGCTCACAACCACCTGTAACCCTAGCTCCAAGGGATCCAATACCTCTGACCGCCTCAGGCCCCTGCATTCATGTGCACATAGCCACACACAGACACATAAGTACACATGAAATCATTTTCTTAAGAAAGCTCAAGCTGAGCAAGGCCTGGTGGCGCACACCTTTAATCCCAGTTGGGAGGCAGAAGCAGGGGGAATCTCTGAGTTTGAGGTCACTTCAGAGTGAGTTCCAGGACAGCCAGGGCTACACAGAGAAACTCTGTCTCAAAAATTAAACAATAAAGATAGAAAGAAGGGAAACTGAGGCAGAAGAAAGAGTGCGGCTGTCGAAAGCACTTGCTGCTTTTGCAGAAGACCAGAGCTGAGTTCCCAGCACCCACATGAGGTGGTTCACAACTGCCCATAACTCTAGTGCCAGAGGTCTGAGGCCCTCTTCTGGCTTCCCTGAGCACCTGCACACACACATGTGCATACACATACATGTGCATACACATACATGTGCATACACATACATGCACATTGACAAAATAAATCCCTTTTTGTTTTGTTTTGCTTTTGAGACAAGGCTTCTCTGTGTAGCCCTGGCTGTCCTAGAACTCACTCTGTAGACCAGACTGGCCTCGAACTCACAAAGATCCACCTGCCTCTTCCTCCCGAGTGCTGGGATTAAAAGCGTGCACCACCACTGCCTAGCAATAAATCTTAAAAATATAAGAAAGCCAAGAGGCTTGAGCGCAGGCAGTGTGTCCCCTGGCTCCCCTCTCACGCACAATCCCTGTTCATCTGCCTGGCCCAGGATTCCCTCTGACTCCCCTGGCGACCCCAGCTATGCACACATTCTTTCAGAACAGACAAAGCAGAGTGGGGATGTCCCATGCCCCCTCTGCTTCCCGAATCTGCTTAGCTGGCCCTGGGGGTAGAGCTGCCTGTGCGTGACCAGGTGTCCCTTTAGATTTTTCTTATCTCTTCGGCAGCCTTACACACCCACTAAAGAAAGGCTCAATGTTCTAATAGCACATTTCCTCAACGCTGCCATCACACTGTGTGTTGGAGACAAAAAATAAGACACCATCCCTGTCCTGGGGTTGGGTAGAACCTAGTAGCCAAATGCAGCTCTCTCTCCCCAATCTCTATGTGTGGTAAACACCCACAAGGATAAAATCCTCTCCTTTAAGTGTGTGTTTCAGGTCATGAGATTACATAGGGTGGCCCTGTGGGCTCCTAGAGCGTCGCTGCTGGGGGGAGGGAGGGCTGGACATGTGTGAGCATTCTAACAGCCCTACGCTGTGCGGGGCTGCCTAGCCAGGACGGCCTCCGAGGACGCTCTGTACCACTTTGCTATGTTGGCCATAGGGACACCTCCATTCAGCCAAATGGGATTGGAAATTTTGAAAGGTACTGTCCTAAACCAGAAAAGCATAGTAAATACCAAAGTAAAAAACCAGATGAGAGGCCACGTGGGGATTTTTGGGTGAGGGATGAACCAGGACTCTGTCACTATTTTCTGGGTCCCCTGGATACAGAGAATCCTGCCCTGTTCCTACAGTTCCAACTCTGAGGGGCCTTGGGGTGGCCTTCACCCACACGCGTGGCATCCTCACTCCTCCCAGGACCTGCCTGCCCATAGTCCACCTCCATTCTGTCTCTCCTAGTATACGCCCAAAGTCTAGATCTTTCATCAAAGCAAACCCATCCTGAATTCTTTCTTTGGATCAACCTATTTCTTGGTCCCTCCCTGGAAGTCTCCATGCCAGCCTCACCCACGCTGCCCAGCCCCATCCCGCAGCTCTCTGGCCAAACGTTGGCAGCTGGCACTGCTTCCTGGCAAAACTTGGCTCCCTCTCTGATTGTTCGTGGTGACTGCTTAACTTGCTTCTCAGTATCAGCCTCAGGGGTCCCACAAGGAGAGTCTAGCTTGGATGATCCCCAGAAAGGACCTAGCTCTCATTCCCCCTTTCATTCCAGCGTCTTCTGAGGTCCAGGTCTGTGCAGTGAGCGCCTGGCACCGCTGTTTCCAGGCTCCTTGGGTCACACACTCCCTCATGTCTTGTAAAAGAAAGGGGGCAGTCCTGAGGCTTGAGGCCATGAGCATGAACTAGAACTTTGTCCCGGTGAATTCTCGGCACCTCTGCCCTCCCACACCTCTCCCTCACAACCTGAGGTGGAGGTAGCAACTCATGGGGCAGCATGTCAGCCAGCTCCCTGGTGACACTGTCACCCAGGTCCTGGGGCACTGAACACACTTTGAGAGCCCTGATCACAGTGACAGTCCACACACACAGGAGGGAGGGGAAGCCCTGCGCTTGGCTGGGAATAGCTGTCCGGTTCCGAGAGAGAAGTGGGGGGCAGGGAGCTGCCAGGAAGATGGAGGGGGTGTCAGTGATCTGCAGAATAGGCTCCACGTCAGCTGATGGCCAGAGCATAGCCAGGGCAAAAGGTTCAGGCCAAAGAGTCACCACAAAAAAAAAAAAAGAAAGAAAGAAAGGAACTACAGCAGCAGGTCTGAGCGCTGAGTGTGGACCACGTGTCTGATTAGGGACCGGTTTAAGGGACCTCTTTCACTTGCAGCCTCACAGAGGACCTGGAAGGGTCCCATGCCCAGAGCAGAGGTGAAGGACTGAGAGCCAGGCCTGGTGCAGACCAGCTTACGCCACCCTGCTCAGAGAGAGCAAAGGCTAAGCGAAAGCCGCACCCCTTGACAACACCCAAAATGGGCTGTGTGTGTTAGAAGCGGGGACAACATTGCCTGAAGCCCTCTCTTATCTCGACTGTTTATTTTATTTCTCCCTACCCTGAAGGTTCATAGGAAAATTCCTCCTAAAGTCCCACCCTCCAGATTAGAGCTATGTAAATACTATACACTACACCAGGGTGGGAGAGACACTTTGTAAAATGTTAGCGCGGCTGTTTTACTGTTAGGCGGCCAACTATCGTTTTTCCTCTTCTCTACTTGCCAAATTCTTGTCTCCTGATTAAATTATTTTTATATAAAAAATTCAGAGAGAAGAAGGGGGGCTATTTTGGTTGTTAGAAGGGAGGGGGGCTCTCCTGGTTGTCAGAGAGAAGGGGGGGCTATCTTGGTTGTCAGAGAGGAGAAGGGGGGCTACCTTGGTTGTGCCACAAAGCAGGGATACAGCTACTGGAGACTTTCCTGTGGGACCTGCCCTGGGGCGAGGATGACAGCCAACACTTGCCATCTCTCTTCCCACTGCCTTCTGAGGCTTTAGGGCCAGGGAGTAAGCTTGTCTAGAGCCCCCCTCCCCCAGACTGATGGACGCAAGTGTGGCCTTGCCCAGCATCTGTGGGTTGGTGTGGGAAAGGCCAGATGACTGAAAAGTGTTAAGTATCTGTGTACCCTGAGTCCAAGTCGCAGTCCCCAAGCAGGGGCCGCGGGCTTTGTCCTTACTGTGCTCCCAAATGTTTTATGAACTTGTTGGAGGCAGGGAAAGAATGCTTGAAGTTCTGATGACAGGAGCTAGGAAAACAAACTCATGGACTCAGAATTATTGCCACGGCCCAGACAGCTTGACCTAAACCAATAAAGATAACATTAAACAGAGCCTAAGGCAAGCCTATATATAGACTAACGGGGAGGAGTGAAGGCTGCCCTCCATTTTTGTTTCCTTTTTGCTTGGCTTATCTATAATTTCTTTCTCTTCTCCCTTCCTTCCTTCCTCCCTTCCTTCCTTCTTTTTTTGTTTTATTTTCTAGATAGATTTCTTTGTGTAGCCTTGCCTGTCTTGAAACTTAGCTTTGAAGACCAGGTTGACCTCGAACTCACAGAGATCCACCTGCCTCTGCCTCCCAGGTGCTGAGGTTAAAGGCCACCACCACCTGGAGTGTTTATGGACACTGTCTAAAGGTTTTTCTCTGGGCTTCTGTGAAAGTTGCAATAAAAATAAATAAATACTTAAAGAAACACCATCAGAAACAACCTGGACAATTTGTGTGGCTGTGGGTTAATATGTAGCAACTCTGAGAAAATGTCAGTGGGTCCAGAGTCTGCAGTGCTTCTCCCCATTGGGAAGCATGTACGAGAAGGCAGGAGGTTGTATAAAATTGAAGAATCTGAAAACACAGCATTGGGGGAGGACAGAAGAGGCTGAGGGTTGCCTCAGAATGAGGTGACAGCTGGGCACAGAACTCAAGAAGACCACATGTACCCCAGATGCTGGTGCCAAGCCAAGGGCAAACGGGTGTGTGCAGAATGGGGCCCACTTGGAATCAGCAACAAAGACTAACAGAAAGGGCCACTGTGCACTGAGCAGCCGGGAGTAGGGAGCTCACCATGAGCATCCTAGTTGCCCTGGGCCAATGTTGAGGCATCCAGCGGTGCCAGGCTGGGGCAGGGTAAGAAGGCATTTAGAGCAGACTCGGACACCAGCCACCCGGAGTCTCATGAGTGTGACTTCTTGCATCCATGTGAGCCCTCCCTCTCCCCCTTCTGCTGCCCAACTGACCTCCCCCTTGCTTCCCCTCACCGTGGGAATAAACTGGATTTCATAGGCATCCACAGGACCAGGAGCCCGGGTCCACTCTGTCCGGACCGTCGTCTCCTCCAGGAGATGCATCCTCATGTTCTGGATGGCTGGCACCTCTGTCCAGAGTGGAATAGGGAAAATTGCTTAGTCTGGGGCAGAGCCATGGCTTCCCAGTCAGTCAAACCCACACAGAGAGGCACATCTTATGTTCCCACTGCCCAAACTCAGGCTGGGGAACACTGGAAAAGGCCCCAAAAGGGTCTGAGCGTCCTTCAATTTCCCCCATGTTCTGGACATACTCCTTAAAGACAACCCTCTGCCCAGGGAGCTAAAGGTCAGACTTCTCACTGGCATGTGCTTATGGTTCCACTACCCTGGTGAACGGGGTCCTTCTGGCTGATCCCCCTCCACACACACACATACACTCTCTCTCTCTCTACAAGGAACAAGTCCTTCCATTCTTCCTCTAGGCCCCTAAGCCTCAGGTTTCTGCTGCCAGTATCCTTGTACCCGCCCCACTGTATGGGAGAAGACACCTGGCTCACCTTCCCCACAGTCGTCACCAGCATAGCCTTCTTGACAGACGCATCTGCCCTGGAGACACTCTCCCCTACCGCGACAGTCACCTGGGCATGTCTGGATGGCACAGTCTGGGCCTCGGAAGCCCTCGACACACACACATTGGCCTGCACGGCACAGTTCCCGTGGGCCACAGCCCCCGGGGCAGGCGCTGGCGGGAGGCTCTTCTTGCCCACAGTCCTCACCACTGTAGCCGGCGTAGCACAGGCACACTCCCTGCACACAGCGCCCACGGCCACGACAATCAGCTGGGCAGGTGCGTGTGGCGCAGGCGGGGCCGGTGTAGCCTGGGTCGCACACACAGCGCCCATTCTCACAGCGGCCACGCCGGTGGCAGTCGGCCGGGCAGGTACGGATGCTGCAGTCTTCGCCCGCGTAGCCCGCGTGGCACACGCACAAGCCATCCTGGCACAGGCCCTGCTGGCTGCAGTCGCGCGGGCACCGTCTCACGCCACAGTCCTCGCCCGTGTAGCCATCATCGCACACGCAAAACCCGTCCAGGCACCGGCCGCGGCCCCTGCAGCCGCCGGGACAGCTCCGTGTGCTGCAGTCGTCACCCGAGTAGCCTACGTCGCACACGCACACACCGTCCTCGCAGTGGCCATGTCCGCGGCAGTCCCCAGGGCACCGACGGCTTCCGCAGTCCTCGCCAGCGAAGCCCACATTGCACACGCAGCGGCCGTCCACGCAGCGCCCGCGCCCGCGACAGTCACCAGGGCAGGCGCGGGTGCCGCAGTCCCGGCCTGTGTACCCGGGCCAGCACACGCAGCGGCCGTTCTCGCAGCTCCCTCGGCCGCGACAGTCCCCGGGGCAGCTGCGCACCCCGCAGTCCTCGCCGCTGTAGCCCGCGTGGCACACGCACACGCCATTCTCGCAGCGCCCTCGGCCCCTGCAGTCCCTCGGGCAGGCTCGCGCGCTGCAGTCTGCCCCTGTATACCCGGGCCAGCACACGCAGCGGCCGTCCTCGCAGTGGCCCCTTTGGTTGCAGTCCCCGGGGCAGCTCCGCACACCGCAGTCGTCGCCGCTGTAGCCCGCGTCACAGATGCATTCCCCGTCCTCGCAGCGGCCACGGCCATGGCAGTCACGCGGACACGTCCGCGTGCTACAGTCTTCGCCGGAGTACCCAGGCCAGCACACGCAGCGGCCGTCCACGCAGCGCCCTCCCTCGCCGCAGTCCCATGGGCAGCTCCTCACGCCGCAGTCTTCACCGCTGTAGCCGGGGTCGCACACGCAGCGGCCGTCCTCACAGCGGCCCCTCTGGCTGCAGCCCCGAGGGCAGTTCCGCACCCCACAGTCCTCACCAGAGTAGCCAGGGTTGCAAATGCAGCGTCCGTTCTCGCATCGGCCCTTCTGGCTGCAGTCCCGGGGACAGCTTCTCACTCCGCAGTCCTCACCAGAGTAGCCGGGGTCACACACGCAGCGCCCTTCCTCGCAGCGTCCTCTCTGGTTGCAGTTGCGAGGGCAGGAACGCTGGCTGCAGTCGGGGCCCGAGAAACCAGCACGACACACACACACACCCTGCACGCAGCGCCCGCGCCCCTGGCAGTCTCCGGGGCAAGAGGGCCAGCCACAACTGGGGCCGCTGTAGCCGGGGAAGCACACGCAGCGGCCTCGGACGCAGCGACCCTGGTCGTTGCAGTCATCCGGACAGGTCTTGGAGGCTGAGGGCGGGGACGAGGTGGGCGTCTTAACGTCGGTGGGGTCTGAGCAGGTGGGTCCACCCCAGCCAGGCTCGCAGGAGCAGGCGCAGCGGCTCAGGTCGAATACACCGTGGAGGCTGCAGAGGCTGCGCACGTCTGTCTGGCCTGGTGCAGGAAGGAGAAGGGAGACCCAACTCGTATTAGCCCATGGCCAGCCTAGTTTCAGAAGGCCATTTTAGCTACTAGTTGCTTAGCTTAGCATATATGCCCTCTTGGGAGTGCTTGGGTCGACTTACCACGTTATAACCTTCACTGCACCCCTAAGGAGCAGGAAGTGGTACATTTTCTCCTTCATACCAAGATCCTTAATGTCACCCTAGGTACCTCTCCCATCCTGACCTTCTCCCTTCCTCTTTGCCCCTGCCCCCATCAGGGCTCACCCGTGCCAGCCTGCGCAGCCGTGGGACAGCACCCTCCTGAGCAGTGTTCCTTGAGCCCCTTAACCAGCTCCTCCAGGATCTCCAGCCGGACCTTCAGGGCCTGCACCTCAGAAGCAGGCACCGGGGGTTCAGTGCCCGGGGGACAGCCACAGCCAGCAGAAGTGGGCAGGTTAATGCGGTGGGTGAATACCACCTGCTTCTCCCCTCCTTCCACAGTGTGCTCATACAGCTGAGAAGAAGGGCCCCCTGGCTGGGGAGGGGGCCGTGGGGCCGGGAGGGTCACATTGGACCGAGGAGAGAAAGGGCCTGCTCCAGCTCTGCCCAGCAACACCAGGAGAGCGAGAACAGACGTTAGGGTGCATCGAGCTGGCATCATTCAGGAAGCTGAAGAGAGAGGGCAAGTGTGAGAACTGAGTCAGCAAGGAGGCAGTCACGAGCGCATCAACAGAACCTGACTAGTAACAGACTCAGCTTGGGCGGATGAGAAGCTGAGCCTCAAGGGTGGGTAGCCTCTCTGGGCAGATCTGGTCCGTCACCCTGTCTTCCCCATTTACCCGGTTTCTGTTTGTTCCACAAGCCAGCCTCGGGTCTTCTGTGCTCTTAAGTTCCTCTGTCTAGAATGTTCTTTCCTTGGCCCCACAAGCTGGCCTCTTACAGTTGTGCCTTTAACGGGCATAACTCAGGCCATCCTTATGTTGGGCAGAACAGCTTATCCGTCATTACCCCCCCATCACGATGGCCTGCTCGCATTCCTCACGGTAGCATATGGTGTGGCCTAGACATCTGTGTGGGTTTTATTTTTTTGTTTTTAACCTGTTTCCCACCACTAAAAGGGAGGTCCATGAGAACAGAGACCTCACCTGTCCTGGCTCGGCTGCATGCACTTGGCAGGAAAACTGGTCGGATAAAAACTTCAGCCCACACACCCGTGCCAAGGGAGTCTCGCAGATGAGGCCAAGGCCTCCCCAAGTACCTGAAGCCAGCTCCCCAGTGCCCACTGGCTGACAGACTCCCACAGGTACAGGGTTTCTTCAGCTCCTTTCTTCCCTTTTCTTTTTCTTCCTCTTTCTTTTCCTCCCCTCTTTCCCCTCCTCCTCCTTTTTCAACGCAGGTCTCCTGTAGCTCAGGCTGGCCTCAAATTCACTATGTAGCCAAGGATGGCCTTGAACACTTGCTCCTCCTGCCTGTGCCAGGGTGAGCAGCAGACGCTACTCTGCTGGGCTCCCCCGCGTGTTATAATCCTTCACTCTCAATTAAATCCTTCACATTAGCCTTTAAAAAGAAATGCATTTATTTATTTGTTTGTTTATTATGGGGAGCTGGGCATACCACAGAATGCCTGTGGAGGTCAAAGAATAACTTTCGAGCCTCTCTAGGATTTCACTTTGTTCCTCAGGCTTGGCAGCAAGCACCTTTACCCACTAAGCCATTTCTCCAGCCAGCCTACTAATTTTTTTATTACATTTTGTTTTTTTTGAGACAGGGTTTCTCTATGGCTGTTTGAAAACTCGCTCTGTAGACCAGGCTGGCCTCAAACTCACAGAGATCCACATGCCTGTCTCCCGAGTGCTAGGATTAAAGGTGTGAGCTACCACACCCCGCTCATCTTTTAATTTTTTTATTCTTCTCTTAGACATCACATTCCGATCGTAGCTCCCCTCCCCCCAGTCCTCCCAGTTCCCTCCTCACCACCTCCCCTCTGCCCCAGATCCATTCCTCCTCCATCATCCTTCAGAAAAGAACAGGTCTCCTAGGAATATCAATTGAACACAAGTTGTAATATGACTAGGCACAAACCCTCATATCAAGGCTGGACAAGGCAACCCAGTAGAAGGAAAAAAAAGTCTCAAAAGTATTGCCCCTTATTTTTTTTTTAATGAGCTCAAATATCTCCAATTTAAAACTACAACTCTTTCTCAGAACTGTCAAATATCAAGATTTACAAAAATGCCAGGGCGTACAGGTGGAGTAGGACTCCAAGAAAGACCCGTGTGTATGTGGTCATTGATTAATAACTAAGATACTATGGCAATTAAAAAGAGAAAGGGTGGAACTGGAGAGATGGGTGGGGCTTAAGAGCACTTATCTATCATTCTTGCAAGGTACCTGGACTGGGTTCAGTTCCTAGCACCCCTATGGTGGATCACAACCCTCTCTAACTCCAGTTCCAGGGGATCTGATGCCCTCTTCTGACCTCTACAGGCACTGAACAGAACTGGTTCACAGACAAGCAGGCAAAACACTTATACACACATAGATAAATAATAACTAAATCAAATAAATAAATAAATAAATAAATAAATAATGTTGCATCAATTAAAGAACCATACAGGGAAAACAGAAAGAATTGGTTCCCACCTTATATCCAAATATAGAAACCGCTGTGGCATGGATCACAGTCCTAAATACAAGAGGGAAAGCAAAGGTTCCCATAGCAACGTAGAAGAAAACATGGGAAGAGACCTTTATGATTGGAGTAAGTGAAAATTGCTTAAGTGAGGCACACAAAACCTAACCACAGAAGAATGAACACAGTGGGTCTTGCTGGAAGTGATAACTTCACTCCCTGACTTGTTTCCTCCGTGCTGAGAATGGAACATGCTGGGCAGAGGATCTACCACGGAGTTGTGTGTCTCGCTCAAGAATTGAAAACATCTGGTCATCAAATGACATCAGTAAGAAAATAAGACAATTCACAGACTGGGAGAAACGTGTGAGGCAAACATGAAGGCAAGAGCAAGTGAGGGAGCGAGAGCGAGAGAGAGAGAGAGAGAGAGAGAGAGAGAGAGAGAGAGAGAATAGGTGCTATGGCACATTGCTGGAAGTGCAGTGCTGCGGAGACGGGAGCAATGTGGAACTCTGGCCTCCACACGTATATGTGCACACACAAACATACACATGTGTGTACCATTTAAGAGTGTGTGCTACTCTTGCAGAAGATCTGAATTAAGTCCCCAGCATCTACGTTGGGCAGCTCACAACTGCCTGTAACTCCAGCTCTAGGGGATCAGATGCTCTCTTCTGAACTCTGGGCAACTGCATTTATGTGCACACAACACACACACAAACACAACTGAAAACTAAATCTAAAATTTTAACTACAAACAAATAAACAAACCTGGGTCCTCTGCAAGAGCAGTCATTGTAACCAGGTGGTGGTGGTGCATGCCTTTAATCCCAGCACTCGGGAGTCTGTGAGTTGGAGGCCAACCTGGTCTACAGAGCAAATTCTAGTACAGGCTCCAGCCTGGTCTACAGAGCAAACTTGCTAGAACTCTAGGATAGGCTCCAAAGCTACAGAGGGAAACCCTGTCTCAAAAAACAAAACCATCTTCAGAGAGAAACGCATGGGAAAAAAAAAAACCAAGCCAAAAAAAACCAAAAACCAAACAACAACAACAAACAAACAACAAAAAAAAACATCGTTTCTAACCACTGAGTGTTTTGGTTTTGTTCTGTTTCTTTTCCTAAACTGTTGTCATTTTGATAAAGGATCCTAAACGTCTGATCCTCCTGCCTCAGTCTCTCAAATTTTGGGATGACAGGCACACACCACCACACCCTGCTGACTGTTCACGGGTTTGTTTACATTAACTGAAAAGCAACTCAACTGGATAAATGACGGGAAAGATAGAACAGAATATTATGCAACAGGAAAACCTTCCTCTGTCTTTGCTACACATGACATGAATGAATTTCATGCATTGCCAAGCAGACGCAGAAAGACAATGTGCTAAGTGAAATTATTTATGGGAGGCCTATGAACAGGCGGAGCTAAGCTGTGCTCTTAGGAGACAGGACGTGATTACACTTGGGGCTACTACAGACTGGAGGAGACACGGGGCGATCCCTGGGACGTCCTGTACCTTCATCTGCGTTGGGCTAAACAGATGTATGGACAGCTCCCTGAGCTCTACACGTAGGACCTGTGTGTCAATGTCTGAGAATTATACCCTGTGATTAAAAACAAATCCTTGCCTGACATCGCAGGCCTCCAGCTACCACACTTGACTACATTTTCCAGCCCTGTTTCCCTATTCCGCACGCACGCCTCAATCCACTCTGACTGGCTTCCCCACCATAGTCAAAATCTCTAACTAACGTCCCCTGTGGTCTCCCACCAAATCTAAGGAATGTCTGTCTTCATCTTCCTCAACGTCTCTCAAAATCAATGATAAGTTGGCCACGTCTTCCATTCTGAAGCAGTCTGTGATGTCCAATACTCCTGCCATCGCTCCTTCCACCGTGGGGTGCTGGGGATTGAACTCAGGTCATCAGGCTGGGCAGCAAGCCCCTTTACCCACAGAGTCACCTCACCGGACAACCCCCACTGTTCTTCATTACATACTTTAGTCTCCCTGCTCCTCACTAAACCTCTGTATCCACAGTCGCCCCTCTGTGGAGCATGCTTGCTCCTCACTCCAGGCTTCAGGTCTCCACCTCACGTCACCCAGAGAGGCTGAGGCCCCATCATGATATCCATGCAGTTCTTGCTTGTACTGTTTATGATGGTTTGTGAGCTTGTATAAAAAGGACTCTCAAGCTCCTCGTTATACATCAAGGGGACAGACGGTGCTACCATTTCTCTCTCTGTTTTACTGGCTACTCTGTTCTTGCATTCAGCACAGTCAGTGTGCTCGGTAAACATTTATTGACTTTAACGATGACAGTAAAATTCAGTGTAAGCCCAGGACTAGCACTAAGGCTGGAGTGCAGAACAGGACCAAGGTCAGGGCTAGGACCACGGACAGTGTCTGGGCCTGGAAGTCAAGTAGGAACAGTAGCTGTGCCGGGGAGTCAACAACCAGGCGGGGAGGATGCAGGAAGGACCGGATGGCACAAGCATTTTGGAAAACAGGCAGAACACACACTATGTATAAAACTGAACATACGCAGAGCTGCTGAACCCGCAGTGCAGACTCCTAGGAACACAACAACACGGCAGAACCGGACACAGCAGCCCCGAGGGGAACCACCAAATACAATAACATGGCAGAACCGGACACAGCAGCCCCGAGGGGAACAACCAAATATAACAACATGGCAGAACCAGACACCACAGCCCTGAGGGGAACCACCAAATACAATAACATGGCAGAACCGGACACAACAGCCCCAAGGGAAAACCACCAAATACAACAACATGGCAGAACCAGACACCACAGCCCTGGGGGGAACCACCAAATACAATAACATGGCAGAACCGGACACCACAGCCCCAAGGGGAACAACCAAATACACAACATGGCAGAACCGGACACAGCAGCCCCGAGGGGAACCACCAAATACAACAATACAGCAGAACCGGACACAACAGCCCCGAGGCAGAACCACCAAAGCGTCTATCAACTCTTGTTGAATTAACTGTGACTTATTCACACTGCGTAATAAAAATTCATGAGGACTTAGAGGCCAGCCTGGTCTACAAGAACTAATTCCTGGACAGCTAGGACTGTTACAGAGAGAAATTCTGTCTGGGGGTGGGGGTGGGGCGGCGGGGGGACAAAAAACAAAGGAAAACCCAAACAAAGTGGAATACTATGGATGGCTCCTAATCAAACAAGGCCAGAGAAGAAAGGTGCTGGTAATCTCTCTAAGAAAGTCTGAGTGGGCGTGGTGATCCACACCTGTGACCCCAGCTCTTGGAAGGTGGGCGGATCTCTGTGAGCTGCAGACAGAAGTGGGTAGGAGAAAGTCTTATTTTTCACATTTTATTACAACTACCCATTTCGCAGGTGGACCTGACACGTCACAGTTGCACTGGAGGCCTGGCCCTGGAAGGACACCTTCTGGGAGTCCCTTCTCTCCATTCACCAGGAGCGCTCCAGGAACTGAACTCAGATCATCCAGTCTGGCAGCAAGAGCCTTTACCTGCTGAGCATCTTGCTGGCCCTTGAAGATATTTGTTTACTTATCCATCTACATTTTTATTAGTTTTTACTGTGCTAGGATCAAACCCAGAGTTTTGCATTTCTAGGCAAATGTTCCGCCTCTGAGCACTTCTTATGGAAATGAAAAAACCCAACTGAGGGGATAGGGTTTGAACTCAGGGGTTCCTTGTTTCTTCATCTGGGTGTTTATCTGGATGTGCTTGTGGGGCTCCCTACTACAAGTGGAGAGACAATTTGAGAAGAAAGAATGAGGCAGGGGAGAGGGCTTGGTGAGCAGGGAGCAGCACGAGGCAGGGTGGGCTCGAACTGCCGCCGTGAACGTTGAGCGATGCTGGCAGCTGCCCAGCGTCTAGAGCAGAGAGGCCAGGAGAGCAAGGCACCGGCCAGGAAGGAAGGGCTGTAACGCCTCTCTCCCAACAGACACATTTCCTAGCTTCAGGGTCACCAGATGCAATGCTCCCTGACTGGTGTTGGGAGACAGAAGGGGGCTGCTCAGCTGGTGGGGTGCCCGCCTAGCACAGCTCTAAGTTTGATCCCCAAAATCACATAAACCAGGTGTGGCGGCACATGTCTGAAATCTCAGCACTTGGGAGGTCGAGGCAGAAGGACCAACAGGCCAGGGCCAGCCTCACATAGAAAATTTAAGAATAGCCTAGGTTCTGTAAGACCCCATCTCAAAGGGTAAAATAAAATAAAGAGACAGGAGAGCCAGGGACAGGCTGTTTCCATGGGAAGTGCCTGCTCCTGGCAGAAGGCCATGAGGCAGGGCTGCCCTTCCTTGACAGCAAAGCTTCTCCCCTTGGTGGGAGGGGGCTCTGGCCTGCCTACCTGTTACACACACACACACACGTGGCATAGGCAAATACAATCACCTCTGCGCTAACCGTGGGGTGCACGCACACACAAGTATGCAGCATAGGCAAATACAACTCCTGCATTTGTGTGCAGACACAGATATGCGTGCACCTGTACATGAACCCACATATCAACACAAATAAGGCAGCATTTTTTCAGATGTGTGAGCCCTCAGGGTTGCTGCATACCTGGCCCCTGGGGGATGCCTAAGAAAGTGGATCTCACTGGCGGAGAGGTCAGCTGAGCCGGAGAACTGAGCTGCAGTGGGAACAGCACAAGCTGCTGCTCCCTAAGTGGGGGGCGGAGGGTACGTACTTCCCTCGCACCCCTGGGCCCTCTAGTTGACCAGTCTCTTCAAGCAACTGGATTCTACTTCATGCTCACATAGGTGATGGGGGAAGAGGGTCTCTGCAGCAGGAAAACATACAGAAACCCCACTGGCTTCTCCAGAGAGGCTGCTGAGGTTGGTCTAGAAGAGAGGTGTGACCCTCAGAGATCAAGCCCCACAGTCCCTTTCCCAGGCCCTCCCCTCCCCTCTCCTGTCACCATGTGACATGTCCCTCCTGTTTCCCCTCCCAACGCTTGGAAAATTCTGACCCTTCTCTTGGCACTGGGCAAACAGAGACTTGGGTGTTTCTTGTGTCTCCCTCTCTGACTCTCTGAAATATGTTGGGGGGCCGGCCGCACCCTCTCCGCATCCTACTATACTTGGAGAACTGGCAGGGTGGGGGCGTCTTTCCAAACTGTGACTCAGTACCCTTGGTATTCAGTGTGTGGCCAACTTTGACACTTTACTCACTGGGGACCATTGGTCCTACTGGGTGGGAAAGGGACAGACTTCCATGAGGGCTGGGGTCTGGGTCCACTCCAATGTCACATTCAACTCCCCCTGCCAGCCCCACTCCCAGCGAAATCCAGCAGGGAGAGGTGAAAGCACGACTCCAGACATGAGAAAGTGGGGTGTCTCAGATACTGGGCTGAGACAGGTTGAAAAGAGGGTGCCAGTAAGAAGGAGCTGGGGATCCAGGTACCTCTGGTTTTGGGAGGAAGCAGATGGGCCATGGGAATAGAAAAATTAAGAGAAAGGATTTCCAGGTCCCCAGTGGGAAAGGTCAGGGGGAAAATGAGAGACAGGAAGATGGATTCTGGTTCTTGCACCAATGGTCAGGGCTTGAGCGGAAGAAAGTGTGACTAATGGAGGTGCTGAATCTCCCGGGGTTGGAGGAAGCCAGGGACAGCAGGAGGGGCTGAGGTCCGGGAAGCAGGGGCGGGGCTGCGACAGCTGCTGTTTCCGAGTTGCTTCCCAGTAGTTCCCCTCAGTTCCACTTCCAGTTGTTTCTAAGCCATTAAATTCTTTCCAGGCGAGATAAGAGGCCCCGCCCGCCCCACCCGAGGCGTGTCACGTGTATTGGGGAGTGGGTGGGAAGACTCAGGCACACAGAAGCAGGGAGCCTGGAAGGGGGACCGAATGAAGACACAGCCCTGTGCCCTGTGGGGACATCACTCAGTCTCTGCAGGCTCGCTGAACCGTGAGTCATGGGTGCAGAGAACTCGCCAAGAACAAGTTACGGGATCGTCTCTACAAGATCTGAGCCCTTCCCGTGCCCACGAGTCCTCTCTATCCCATTTCAGCACTTCTGAAAGCCCTGCAGCTCCCCAGCCCTTGTTCTCAGCCCTTGTTACTCCTGTGCGGTTACTTGAAGAATCCCCATTCTGCACAGCTTCCTCTGCCCCATCCCGACACCAGGCTCAGCAACTCCAGCTCCAGCATTCTTTCCTCCCGTGTGCAGCTGGACAGCTCAGCCCAGCCTGGTTCCTCCTTGCTGCCCCCACCCCACCTCCTGACCAAAGGTACCCTCCTGACTCCGGAGTCCCACAGTTCCCAGGCCCTCTCAGGTACCGACATCCCCTCCAAACCTTGGTGCATGCAACACACACCACATTCTGCCTTAGTCTCCTGAATACCCCTCCAGAGTCTACCTGCATTTTCTCTGAGCTGAGCAGAAAGCCCCTGTCCTGGCAGGCACTCCTGCAACTCTTGTGACTGTGGAGCAGTTCAGAGGGAAACCCTTCACCGCTCACCACTCCTCTGGTCTTCCCAGAGCTCTGTTACTTACCTGGGGAGCGTGGTGGCTTGTGGTGGCTGCTATACCTCTGAACCTGCTCAGTCCTGACCCCAATAAAGGAAGTGTCTCAGGCAGGGTAAGCAGCCCTCAGCAGCCCTGGACTCTTGGGGGGGACCCTTCCCTTGTCCCTTGCAGCAGAGCCAGTACCAGGACTGTGGATCTCACAGCAGTGACAGAAAAGCAGGGAGCCCGCTGTGAGCAGGGGGAGGAGAAGGGGAGGGCCAGCATGAGGTCAGGGAGGGGAGCGGAGATAGGGCAGGTCTTCCTATCCCTCCGGCCCCTCCCACCAGCCCCCTCCCTGTCCAGGACAAGAGTCATCTCCCCTGTACCCTCATCTCAACCCTTCTGTCTCTTATTTTACTTCCATGCCCTTCCCTACTTCACTTTTAACCTTCTCCTCACCAGTTTCTGAGCAACCTGGCATCCTACCTGGCATTCTCCGTTATTCTCTCCCTACCTTTGGCCCATTTCCCCACTCTGCCAGCACCATTCCTCATGGCCCGTCTCCATCCCCATCGCCAAGCCCCCTTCCCCTCCTTCCTAGCTGCTGCTATGAGCTGGATCTCACCCCATTTGTTGCTCAGCACCCCTTTATTCATCCCTAAACTCCCCTTCAGTTGTGTTGTGCAGGGAGCAGAGGTGGGGATGAGAGGCAACCTCACACACTCAAGCTTGAACCCCTCCAATGTATGATCATTCCTGGGGTTCCTTGTCCCATTCCTGGGGTTCTTGACAGCACCCCTCACTCCTTTCTGTAATCCCTCCTCCCCTCTCCTGCTTCCTCCACTGGCTTGGAGTTGAGCAGCCCTTTGCTGCCCATTCTGCCCAGTCCCTCTCTGATTCCTAGCTCGGCATCTCTGCCCTGCTTTCACTGCCCCAACTCAGCAAATTCCTAGAGGAATAGCAAGTGACACTTGGGCACTGGCTGGGCAAAGGTTTGGCTGAATACCAGGATATCCAACTTGGGAAAGTAGTAGTTGGGGGCGTGTGGAGATTAGGAAGGAAGGGTAGAAGATCGAGAGGTTGTTATAGGGGCAAGCAAGTAGCCAGAGCCGGCAACTGACAGATGTTTAGCCAAAGGCTTCCCCAACAAGGTGCTGATGGAGATTTTCCCCAGAGGACTATCTAAGGGAACCCCTCACCCCTCGCCCCAGGTTCTACGCTGAGGACAGAGCTGTCTCTACTCCACTACCAACTTTATCATTAAGGCGCACACACACACCTCAGCCAGGTCAGGTGATGGCGAGGGGACTTGAAGGGGTCCACATGCATCTGGTGTCGCATGCAGGCTGTGGCACAGGTGTCTGCATCTCCAGTCACAGGTATGCCTGAGAGGAAGCAGGCTGCCTGCGGCCACTGCCACCAGCCCCATGTGGCCGAGAGCAGCAGTACACGAGCTCCCTCACGAGTGGATCCGTGTGTCCATGTGCCGGGGTGTGTGCTGTTTTTCTCCTGGCTTTGATGGGAAGATGAAGTCAGTCTGTGGGATAGAGCTGGGCTTAGCTTCCTTCCTCTGCCTTGGCCAGAGTCCCCCAAAGACATGAGTAGGTGACGGTCCTCAGGTCTCCCGGGGAAGTGGGGGGCAGCAGATGAAAAGAGGAGGAGGGTCTTCAAATTGTGTTATGGAGAGAACAGGTGCAGCCGGGCTCTAACAGCACTGAATTTTGGAGTTAAGCGCAAGCAAAGGCACATCTATGTCTTCCCTAGGTCCTGCTCACATCTATGTCTTCCCTAGGTCCTGCTCCGCACCTCTGTTATTTGGGAGTAGGGCCGCCTAGCCTTGTCACACCTCTACTATTTGGGAAGTAGGGCTCCTATAAGTACAGTTGACCATGTAGGTGGCGATGGCTTGGGGGCTGGACGCTGGGGTCTTGGCACGGGAAGGCAGGGCTCCAGTTTATGAGCTTCCAGGGTATCTGGGGAAGGGACTGGAGGCTGATACAGCTGCAGGTTTGAAATCATGGTTGTCTAGAACCACTTCCTCCTGGATCCCAGGCTCCTGGGAAGTCTGTTTTTTCACAGTTAGGAGTGAAGGTCAACTCTGAACCCCAGGGGACTGGGGGAGAGAGCCAGGGAAGCCAAGAGCCAGAGCGAGAATGGCTCCAATAAGGTGTCCTGCGGGGCCGCAAGGTCATGGTGCTGTCTAGAACAAGCGTGTGTTAGCTGTTCCCAGGATCCTGAGTCCAGGGGTCTTTGGCTCTGAGCCCCATGTCCTTGAATGACCCTCAAAGTCGAAAGTCAGAGAAGAGGAGAGAGAACAAAAAGACAAGGGCGAGTGAGGGCAGAGTCTGAAGGCACAGAAAGGAATGGAGAGAGGCCAGAGGTGACCCAAGGAAGTGTCCCAGAGAGGCAAGGGCAGGAAACACAACCTGGCTTCTGTACACAGCAGCTGAGCACAGGGCGGGCTTCCCTGTATCCTTAATGGCTGAAGAGAGAGGGCTCGTGGGTGCAGCTCGGCTTTGCTAGTAATGGAGTCAGCACCCTTTTCCAGAGCCTACCCTCTCCCTCACCCCAACCGCTCTGGGGAGCGGAAAGACTGATGATGGCAACGAATCAAATGGCTTCTTCAAGGTTTTGAGGAACGGTGAAGTTGGACTTTTTGAAAGGTCTTCTTTTGCCCTCTTACTATGCAGACTCAGTGAGAAGAAACTGCCTGAGATGGGGTGGTCACCATGCACGGTGGAGCTGAGTGGCACAGGGCGAGAACAGGCAGCCCAGGAAGAGAAGAGCACCAGAGGTTGGGAAAAGTACAAAGCCAGGGAGCAAGGGTCTGGAGCCTTCTCCCTGCCTGGAGACAGGGGTGTGGAGAGACAGAGGAGGGAGGACATTGCTATCTCGTGACAAAACAAAGTCACACAATTGTTTTGTTCTCTGCTCTGGAGCGGGTGGGCGCCTGTTATTTACCAGAGGGACTGAGGTCACTGTGGCAACCACACATCTGGGCCCCGGAATCCAGATGTGCTGTATCCAGAAGCCATAGCAGAATGATGAGGCAAACACTAGGCTCCCCAGTCCTGGCCCCCGCAGCCAGAACTTCACTTCACTGAGCTTGGAGTGAAGAGCAGAGAGGAAGAAAAGCATGGAGAGAGGAAAGAAGTGAGGGAAGGGGACGGGAAAGGAGAGCTGACCGCCTAGGAGAGGACAGGACAGAGGTCACAAAAGGGGGCAACTGGACAGGGCCAACAGTGGCGACGTAAAGACCACGGGGCAAGACAAGGGGGCAGAGGAACTGAGGAAAACGAGGCGGACTAAGGAGTCAAACAGAACACTTGAGTGGGGCAGAGGAGGAAGGAAGGTACGGGAGAAAGTAAGAGATGGCAGGGGCGGGATGACAGACAGGGATGAAGATCGCGAAGGACCGACTAGGAAAGAGCAGAACAGGCAGCAGGGAGGCTTGGACATGAGTCCTGCTTAGGTCCAGAGTGACAGCGGTGAAGTGTGGCATTGGAGAGCCCAGTGGGCAGAAAGAAGCTCACGCTGGCCTGCAGGGCAGCAGCTGCGCCCATTCCCAGTCTCCGACTCTCCTGGGCCTCCCCCAACCAGGACGAGTCTGAGGGCCCCAGTCTCCCACCACTCGAGAAAGATCTCGGGTGGACCACCCCAGGCTTGGAACACCTTCCCACACGGGTGCAAGCAGCAGGTCCAGGACTGAGGCAGTGCCTACCCCAGCACAAGTGCCAGGTTCCACAGCACCACCTTGAAAAGCAGAGAGGCGGGTCACAGCTCACAGAGGGCCATCAGCTAATTCAAAGCCCACGAAGGGGCCCAGGACCAGGTCATTTGTTTCCCTTACAGCCTGGATAAGGTGCTCAAGGGATCCTGGGACAGGAAGTGGCTGTGGACCAGGGTTGCCCTCTGGAGGGAGGAAAGACTGAGTTCCTGGGAGCCCTAGTTCCAGGTTGCCATAGTTCCCCAGTCTGTTTTCACTCCAAACACAGTAGGGGTGGGTAAAAGGAGCGGGGAGAGCCTGGCTGGACACGTGAGGCTCTTCCTCCCTCCTTCAGGGCTAGGCTTATAGCCAGGCAGCCCCTGTCCAGTCATCTGGGCCTGGAGCCCAGGTCCAGCTCACACCCTCCAGCTGACCCAGGCCACTCCTGTAGGGTCAGGCCAAGGAGCTGCTGGGTGAGAGCAGCCAGGCAGACTGGCCACTCATCTGATCCCTTTCTTCCACTCAGAGCACACAGCCTTTCAGCCCACCCACTCCTGTCTTCATCCATCTGGACCCTCCCTCAGGTCTGTCTCCCTCAGTTCAGGGTCAAGAGGATGTCCCATGACATGCCCCCTTCTCCCTACCAGGCCCCTCCACTGTGATCCCGCCTTCCTGGGCTCCAGGCCCTCTGCCCCCACGCCTGTTGTTTGTGTGGACAGCTCATCCTGGAAAGCAGGGGGAACCTGTGGTAGAACAAGGACCGGAGCTGCTGTGCGCCCTGAAGGGCGTGGGGCCCCCTGTCTTTCCTGTTTACTCAGACACATTCCGGTGATCTGTATATCAGCTGTCACGCCAAAGCCACAGACATCATTGCTAGACACAGACATACCCTAGGAGTTGCGGGGTGGGGCAGGGGATGACATGAGGTCTGATTCCACCCCATTCCGCCACCAGTGACCTCTATAGTACTTGGTTCTGTGATCCTGGTCCTACAGGAGTCACACGCTCGGAAGGCCATCACCATTCCTTAACCCCCTCCGAGTTGTTTATTTAATAATAATAAAAAAGATACACACACACTCAAACCGACTTCCACCACCCAAGAACATCCCTTGTCCCACCTGGGGACCAAAGTCCCATGTCTACTCCCGAACTGGAAAACGAAAGAACAAAGAGGCTGTGACAGCTACCCAGCCCTAAACTGAACCTTAGGCAGTGCCCTCGGGGAAAGAGGGGGCCTGGGGGTTTGCAGGAACGAGAGGAGCTCTATATTCTGAAAAGAGGTGAGGAGAGGTGAACCATCCACCCTCCTCCCATTAAGTGCTTACTCCCCACACCCTGCTTTCCCTTACCAACTGCCCCAAGTCCCAGGATCAGGTTCCCCTCCAACCCAGTTCTAAGCCAGTGTGAGCTGCAGAGGTCAGGGGTGGTTGAGGTAGAGGGGCTGGTGGGAGGCCTGACTGGCTGCAGAAGCTGGTAAAGGGCCACCTGTGGTATTGCCTGGGGTTGGGGACGGCTGCTTTCGGAGCGAGGGGGGCACCGTGGAGGTCTTGATGTGAATCACCCTGGTGTCCATGACCTCACACTCGATCTGCATCATCTCCTCATAGTCCCCTGGGGGGCTCCGGCCTGAAACAGTCTCTGTGGAAGGGGAGGTGATCGGTGGTGGATGGGGTGAGATGGGGAGGGGGTTAGAGGTTATGAAGAAAAGGAAGGGCAGAGAGGCAGGGCCATGGGCAGGATGGAGTGGAAAATAAATGACAATGGTAAGTGAGGGTCACACAGAAGAAGATGTCAGGAAAGGGAAAGTGAGTGATCCAGCAGGCTTCCAGCCGACCCCCCCAACTAGCCACCTACGGATACAGCTTTTGGTCTGGCTGAGACGGTCTCATTACGTAACCCGACTCACCCCATCCTCCCACCTTCCACTCCTGACACCTCAATGCTAAGATTTCAGGCACACAACTCTGCACTTTATTTTCTCCTCAGTTCCTAGTCTCTCTCCACCTCTGAGCCTCTGGACAGCCCCTAATCTCACCTTCTCCCTTAGCTCCCCCTGCTGGATCTCTGCAAAAACTTCCTCAGATTTCGGAACCCTCCCCATAGTCAGAAGGAAGAGTTACCATTGGGAGCCATGGCTGGCATCACCAGGGACATCTTGGGCCTGGACGTCTTATTGTGGCTGATGGCTGGGAGCAGCAGGTGGTCCTAGGAGCAGAAGGAGTATGCTGAAGAAGACACAGGGACAGGTTCCCCAGTTCTACTCTTTATCTTCCCACTAAGATTATAACAGGGACACACCACCAGGGTGACAGGCAGACAAACAGGAGGGAGCAGCGGGAGGAGCTCACCCTTCGGAAGGAGACAACATAGAAGGTGTCCTCCCGCCGGTCGATTGCATCTAGAAACTCAGGCTGTGAGCGGCCTGGGTGGCGGTAGAGCTGCAGCTGGCCCACAGGGTCCCTAGGCAGGCGAGGACAAACTTAGGAGGCCTTGCTGGGAGGACGGACTCCCGCTGGGGACAATGTTAGTGACATCTCCTGGGGCTCTTTCTGTGACTTCACTTAGTAAGCATACCCAATGCTCACCTCTCAGGAGGTCCGGGAGGTTGGGTGGGAACTGGTTTCATTGGAGGTGACCTCCTCCGTAGCTGAGACTTCTGGAAGGAGAAGTATCTAAAGATTTGAAGAGGGTAAAGGGAGGAGGGAGAGAGACAGGCAGTCCCTGGAAGCTGGCGCCATCTCACACCCACTCCTCCACGGGCCCCACAGCATACTGCGATCCCCAGGACACTTAGCTCTTGTCTTCATCTCGCCTTCCAGGACCCAGAACCAAGGCTCCTACCTGTCTCTCCTGGACTCTCTGAGGTATCTTCCGTCGGCCTCTCTGGTGACGCTGGACCCAGCCGCTTAGCTCATCAGCAAGCCTAGGGAGACAGGTGCAAGAAGGCAGGGAGCTGGCACTCCATACTCCATACAGGACAGCAGGGTTATGTGCGAGCTTCCAAGGGCAGACTACACACCTCAGGGACTCGGTCCGGTTGAAGTGGCGGCAGTCAGAGGCGAGGAAGAGCTGGTCCAGGTCTCTCAGTAGTAGCTCCTTGGCCCCGCCAGGGAAGGCTGTCAGATTTCTGAAGGAAAGCAGAGGAGGTAGTAGTCAGAGACTGCCCGGCACAGGGCGCCGGCAAGGTGCCCTGGGTGACAGCAATTTTGGCTCTGTGCTGTGCGAAGGCAGGTTTAAGGAGACTGGCTCTCATCCTTAACAGAGGGGGCTCTTTGCTTCTCACCTGAAGCTGGGCCTGCCTGCAGGGCTGGGCTGCCGTTCCTCGGGGCCTTCAGCAGTTTCCTGGAGGGGTTCAACACCATTAGCCAGCCCTTGTTCGGAGAACTCCAGCAGGCGTCTCTGGGGGCGAGGTTCCTCCCTGCTCATCCGAGGAGGCATGGGAGCTGGAGGTGGCTCACTGATGCTGTGGGGAGGGAGGCAGGACGGTGAAGCATTCTGGCTTTCTTGGTGTCTTTACTAACAGTCAGGACTCTGCAGTCATGCTGGAGCAGGTATCACCTGCTCCAAAAGAGTGAGGCCCCCGGCCATGAGATGGGAGCAGGAGGATTGCCCACCTCACAGGTCCAGAAGAGAGGAAAAGGAGAGCTCGGAAGTCACTAGGGTGTGTGTGTGCTGGGCAAGGGGAGCCCATAAGTCACGGGGCGGGGGGGGGCAAGGGTTTATGCATCCATGTACATGTGTACACAGAAGTCAAAGAACAACCGTGGCTGCCATTCCTCAGTACAATCCACCTTTTTATCTTATTTTTGAGTCATTGTCTGTCACGGGCCTAGAGCTCACCAAGCACTGGGCCCTGCCTGCCTCTGCTTTTCTGTTGCTATATAACTGCCCACTACCACAGCCAGCTCTTTTCAGAATGTGAGTTCAGGGGATCAAACAGGCCCTCATGCTCGCATGCTAAGCACTTCATCAACTGAGCCCCATCCCCCAACTCCTGCCCCCCAGAGCTGCCTGCGGGAGAACAGGCAAACAGGCAGAGACTGACGGGCACACCGTCAGGGCTAAGGGTGCCCGAAATGCTGCATCAGTGAGCCCGTGGCCTAGGTCCACACTGCTCACAACAGGGCAGCAGTCTCACCTCACGGGTCCAAAGCTGAAGGCGATGAAGAGAAGGAAGACCATGATACAGACAGCTTTCCTGTTCCCAGACCCCAGCTTGAGCTCACTGTTCTGCAGGGCAGACACAGAGGGGACGGGGTTACCAGGAGGGCCTGCCATTCCCACCCTTCTCTCTCCAAGGGCAACAGCGGCCAACCTCTGCCAGCAGGGCCTCCAGCCGCCGCCGGAGGGCAGCATTCTCCCTGCGCAGCTGCTGGTTGTCCGCCAGCACAGCCTGCAGCCTGGCCTCCAGCCCCTGCAGATACTCCTTCTTCTTCCGGCGGGACTGGCAGGCCGACTCTCTGTTCTTGATCATGCGCTGCTGCCGCTTCAGCAGCTTTGCCTGGTTCCAGCAAGGTCAGAGATGAGTTAGCGACCACGCCCCCAACACCAGTGACCCATTACCCAAAGCTCAAATGGCTACAATCCATTGCCACATTCCCCCACGTCCACAGATGTGGGACAAGGGAAACCGCAGGACCAGCATCCTTGCCAGGCCTTTCTTTGGGTTTTCCTTCTTTCCCACCTTGTTCCGGGCCTAACGTTAACGGCTGTAGTTAAGAACAGTTGACCTGCCTTTCCCCCGGGAAACTGCCTATGCCCCGCACCCACAACCAAGTGGGATGCCCCGGTTTGACTTCAGTCCACCGCCTCCTCCTGCTGTAAAAGTAGGCCACCTACAGGTCCCAGCCCTCCATCCCGTATGTTAACTCCCTCTGCCACACTGCTTTTAACATGATAGACTTCTCTCTTCCCTCCCATTCAAGAGCCTCTCCACCCTCCTCAACACATACATCCACTTCGGGGGGGCAGGAGTTCCCAGGCATAGGAGCTGGAACGATGCTCTTCCTCTCGGGGCGTGGGACTGCGGGGGCTGGCCCTTCAGGCTGGACGCGAATAGCACCTTGGATGAGGACTACTGGAGACACTGGAAAAGGAAGCAGAGGCAAGTCAGAGTGGAGACAGTGTCCGGTGTTCCACACTCACACCCAAGCACTAAAGGGCCGGGGACCTCAGTGGCAGTGAGCTCACTGACAGGGCCCCTTCTCCATCGTCCACACCTGCGGGCTGCTGGACGAGGGGCTGCAGAAGGACAGCAGTGCTGGGAGGCCCAGCTCTAGGTGGCACCTGCACTGTGGTTAGCACCACAGGTTTGGGCTGCAGTGGAGGCTTCCGAGTGGCTGGAGCTTTCCCTGTAGGCAGACGAGAGGAAGGAGGGAATTACGGCTCTATGAGGCCTCTCACCAGGGACCCCAGGTCAGGAGCTCTCATTACCTGAGGAACTGTCAGGGGATGGACCCATGCTGATCTGGACAGCTCCAAGTGAAGGAGCGGGGACGTCCCACAGGAGGCACCCGGGAGGGGATGGGGACTCTGTCTTCACTTCCAGAACCTCCTCTCCTAGGAAAGCCTAGGCAGGGCAGTCCAGAGACATTAGTCGGGAGTGTCGCGGATGGAGTGGGGGTCAACAGGAGGGCTGGGGCTGCAGAAGAGAGGAGACTGTGTGCACCTGGCTGGGAGAGTCTGCAGAGAGCAGGGAGGCCTCGGAGTTGACAGAAGAAGATGGAGAGGTGGGTTCTACCTTGGTCTGAATATCTGTGGGGGGCAGGAGACACAAGAGCTGGCCACCGGGGTTGGAGAGACGTTCAGGGGTAGAGAGAATCTGCTGCTCTGCCAGGGAGCCATTCCCGGAGTCCACGTGGTGGCTATCAACAGTCGGTAACTGGGGGGATCTAACGCCCTCCTGACCTCTGGGGTATCAGGCACACACGATGCATATGCAGGCAAATTACTCATATCCAGAAAATAAATCTTAACGAAGAAGAAGAGCTGGCTACCAGATAACTTCTGAAGAGGAAAGGACAAGGCCATTCTCCCTTCCCTGGACTCGGGAACTAGCCCAGGCCCTCTCTGCCTGCCGCCACGCTTCCCACCATGCTGATCAGGGACTAAGCCTCTGAAACTGAGCAAGCCCCACAGGGAAGCTCGACCATGATCTGCACAGCAATGAAGCAGTGACTGGGACAGGGTGTGCGCTGGGGGGGGGGGGGGTAAGCAGCACACACATGCTCACGTTGACGGACAGGGTGTGCGCTGGGGGGGGGTAAGCAGCACACACATGCTCACGTTGACGGACAGGGTGTGCGCTGGGGGGGGGGGGGTAAGCAGCACACACATGCTCACGTTGACGGACAGGCCATGAGAAAGGAGGAAAGCAAACATCGCGCTGCGCTCCGCGAGGCTGCCTCGCTCTGTCTCTGAAGCTCTCCTGCCCAGCTTCCCTTCTCGAGGCCATCATCCACTCTCCCTCCGCATTCCTGTCCCTGTCCACACAGGTGCACACATCCTACCCCCACAGAGTCAAGTGCCTGTTCTTTAGTTTAATGTGCATAGGTGTTCTGCTTGCAAGTATGTCTATGAGCCATGTTTGTGACCAGAACTCCTGGAGGCCAGAAGAGGCCTTGGATCCCCTGGGACTGGGCTTACAGACAGGTGTGAGCTGCCATGTGGGTGCTGGGAACTGAACATGGGTCGTCTGGAAGAGCAGCCAGTGCTTTTAACCACTGAGCCATCTCTTCAGTCCCATTCCCCCCTCCCTAGTGGCAGTTTTTGTTTTTGTTTTGTTTTTTGCTTTTTGAGACAGGGTTTCTCTGTGTAGCCCTGGTTGTCCTGGAATTCACTCTGTAGATCAGGTTGGCCTCAAATTCAGAGATCTGCCCACCTCTGCCTCCTTAGTGCTGGGATTAAAGGTGTGCCCCACCATCGCCTGGTTCCCAGTGGCAGTTCTTAAGGACAGTGACAGGCTGATTACCTGAGGGGTCATCGGAGGCAGAACCCACGGTGATCTGGACTGTTTCAAACGGGGATGCTGGATCATCCCCCAGCAGGCAGAGTGGGGGTGCTAAGGACTCCGTCTTCACGTTCAACACCTCCCCTACTCCAGGAACCTGTGAGAGCTGGGGTGGGGCAGGGAGGCAGGAAGACAGAAGGGAAGAACGCTACAGAGGCTCTGAGAGCCAGCATGAGAACAAAAGCCTGAGCTCAGAAACTACCAGCTATCTGTGCTGTGGCCTCAACAGCCCCGAGATTCTAGCAAAACTCCAGTTATCCATGCCGTGGCCTTAACAGTCCTGAGATTCTACCAAATCACCAGTTATCTGTGTCGTGGGTTCAACAGTTCTGAGATTCTACCAAACCACCAGTTATCCGTGCCGTGGCCTTAACAGTCCTGAGATTCTACCAAACCACCAGTTATCCGTGCTGTGGCCTCAACAGCCCCGAGATTCCACCAAATCACCAGTTATCCGTGCCGTGGCCTCAACAGCTCTGAGATTCTATCCAGGCTCCTGGCTCTCTGTTCTTCTATTTCCTTCTCGGGAAAGTCAACAAACTCTCCAGACTGCCACTGTCACATTTCCATGGACACTGGTTAAGAACAGTGTCACCAGCACTGCTTTCCCAAGCCCCACTACTGTCATCCTCTGCATGTTTGACAGGCCCCAGCCCCTTCCACGCCACCAGAGTGGACGTTCAGCACATGAGGTGTCATGACTCGCTTCGTGACTCACAGTGCACAGATAGAACCTCGGCACCTAGAAGTAAAGCAAACGGAGCGGAATTCCTGCCACAGAGAACCACAGGTGACTGCTCTCACCTGGCCGGAGTGCTCTGTGGAAAGGCGCGAAGACTCTGAGCTGAGAGAGGAGGACGAGCAGGGAGAGGACGGCTCAGACTTCACCTGAAGATCTGGAAGGCAAAGAGTTGGGAGACAACCAGGAAGGATGCCCGGCTCGCATGCATGAAGCCAACACTGCGAAAATAAGTAACCTGAGCAGGGTGGAGGGTGGGAGGGTGAGGATGGACAGCATGCACACCGGGGATGGGAGAGCAGAGTGCAGACACCGGCGTAGACTGCATGCACACAACGACATGGGAATTATGGTTTCCAGGATGCAGCGGGAAGGGTCTCTTACCTGGGAAGATAGGTAGAGGGTCCCAGGGGGGCTCAGGGGGGCTGACATCCATCCCCACATCCAGAGAGCTGCTGTCGAACTAAGCGATGGGGCATAGTCGAGGGCAGGAAAGTGAGAAAGTGTGAAACCAAAAGAGGAACAACACAACTTGCAAATTAAGGGGCCCATTGTGTTACACACACCCCCCCCCCCGCACTTTACAAAAATACTTGTATTCCTCTCTCTTTGTATTTCTCCTAACAATATCTAACAAACGATTTTCTCGCCCCTGTAAAGATGCTTACAGCTGCTGATCTTTTATTTCTCCCCTAGAAAAGAACCTTAGAAGTCCAGAGTGGATTGCTGAGCGGGCTGGCTAGTCCGCGTGCACCTCTGAAAAAAGGCTTGCTCCAGTTAGACAATGTTGAAACTGGACTTTCTCCTCGCATTGTTCGGGTCTAACAAAAGCAGGGTGAGCTCTGGCTTGGGGAAGACTCCGAGTTTGGGGTGCCCCTCCCACCACCAGGGTTTACAGGAGAATCGACGAGGTAGCAGTACCGGGACATCCTGCTCCAGGCAGCGGAATAACTGTGTCTGTTCCTCGGCCACTTCATCCAGGCCGCTGTACAAGGTGCAGTCTGCGAGGAGGCCCGCGCGGGTGTCAGCCCCGGCTCCATTCCCCATTGGCTCGGCCGGGCCAGACCCACCGCCCGCCCACTCGCTGAGCCACACACCCCAAGGCGCCCAGCCCCTGTCCCCCGACCCCGGGGCAGCCCCGCGCTTCCTCCCGCGGGAGGCCACGGTCATCCTTCCTCCCGCACCCCGGGAAGGCAAGAGCCCCGCTGCGCCTGCCGCAGACGCTGGGTTCGGCGTCCGACCAGCCTTCCTCGCCCACCCTCTGCGGCCTTCTCGGGCCCCCCGCCGGCCGCAGCCCGCTCCCTCCCCCCGGGCCTCACTCCGCGCACCCCAGTCCTCCGGGCTCAGCAGGTTGTCGGTGAAGAAGCGCGTCGGGTCTGCAATCTCGCTGAGGAGCATCAGCTCCGCCATCTTCCCCCCACCCCCCACCATGAGCCGGCTCCCGGACCCGCCCCTCACGGGCCTCGGCCAATCAGTGAGCTCGCTGGAGGAAGCCGGGCATCCCGGAAGTCTCACTGACTAGTCAGAGGCTTGGGTGCTGAGCACATGACACGAAGGAGCGGTGACTTGTACACTTGGGCCAATGGGAACGTGGCAGCGGCCAGCCGCTCCGCACGACCAGGCGGAACTGCGCACGCGTCATAGAGGCCCCAGAGACCAGCCTTGTGGGAAATGTAGTTCCTTTAAAGTTCCGGCATCTGGACTGGAACTATGGCTCAGCGGTTTTCCACACACATCTGCACCCACGTGTTGCCCATAAACTCATAAAAGCACAATGCACTAGTGAATGAATCAACAATAAATTCAGCATCTAGAATGGGCGGTGGAGATACACGCCTTTAATCCCGGACAGAGGCAGGGGATTTCTGAGTGCGAAGCCAGCCTGGTCTATAAAGTGAGTTCCAGGACAGGCAGGGCTACACAGATAAACCTTTTCTCAAAAAAAAAAAAGGGGGGGCGGGGCGTTTCCTGCTCTTGCAAGCACCTGACTTTCATTCCCAGCACCCACACCAGGCGGCTCACAGCCATCTGTAACTCCAGTTCCGGGGAATGCAGCTCCCTCTGACCTCCGCAGGCACTTGGAGGCATACATACACAAATCTTCAGAGGTGGATAAGCCACCACACCCCCGAGTGGCTCACGGACACCATTGCTAACTCTCCATAGGGAAGAATAAGGTATGAACTGAAACCCCTTTGGGGCCCTTAAAAAATCCCGAAACACAGAACACAATTCACAGGCTCCAGTCTCTTTTAAAGTTGAACTTTTTAATCAGCTGAACATCTTGCGCAGACCCCGAGCCAGCCCTGCGTCCTGTTTCTTTCCCTGAATGACCACCCTCCCCAGTTCTTCCTGGGCTGCACGGTTTTGGGGGTCTGCTGCTAGCACTTTCTTAAGATCAGCGGTTGCTTTCTCCAAGTTCCCAAGGGCAGCCTGAGCAACCCCTCTTCGGTATAAGGCTTTTAAATGGCCCGGCTCCCGCTCCAGCACTCGGTCACAGCTCTGGGCCGCCAACTGGGGCTGCCCTAACAGCAACTGACAGGCAGCCAGATTGGAATAAAGGATCGTTTTTTCTGGGGGTCCGGGTGGGGGTAAGGTTAGCAGCAGTCGGAGAGCCCGACCGTAGCATCGGGCAGCCCCTTGAGGGTTTCCAGCTCGAAACAGTTCTGTACCCCTTGCGTGTTCTTCCTTGGCCAGGGCCTCCTTCTCCACAGCCTCCAACTCCCAGGAATCCCGACCCTTAGTGAAGGAATCCAGTCTGAGCTTGACAAGGGGTGCAGAGCATCCAGGAAGACGAATTTCCGCTTCCTCACCTTGACACATGGACTCCAGGCATTTTTCTGTGAGTTCCCCCCAAGTCTTTTCCCTCCATCGCCCAACGCCTATGGTTAGTTCTGTCCAGCCTTCTGGCATCCCAGACCCAAAAGGAAACCCCAAAGCCAACACGCGGCACTGGGAGCCTAATTTGGGTTTGTCTAAGCCATGGCCACGGACTATGATCTTCTTTACAAAACTCCCATCAGGGCAGTACCAGAGGTCAGAAGCTTGGAGACGCTCTGCCATTGCATTAGTGGAGATATGACATTTATCAGCCTCGCCTTCAAATCCAGCCACCGGATTTTCAATCTTTTGAGGGTTCTCCACAGTTCGACTGGCCGGATCGGGTTTCACTCCCAGCTCCAGGGTTTCAGGGGTGGGGCCCGGGGACTGCTGCCTAAACTGGGTGGCTGCACCTAGGTTTCGCTGGGCGTTCTCTTCCCGCTGCTGCGGTTGAGCGGTGCCCTTCTCTTTCATTGGGCTGACAGGTGACGTCTCCATTTGACCCTCGATCCCTTCAACAGTAGATAAAGGAACAGTTTTGACTAGAAAGTGATGGATCAAGTGTAGTCCGTACCTGAAAAACAAAAACAATCAAATTCCCGGATTTCTAGTTAGGACTCCTCGTCATTCTTCTGAGACTGGGGCACCTAGTCCTAAAAGTTCTTTCTTTTCTTTCTTTTTTTTTTTTTTTTCCAAAGCTAGAGTCCACCCAGATCCAGTTTACAGCCATAAACCCTGTAATTCCCCACGGTTCGGGTAGCCATCCCAACTGCCGGCACTCGACTGAATCAAAAACTACCTGAAAGGACAAAAAGCCTGGTCGGGCGGCCTAAGTCACATCTCCTTCCCTGAGTGGGGTCCTGAGGCCTGGGGGACGAGCCTGAGAGCAACTGAACCTGACAAACTGTCGTGGAGCCCACGAGACTGAAAGCAAATCGCCAGCATGACGACCAATCGGGAGGACGGAGAGGCTGCTTAGCCCGCCCACTGAGTGACGTCATTTCCCAGCAACCGTGAAGCTCCGTACCTTAGCAACCGGGCTAGACCTAAGCAATAGAATTAGGTCAGATCGAACCGAACCAGACAAAGATCTGGCTGACTGGTTTATTCCAAATGGAAAAAAAAAAAGACCAAGAATGGGAAACTTGGACTGGAGAAGATGGGTGGGGGGTAAGAGAGTTTTGGCAAACATGCGCAAAGGGCCTGAGTTTCAGACTCACTAACTTTTTAAAGGCCGAGAATTTAGCGGCTTCAGAACCCGCCGTGTTATGACTAAATTCAGAGACCTTAGTTGAAATCAACTCCTGTCCATTTTGGTTCCTCCTTGACTTCTGCTTCATATCCATTATTGCCCTTCAACCGACCCTCTTGATCTAGAATCTTAGTGTTTTTCAGACTCGAATGTGCATGCCCATCACTTGGGAAAGACGTCCAATTGCAGACCTGGATTTCGCAAGTCTGAGATGGAGCCTGTGATCCTTAGCTTCCGCTCCTGCTTCCAGCCCACGAAACGCACCGCCACGGTATAATCCCTCGTTGACCTCATTCTGAACCAGCTCAGTTTGGCCTATATTTTGCATGTGTAGCTGGTATAGCACGCTCCAGGGAGTGGAGCGGTGGAGAACCGGTCTGCTCCCGAAGGAAGGTGGAGATAGTCCCTTCAGTGACTCATGCTTGCTTGGCGAACTGCCTGCGCAAGCTGGGCCAGCACCATTCTCAGGGAAGGAGAATCCCTAAGTACCTCACTTGGGCACATGTTCTGGGTGTCCCTGCCCTGGAGCTCACCATGTAGGGGAGGATGCTGGGATTACAGGCATGTGTCACTGTGTCTGATTTATGTGTCATTGTGGATCGCACCCAGAGCTTCGTTGATGATGAAGGTGAAAACAAATACGGACAAGCCTTAACACTGATTAGAAGGTAAACCGGGCAGTGGTGGCGCACTCCTTTAAGCCCAGAACTCGGGAGGCAGAGGCAGGCAGATCTCTGTAATTTTGTGGCCAGCCTGGTCTACATATCGAATTCTAGGACAGGCTCCCAAGCTTCAGAGAAATTCTGTCTCGAAAAACAAAACAGACAAAAAAGGAATATAAAGAGAATAGTTGTACTAATAAACCCCCTCAGAGATATTAAATAAAAAATTAAACTTAGAGGCTCTGACCCAATTCTTTTTTTAATATTTAATTTAATATTTAATTTTTACTTTATGTGCATTGCTGTTTTGTCCGCATTCATATCTGTGTGCGGGTGTTAGATCAGTTGGAACTGTTGTTACAGTTGTGAGCTGACTTGTGGGTGCTGGGAAGTGAACCCGGGTCCTCTGGAAGAGCAGCCAGTGCTCTTAACAACCATTCCCCTGACCCCATTCTTATTCAAACATAACTTACAAACTAGCTTGCCTAGACAACTTAGGAAGCTAAGGAAATAGTTACACCTTTGAATTAGTTGAACTCTCTTTCACTCCTTTGAGTCTTTGCTCATTGAAAAGTCTCTTCTTAGCCAGGAGGTGGTGGTGCACGCCTTTAACCGCAGCACTCAGGGAGGCAGAGCAGGCAGATCTCTATGAGTTCGAGACCAGCCTGGTCTACAGAGTGAGTTCCAGGTCATCTAGAGATACACAGAGAAATCCTGTCTTGAAAAACCAGAAGAGAGAGAAAGAGAGAGAGAGAGAGAGAGAGAGAGAGAGAGAGAGAGAGAGAGCGCTTCTCTTACCTGAAGAAGCAAAGTTTGCTTGCTAACCTACTTGAGAAAATGACCCTGGGCCTCAAGCTGCTCCAGAGTTAAGTTGGTTTGTTTGGGATAACTGAGACCAGACTTACACAATCACACAGAGAGCTCTAACCTGGAGATAACCAGGGCTGTCACCTGCCTCTGTGAATCTGCCTAAAGGCTGGGAAAATGTAACCCAGAGGGAACCCAAGCCCAGTTTCCGCTTTTGTAACACTTGCTTCATTACTTAAAAACATAATTTGGGATGGTAATCTAAAAGACACCTGTAAACCAGGTGTATCGGCACACACTTTTAATCCCAGCCCTCAGGACGGATCTCTGTGAGTTCAAGGCCAGCCTGGTCTACAAATTGAGTTCCAGGACGACCAGGACTGTTACATAGAGAAACCCTGTCTCAGAAACAAAACAACAAAACAAACGAAACAACAGTGTTGAACTCCAGGTCACAGACCTTGATTCTTATTTTTTTTCCTCTCTAAAATTCTATTTTTGGCTTTGAGCCAGAGTAACTTTAGTCCATGGTCTGCATGACTAATTCTTGTGGTTCTTGGAATCCCTGGAATCTTACTGAAAATCGATCCATCTTTCCTTGGAGGGATTTCAAGGGAAGCAGGAAGTACAGAATGGTTTTACACTGTAGTCCTTGGACAAAGAAACCCCACCTCCCAGGAGCATATCCCTTTGTAATATCCTCTTGTTACTTTGTACGTGTATATTTTAGCTCCAATAGATTCCACAGGGAAGTGACTTTTGTGTGTGTGGGTGTGTGCGTAACGCCTCCAGCAGGTATTTATTGAGCAGCTGCTGTATCTAGGCAGCTGCAAGGACTGGGGATATGCGTGCTTGCACCCGCGCGTGCGTGTGTGTCTGTCTGTCTGTCTCTGTGTGTGTGTGTCTGTCTCTGAGTGTGCATGTGTGTGTCTGTCTGTCTCTCCATGTGTGTGTGTCTCTCTGTGTGTCTGTCTGTCTCTATGTGTGTGTGTCTCTCTGTCTCTGTGCGTGTCTCTCTGTGTATCTGTCTGTCTGTTTGTGTGTCTGTCTGTCTGTCTCTGTGTGTGTGCGCGCATGTGTGACTCCTCCAGCAGGTATTTAGTGAGCAGCTGCTGTACCCAGGCAGCATGCTAGGACTGGGGATACAGAGGTGAAGGAGACAGACAGACAGATACAGTCTTTGCACTACGGAAAGAAAACACAGAGGTTAAAAATGTGCTGTGAGATTGAGCTGTGGGGCAGAGTGAACAATCCTTGTGATAACAGTTTTTACTGATATCTAACGAGTGAGCTGGAGACGGGCCTGGTGACTCTTATATCCCCACCCCTAGGAAGAGGAAAGAGGATCAGGAGTTCAAGATAGTGAGCGAATTTGAGGGCAGCCTGAGCTACATGAGTGACAGAGAAGAGGAGGAGGAACCAAAATGACTTGAAGGCTGAACCTCAGACACACATCTGACATGTATGTCCTGTGGAAAACAATGAGCCCTTAACCACTATGCCATCTTTCCAGTTCCTTCCTGAAGGTTGGGGTGTCCCTCAGAGTACATACATAGTGTACAATCTCCAGCGCCACACCCCAAATTCTTACTGGGTCCTCAGGATTTATCAATGAAGAAAGTAGACAAATGCAGAGATCCCCATGGTTGGGGGAACGTCCTGTTTCAAAATGCCCCAGATGCCAGGGAAAGTGACCAGGCCTTTGTGATTTGGCTTCTTACATGGAAGCGGTCAGATTGCTGAGCCTTGAAAAGTCGCCATTGTTTTGCAGAGATTTGGGGCATTTATTTCGGCAGATGCAGCAGGAGGCAGCACCAGCCTTGTGGGCCCAGCATAGGGCGCTTCTGGCGTCAGTCTCAGCTTGCCCAGGCTGTTCCAGCTGCATGCACGCTGCCCCATCACAGGGCCTGGAGCCAGCGGCGGTTTTCCACACTGTCAAACACCGTGCATTCCACACTGCAAGGAACCAAAAGCTGTCCTTGTGCTCCCTCCAGGGCTCCGCTGTCAGCATCAGCACGAGGGACTAAGAGTCTAGCTTCCCAGAGGTTAAACAAATGTGCTCTTCTGTTTAGTTTTGGTGGTTTCTGTGGTTTTGGGTTCTCCTGGAATTTGTGTCAAAAGTGTTCCTCTTTCTTCCCAAAGTTTTTTGACTGGGCTTGTCTTGCAGGCAGGGTTTTCTGGCAGGAAGGTGGGGGGACTTTCTGCAGTGAAACATTTCACAGGACGTGCCCCCTAGTAAGCCTGGCGTGAGCGACAGCAGCGACACCAGGCTCTGTGCTGAAGGACAATCGTCTTTGCTCAGATCCATTATCTAATATGTATTACCTCATTTCTCCTAGCTTAACTCAAGGAGCTATTTATTCATTTGGTCTTTTTTCCCTTTTGTGACGGTGGGAACCAATTTCCAAGCCTCTGTACACCCTTGGCTTGCTCTTCATCACTAAGCCACAGCCCCTCCCCAGCGCCTGTCCAACAACTTATCCTTTTATTTGGCTGGGGCTGGAGAACTGGCTCACTGATAAGGAGCACTGGCTGCTTTTGCAGAGGACCCGGTTCAGGGCCCGCCCTCCACATGGTAGCTCACAACCCTTTGTAATTCCAGTTCCAGGGTATCCAATGTCTTCTTCTGGTCTCTTTGAGCACCAGGCACACATATGGTACACATACATACATGCAGGCAAAACACTCATACACAGAAAATAAATCTTTTAAATAATTATTTTTTTGAGACAGAGTCTCTCTTTGTAGCCCTGGCTAGCCTAGAACTCACTATGTACACAAGGTTAACCTCATAGAGATCCACCTACCTCTGCTTCCTGAGTGCTGGGATTAAAGGAGTGCTCCACTATGCAAGACTTAATTTTTTGTTGTTGTTTTGGACAGACTCATAAATCCATATAAAATGACTTTTAGTCATTTCTGCCCTGCCCTGTTCCTCCCCCTCACACCCTGTTGCCTGATGGAACTCTTCTCAACATGATGATCTTTTTGTGTGTGATCCACTGGGTTTAATATGGGTTACTTGCCCGAGTGTGAGCAATTTATCCTGACCACACCGCTGCAGAAATTAGACCCTTCTCCCCAAAGAATCAGCCACCAGTCTCGCTGTGGGGGGGGGGTCCCCTCCCCTCCCCCTTCTGTTATGCAATGTCATGGACAAGTCTTTGTTGCTGGCCGCCTTCTAGCTAAGCTAGGGTCACAGGCTGAGGAACAGGCAAAATCTCACACTATTACAACTGAAGATGTCAGGGAATAAAAACCTACTGATAAAATGTCCTACAGTGTCAGTTACTCAGGTGAGATGAGTCAATAAACTAGGTAAGTAAATAGGTAGGAAAGGTTCTAGGTGTGTGTGTTGTTTTTAATCCAACGCTGAGGGCAAAGCCTCCTCACGGAGTTGATATTGGCCCTGTGTCAGAAAGGATTCATGGTGACCTATAGGGGGTGGGGATAACTCAGTGGGTGGAGTGCTTGCCTTGCAGGCTGGAGGTACTGTGTTTGGACCCCACACCACCACCATTACCACATAAATGGGGCATGACGGGGCTTGACTCTAACTCCACACTCAGAAGATAGAAGGTCAGAAGAATCAAGTGTTCAAGATCATCTTCAGCAAAGGAGTCTGAGTGAGATGGGACTCACTCACCCGTGTGAGACCCTGTCTGAGAAAACAAAACGGGGCAAGTGAGGTGGTTCAGCAGGTGAAGACAGCCTCCAGCAGCCTGAGGACCTGAGTTATCCCTGTCACCTCACCTCCGGGCTATGACAGCTGTGCTCACACATGTACACACACGATAGTAAATCATTTTGAAAGACAAAACAACAAAAGTCAGTAAGTCAGTACCTTAGGGGAGGCGAAATGAATTGTTGGGGGAAGAGGCTTTCGGTCAAGCCTCATGATCTGAATTTGGTCCCTGAGATCCACACGGTAGAAGGAGAAAGCTGACCCATGTAAGTTGTCACCTGACCTCTACAGGTACACCGTGCTACACACGGGAACGCACACACATGCACAATAACTAACGAGGGGCTGGGCATAACTCAACAGTGGACCACATGGTTGGCTTATACGAGGCCCTGTATTTTTTAATTGATTTTACTGAACTATACATTTTTCTCTGTTCCCCTCCCTGCCTTTCCCCTCCCCTCCAACCCTCTCCCAAGGTCCCCATGCTCCCAATTTACTCAGGAGATCTTGTCTTTTTCTACTTCCCATGTAGATTAGATCTATGTGTGCCTCTCTTAGGGTCCTCATTGTTGTCTAGGTTCTCTGGGATTGTGATCTGTGGGCTGATTTTCTTTGCTTTATGTTTTAAAAACACTTATGAGTGAGTACATGTGATAACTGTCTTTCTGAATCTGGGTTACCTCACTCAAAATGATGTTTTCTAGCTCCATCCATTTGACAAGGCCCTGTATTTAGTCATTAGTGGAAAGAGAGTTGAGGGGAGGAAAAGGAGGAAAAAAGAGAAGGTGGGGGAAGGGAGATAGAGAACACAGAAATTTTAATCTCCATAATCCAGATAAGGGGAGAGGTCAGAAACCAACTCCGCAAGGCTGTTCTCTGTCTCTAAAGAGGCACCGTGCACACACCTATGCACGCACACACCATACTCCCTTCACAATGATAATATTTATTTTGAGACAGGGTCTCACTGTGTCACCCTAGTTGGCCTGGAACTCTCAGGCTGTCCTCTAATTCATAGAGATCCACCTGCCTCTGCCTCCAGAGTGCTGGGATTAAAGGTGTGCGCCACCACACTTGGCAATAATAAAATCTAAAAATTTAAAAACCAGTCAAGCGAACAAAGAAAAGGAAAGTCAAGTCTTGGTTTGAGCTGGATATAGTGAGGCAGGACTGTAATCCCAGCCCCAGCCCGTGAGAAGCTGAACTGGATATAGTGAGGCAGGACTGTAATCCCAGCCCGTGAGAAGCTGGGGGACTCCTGAGTTCAAGGTCAGCATGGGCTATAGAGCAAGACCCTGTATCAGAAAAGAAGAAAGAGCAGAGGAGGAGGGAGGAGGGCAGAGGGAGGATGGGGAGCAGGGGGAGGATGTAGGGGGAAAGGAGGGGGAGAGGCTGCAATTACAGCTGTATCAGCTCAGAGGTAGAGGACCTGCCTAGCGTGCACAAGACCCCTGGTTTGACCTCTAGCACCGTCAGTGAAGATGAGAAGCCCTTCCAGTACTGGGGCAGCAGCCTGCACACTTCTTTCCAAACAGTATCAATCAGAATTCCCTTCCTGACAGAGCGCAGGCACTTTTAACAATACTGTGCCCATGCTGACTACTTCGGCGAGGTTTCCTTCCACAGAAGTACAGCTATAGCACATCTGTACAACAATGGACATGTTTCAGTGATGTAGAAAAACCGATGATTTGGGACAAAGGGAATGACTTAGGGAGTCCCCCAGCTCTGGCATGCAGAAGGTTTGGAATCCCTGGGCACAGAGGAACTGGGCCAGAAACAAGCGAACCTCTGCAGCAGAGACGGCCCAGTGTGTGGAGAAGCTACAAGGAAGTTCTTTTCTGGGTGGTTCTGTTTTCTCACTCTTTGGAAGGAACGTTGTCATCTTGTGGTCTCACGGGGGTGGGGGGGGGAGGCCACTGAAGAGGGAAATGTAGGTTGGCAGCTGTGCAGATGGCTCTCGGGAAGTGAACCTTACAGTATGACTGTGCATTTTCCTGGGCTCTGGTCAGCTGGTGGGTGAAGTGTTAGCAGACAGGGTGAGACCGAGCCAGAGGAAACTGTATAAAGGGAGAGGAGCCAAGAGAACAGGGTAAGGCCTCAAGGTGCTCGTGGTATTCAACTTTGAAAGCTGTACTAGGTAGATTTCTATCACTGTGATGAAACACCATGACCAAGCAACTTGGGGAGGGAAGGGTTTATTTCAGCTTACACTTCCAGGTAACAGTTCAGCACTGGGAGGTCAGGGCAGGGACCTGGAGGCGGGAGCTCCAGCAGAGGCCATGGAGGGTGCTGCTTACTGATTTGCTCACATGGCTTGCTCAGTCTGCTTTCTTACAGAACCCAGGACTAACAGCCCAGATGGTACTACCCATCAGGAGCTGGGACCTCCCATATCAACCATCAATTAAAAATATGTCCTACAGCTGGATCTTTGTTTGTTTGTTTATTTTATTTTTCAAGACAGGTTTTCTCTGTGTAGCTTTGGAGCCTGTCCTGGAACTCGCTCTGTAGACCAGGTTGGCCTCGAATTTGCAGGGATCCACCTGCCTCTGCCTCCCAGGTGCTGGGATTAAAGGCGTGCGGCATCCTACAGCTGGATCTCATGGAAGCATTTTCTCAATTGAGCTTCCCTCCTTTCAGACCCTAGGTTGTATCAAGTTGACATAAAACTTGCCAGGACGGAAGCTAAGCTGAGAAACGAAGAAAATGAGATTTTGCTTTGTTTCTGGAGAGAGGGTGCACCACTAGTCCAGCCTGGCCTGGAACTCAGGGCAGTACCCCTGCTTAAGCCCCCACATTCTTAGATTACAGGCATGACCCATCATGCCTGGCCTGAAAATGGAAAACGGAGAAAATCAAACAATAATAAAAGTGGTGTGAGTTGGAGAGATGGATCAACAGTTAAGAGTACTGGCTGCTCTTCCAGAGGCCCGTGGTTTGATTCCCAGCATCCACATGGCAGCTCACAATCATCTGTAATTCCAGCTCTAGGTGATCTGATGCCCTCTTCTGCCTCCATGGGCACCAGGCAAGTGTTACACAAACATACATGTAGGCAAAGCACCCATACACATAAAATTAAAAAGAAAAATTAAGTGATGAACAAAGTCAGTGGGTGGGTGGTCCAAATGCAGTTGGGAATTTTTCAAGTGGAGCTGAAGGATGACGTGGAAAGACTTTAAGTGAGATGTTTGGAGTGGGTGGGTGGCTAGATCATTGACATACATAAATATCAAAGACATCAAAGGGCTGGAGAGATGGCTCAGTGGTTAGGAGCACTGGCTGCTATTCCAGAGGTTCTGAGTTCAATTCCCGACAACCACATGGTGGCCCACAACCATCTGTAATGATATCTGGTGCCTTCCTCTAGACTGCAGACATGCATACATGCAGAACACTGTGTACATTATAAATAAATAAATCTTAAAAAAAAAGATATCAAGGGACTGGAGAGACTTAGGTTCAATTTCCAGCACCCATATGGCAGCTCACAACTGTAACTCCAACTGTGTGATACCCTCACACAGGCATACATGCAGGCAAAACACCAAGACACACAAAATAAAAATAAATAAATTATTTTTTGAAAGATATCAAAAATAACCAGATGAGAGGTCCAGAATGTAGATCCCCGGTACAGCACCAGTACAGCATCATTTGTCTATCACAATCCTGGCTTCAACCCCCAGCATCACAAACAATAACAGCATAATAAACCATCGGAGAGAGAAGAGGCGGTGGCAGGGAGCCAGAGTGAGGGAGCAGAGCCTCTGCGAGAGGATTCAGCCTGTCGCTGTTGACAGAGGTACCAGAGCTGGGACTCTCTGTACTCAGGGAGCTGAGGCCAGGCAGGGAGGAGGAGAATCACGGGAACATGGGGCTTCTTGCCTCCCGGAGGGGGCAGAATCTGGGTGAGAGGAAGAGACGAGAAGTGGTTTTTACTCACTTCTCCTAATTACTTTCAAAGAGCTCAAATATTAGTGGGAGAGATTTAACCAGATGAGGATCTGAAAAACAGAAAGGAGCGAGGTTTGACAACCGATCCCAAGCGCTGCTTTGGATTAAGCCCATGGTGTGCGGCATCCAGGCCACAGGTGAGAAGCTGGGAAGATGCCCAAATGGGGGTGCGTGGGCTTCAGATGCAGAAACTCTTTCCTAAAGAAAGTTGCTGTAGGTCCTGGAGAGATGGCTCAGGGGTTAGGAGCACTGACTGCTCTTCCAGAGGACCCAGGTTCAATTCCCAGCACCCACATGGCAACTCATAACTGTCTGTACAGTTCACAACTGTCTGTTCTAGAGGATCTGACACCCTCACACAGGCATACATGCCGGCAAAACACCAATCAGTGCTCATAAAATAAAAGTAAATTATTAAAAAAAGAAAGAAAGGAGAAACGAAAAAAGAAAGAAAAGAAAGTTACCTTGGCTGAAGCATTTTTTAGGTTTTCCTCCTCCTTGGGGGGTCTCTGAGGTGACTCCCAGCCTTGGGTGCTCTTTGGAATCCTCTGGGGATATCACAGTACTGACACTTGAGTCTCTCCATCCAGAGGTTCTGATTTCAAGACCAAGGATGTCAGCTGAGCTTTGGGCTTTAAAAATGCTCGCCTCCAGCCCCAGGATCCTACCCTAGAGAGTCTTGTGTGGTGGGGTGAGGGGTGAATTATTTGGGCCTTGAAGGGTAGGAACAAAAATCTATACAGAAGCTTCCTGGAGAAAGCCTAGGGGTGGCCTAGAGCCCAGGGTGGCCTAGAGCCCAGGGGGGCTCAGAAACTCACGATGAACTTCAAGCCGTTTGATTCACGCCTGGCCCAGTCTAGAGAAGCAGGCCTGAGATTTCTGTGCTGCTGGCTAAACACATGGAGGGGAGAATCATGAAACTTGGGTGGAGCGGGGAACAGTGAGCGTCTATATTACACAGCACAGACAGATTGTAATTTGGTAAACAATTGAATTAGCAATAAGCAATCTTGAAGGACTTCTGACCCTTCAGCGGGGATTACTGTTGACCTAGTTAATGTTATCACTGGAGGTTCCCGTTCTTGCGGCCCAGGGGATAGGTTTTTCAGTTGGGGTGGTGCTGCTGCAGGCCTTTAATCCGTGTCTTGAAAAGCCAAAAGAACAACGAAAGCCTGGACCCTCTGCAGCAGGGGTGAGTGCCCTGCTGATGCCCACTCCTCTCCCCCACTTTTTATTTTGAGCCGGGTTTCGCTCAAGTTGTTTAAAGTTGATTTTTAAATGGCTCTGTCACCCAGATACGTGTGTGTCGATGTGTTTGCCAACGTCACATGTGTGGAGTTCAGATTTTGGAAGCAGGGTCTCTCTTGAGCCTGCCGTACAGCATATTCCTGACTGACTGGTTTGGAACCTTCCAGATGGTTGTTCTGTCTCCCACAATAACAGTCCTGGGATTACAGATATGCATCACTACATCCAGTTTTTAAGAATATATATATATATATTCCAAAGATCAAACTCAGGTAGTCAGACTTGCTTGGTGAGTGTTTTACACCCTTGTGCTCCCTCATCAGCCCCCAGACAGTCCTTGAACTTTGTCTGTCTGTCCTTGAACTCATAAGGATAAACCTGACTCTTCCTCCCAAGTGCTTGGGACTAAAGGCGTGCACCGCCATGCCAGGCAGGCATTCCACTCATGGTCTTCCTGCCTCAGCCTTCCCAGCAGGTAGAACTACAGGCCTCTACCACCAGACCTGGTTTCTGAAATCCCTTTATTTCTCTCTCCTCCTCTTTGGCTGGGGATGCAGCTGGGTGGTAGAGCACCTACCTAGCATTTGTGAAGTCTTGGGTTTACTGCTCAGCACAGAGACAGCTGGCCGGACAGATCGGTCTCTTCAAGCAATCTTCCCTTCTGAGCAGCAGCTCCCTAAATAACTTTTTAGCTTTTTGCTATGATTGCTGTTGTTCTTGCTTTCCTGAACTCGCTATGTAGATGAGACTGATCTGCAGCTCAGGTCCCTCTGCCTCTGCCTCCTGAGTGCTGGGACTAAAGGGGTGCACCCCACACGTAGCCCCCTGACTAACTCCTTGAAGACTTTTGAGTTGTGGAGACATGTAAGAAACAGGACTAGAGAGGATTAGCTGACAGTGTTGAGGGTGACAGAGTGTGGAGGAGGTAGGGAGCCCTTTCGGGGAAGCCACTGCAATAATCCAGGATGAGGTAGGTAATACCGGCAAGGGGTATTGGGGAAGGGTGGTACCAAAGCATGCTATGGCTGTGGAGTCGACGCAGCTCAACAGCACACCTTGATACAGCAGGCATGAGATGGATAAGGAGGATGGCTGGGGCATGCTGTCATCAAAGGGGCCAACAACGCACAGTGTGATAGCATTTCACCAAGTTGGTTTAGAGCAAAAAGAGTGAAGAGCCCAGGCATGGTCCCCGTGGCTGGCCATGTTCCTCTATACAGGCTTCCTGTGGCATGGTCCCGTGGCTGGCCGTGTTCCTTCACAGACAGGCTTCCTGTGGCATGGTCCCCGTGGCTGGCCGTGTTCCTCCATATAGGCTTCCTGTGGCATGGTCCCTGTCGCTGGCCGTGTTCCTTCACAGACAGGCTTCCTGTGGCATGGTCCCCGTGGCTGGCCGTGTTCCTCCACAGACAGGCTTCCGGTGGCATGGTCCCCGTGGCTGGCCGTGTTCCTCCACAGACAGGCTTCCGGTGGCATGGTCCCCGTGGCTGGCCGTGTTCCTCCACAGACAGGCTTCCGGTGGCATGGTCCCCGTGGCTGGCTGTGTTCCTTCACAGACAGGCTTCCTGTGGCAGGGTCCCCATGGCTGGTCGTGTTCCTCCACAGACAGGCTTCCAGTGGCTGGCCGTGTTCCTTCACAGACAGGCTTCCTGTGACATGGTCCCCATGGCTGGCTGTGTTCCTTCACAGACAGGCTTCCGGTGGCATGGTCCTGTGGCTGGCCGTGTTCCTTCACAGACAGGCTTTCTGTGGCAGGGTCCCCATGGCTGGTCGTGTTCCTCCACAGACAGGCTTCTGGTGGCATGGTCCCGTGGCTGGCCGTGTTCCTCCACAGACAGGCTTCCTGTGGCAGGGTCCCCATGGCTGGTCGTGTTTCTCCACAGACAGGCTTCCGGTGGCATGGTCTCGTGACTGGCCATTTTCCTCCATAAACAGGCTTCCAGAGGCACGGTCCCTGTCTGTGAAAGAACATAGCCAGCCTCTGGAGGAAGGTCTGCAGATGCGGTGTTCTGTTGGAAAGGTCAGTGGCTGGAATGTAACTGTGTGGTGAGGTGTTTGCTTAACAGATGAAGATCTGGGCTTAAGATCCATTGCCAGAAAGAACGAACAAGTCCTTCCCGAAAATTTTAATCCCAGCACTCGGGAGGTACAAGCAGGGGGATCTCTGTGAGTTTGAGGCCAGCCTGGTCTACAGGGTGAGTTCTAGGACAGCCAGGGCTACACAGAGAAACTCTGTCTCAAAAAAAAAAAGCAAAGCAAAGCAAACCAAACCAAAATAATCTAGATACCTGGGGAGAAAGAGGAAGGGGTTATTAGTGACACATTTGGGAAGGCGATAACATGCCACTGAGCCCAGAAGGTTAGGGAATTCCTAGTCAGGAGGTAGGTGTGCCTGATGCATGGTGACACACCTGTAATCCCAGCATTTGGGAAGTGGAAACAGTATTTCAGGAGACAAAGGTTATCTTCAGGTAAACAGTGAGTTTAAGTTTAACTTAACTATATGAGACACTGTCTCAAGATAAGTAAATGAACAAAGGGTGGGGTGGGCAGGCAGACGGCCAAGTCAGGAATGAAAGGGCTGGGGAAGCAGAGTATTTTGAAAACATCACTAATTTTGTGCAGTGTAATCACTGGCTATTTGAGATTCTACCAGAGTGAGGAACGGAAGTGCATTTCAAGGAGGCAGGAAAGAGCCGGTTTGAAGGAGAGACAGAACCACAGAGACGGTTTTTAACTCAAGAAGAAAGTCGAAGAGGGATGAGGCAGGAGACACCGCACATATGAAATCCTTCAAGAGCACTGGTGGCGGCTGCTCAGGTGCTATGATCTTGCTGCTCTTTCAGAGGACCTGGGTTCAGGTCCCAGCACCCACAGTAGGTGTGATTCATGACCACCTGCAACTCCAGCTACAGTGTATCAGAGGGTGTTTGTGGGCATTGGCACACATGCTTGTATCACACACAAGCACACGTGTAATACACACATATATAAAAATAAATCTTTAAGAAAAAGAACTATCACTAGGAAAGGCATTAGACCTGAAATGTCCCAAGAGGAACCAGTGATACCTATGCCTCCCTTCCCTCGGCTTCAGCGCACCCCCCCCTTCCCCAAGTGCAAGGTTTTCTGCCTGGATTCAGGGTCACAGTCTGGTCTGAGCATATCTCACCAGCCGTCCTGTGTGTCACCTCCATGCCTCATGAATGAGCAGCTGGGACACACCCTGTTTTACATATGTGCAGTGAAGCCAGACACGCACTCCGCTTGGTCCCCATCCCCTCTCACAGAGGCATCACTACAGGCTTAGGATTAGCTAAGGCAATGAGCCCAAGTGTAGACGCTCTGTTAGCCCTTTTCCCAGGATTCCCACAGGTCTCTGCTCCTTGTCTGAGCTTGCCTTCCTGCAGGACTCTGGTGCGAGTTGTCCAGCCCCAGGCCAGGAACACTGTGGGCAAGTGATGCTCTTTCCCCTGCTCCTGTTACCCCAGCCTTGACCAGCCTCACTGTGGTCTGCCATCTTCTTCCTTCTTGCCTTCTGGAAGTCTCCCTTCCCCCAAGCCCTAAACCCAATCTAGAAGGGAATGGGAACGCAGGGCTGGGAAGCCTGGGAGAAAGACACTCCAGGTCTTCCTCTGGCTCCTTCGCTCTTTCTTGAGATAGAGTTTAGTCCAGCCCAGAATGACCTCTAACGTGCTATATAGAATGTGACTTTGAACTCTTGACTCTTCCCCCCAGATGTTAGGTCTATAGACCTACAACAAGCCTGGCTAGGGGGACCCTCTTTTCTCTCCCTTCATGGAAAATTATCTCCTCCTGCTTTTCTCTTGTGCGGGTGGGTCAGCATCCCTTCCCGCCCCGCGGAGTGGAAAAATAAAAACCAAGATGAAAAGTGAAAAGGGAACAGAACGCCAAGGGCCAAGGTGTTCTCCGAACTGTGGTCTTTGGAACTGCGGGTGATAAATCCACTAAAATGTCTTTAATACCGTCTTTCGGAAGTTCACACACACGCACACACAGATCAAAACAAGTCTAGGGCTGCGGGGAGCCGGGGAGCACAGGCTCCCTCCCTTAACCCTTCTGCCCCGCTGCCCAGGGGTTGGCACAGATAGAAAGAGTATTTACACTGCAGGGACTTGGTGGTTCTTTTTCCAGGGTGAGGGGTACTAAACCGGAAACTTCCCACATCTCACTCCGAAAGCAACAAAACGGGAGTTCTGAAATTAGCAAGAAAATAGGCAGAGAGACCCGGATGGAGAAGGGAAAAATTCGCACTGGCAAAGATCCGAGCCAGAGTAGGGTTGTAGTTCTCCCAGGGCTGAGCCCTTTTCGGGGGGGGGGGGGGGGGGGTAAGGGGAAAGAGTGCGTCGGTCTGTGGGCTGGGCCTGAATTCACAAGCCCAAGCTACTGACTGAACTACCCAGCAAGGAAGAAGGCGGAGCCTGCCAACCTGGAGGCGGGGTTTGTGGGAGTTGGGGCGGGGCCTATAGAGGAGGCGGAGCTTCCAGGACCAGACCCCCCTTTTGAGGATCCGAGACTAGGGGAGCTCCGCCCCCGCATTGCACTTAATGGGGTGGGGAATTTGGGGGGCTCGGGGTTTGGCACGGATTCCAGTGTCGCTAGGGATGTGGGTTTTGGAGAGGTTCCTGAGGAACTGGATTCGGAGCGTAGTCGCTGGGCCGGAGGTTCCATGGGGGCGGAGTTTATGATGTCTGGAAGTCCAGCGGCGCCACAGGAGGATGTGCAGGGCGCGCGTTGGGTAGGCGGCAGGATTGCACGACGCGCCTGGGAGGTTGGGGGGCACGGAGTAGGGCCGACATGGGGGTGGTTTTAGGGATCCCAATAGTTTTCGTGGTGCTGGGCGGCGATGATGATGACGACAGTGAGGATAGTACAGAGCACCATGGCTGCGATGCCCACGGCCAGGGAGATGAATGAGAAGTTCCGGGCCTCGCGTGAAGCGATCTCGGCGGACACCATGTCTCCGCGGGCCAAGGCCGTGCGCACCTACCGGGGAGGGACGCGGGAAGGGGGGTCAGAGAGCCACTGCTCACCCGTCGCAGCCTCCCACTAGGATAATATGTCCAGAATGCCCTGGACTAAGGAAGCCCGGGTCAGCCCGAGCCTTTTATCGCCTCCCCCGCCACACACCTGCACGGCCTTGAAGATGGCGATGATGCCTGTAGGCCAGAAGCAGCAGATGGTGGTCAACACAGCGATGGGCATGTAGTCGTGTGGCGGGCGCCTGGGCTCCAACAGAGCCAGTCCTGGGCCCTGGGGCGGCGGGGGCAGAGTGGAGGTCACTCCCGGCCCCCCAGGGGTCCCGCCTGCGTAGGGCTGTGGGAAGGACAGTGGGGGAGAGGGACGTCACGCCTACACTCTTGCTGCTTGCCAGCGGTTGGCCAGCTGGCAGAGTGGTTTCTACAAACCCGACTCTAAGGTTTTTTTGGGGGGGGGATTAACACCCCATCCTCCCTGATAGTAAAATCGGCCTAGGCTTCCCCTCTTTGTGTTATTAAGCCCCATAGTCGTGCAAGTTCCCACAGTGTCTTACAAGGTCTGTCTGCGCTTCAGGTCTTGTTTGCATGCTCCTTGGCATCCCCAGGCTCAGACTTTGCCCTCTTCTACCCCTGGCTTCCCAGGTCCCATTTCTTTCTCTCCCTCCAAGCAGTTTGCGTCCTGAGTTTTGAACCACCTCCCAAACCTTGACCTCTGACCCCTAAAGATAGCTCCTCACCAGGTCCACCACCTTCCCACCCGCAATCCCTTCCCTCTCCACTCTTCTGTCTGGGGTTTGTTACCAGAACACCGCTCGCTCCGGTTCTATTTCGCTCTCTCCCAGCTTCCCGTGTGTCCCTGTTGCACCTGCCTCCCTCCTAGGTCCCTTCAGCCCCACACTCACCGTGCCCACCGGATACACCGGAACATAGGCAGTGCAGGGCTGCAGCTGCAGCGGGTAGCCGGGCGCCACGTAGCCCCCCAGCGGCAGTGTGCCCACCGCCCCCGTGTGCGTGGGCACCACAAAGCCTGGGGCTTGGGCCGTCGGGGCTGGTGCTGGTGGGGGCGGGGCGGCGGCCGCCGGCGGCGGTGGGGGAAGTGGGCCCTCGAAGCGAGTCTCCTGTAGATAAGGGTCGGGTGGCATGCGGGGTAAGGTAGCACAGCCGGGTGGAGGAGCCCCAGCGCCGGGACCGGGTGGGGCATGGTGGGGGGGCCGCGGTAGCGTGGCGGAGGACGAAGGACCACGCTGAGCGCTAGCGGAGGCAGAGGCCAGCCCACCTGCCCCTAAGCGCGGGAGGGTGGCAGTGCCAGACTGGTGGTAGTGGTGATGGTGGTGATGGTGCGAGGAGGGGGCCGTTTGTGGGGGCGGAATGGGGGGCTCGGCCGGAGGTTGGGGGGCATTGTAGGGCGGCGGAGAAGTGTGGGGAACTGAGTCTGGAAGGCCTGGCCACAGAAAGCAGCGGAGGAGAGGATAAGGGGAGAGAGAAGACAGCAGAGATCAAAAGGGTAAGAAACAAGGCAGTCAGAGACGGAGAAATAGCCAGGGAGAGACAGGTGGGATGGCGGCTCCCAGTCTGGGGTCAGGGAAGCGGGTGTATCTAGGCCACCTGCCCTCCAATCTAGTTTTGCCGTCACAACTGTCACAACTCTCCTCCAGCCTCCCCTCCCGTCACCCTCAGCTGTCCCCTCTCAACTGCGTGCTCTCGCTTTAACAGTTTTCATGTAGATGACATTTCCTCTGGGCCAGGGGTTACCTGGGAATCTCCTGACCTCCGTTAGGGTCCATAAAAACGTCTCCTGGGACTAGCCATGGTGGCTCATGCCTGTAATTCTAGTACTTGTGAGGCAGAGGCAGGAGGACGAGGAACTAGGGAGTTCAAGGCCAGCCTGGGCTAAGTAGGAAAATCTTATCTCAAAAAAAAAAAAAAGTCTGTTAAATTTTACTTCCCTGGCAACCCCCATCTGATCAAGTCACTGATATTTCTCCACTGGGTGTCTCCATGCCATCTGTCTCTCCCAGGGATGATGTCCCTGCAGTACCTGGCTGTGCCTTCCTCTCCTTCTCAACCTGCCCCCCCTCGTGTTGTTGACATGGCAAATGCAGACTGACCCAAAGAAAGGAAGAGAAGGATGCAGGAAGAGGAGGGCGTGGGGGTCTGAGTGCTGGGAAGTGGAATGGGACTGAGCCGCAAGGCACCCCAGAGAGGGTCAAAGAAGGGGGTTAGGGCAAGTGGGGGTGAGACAGGAGAGAATGGAGGAGCTGTGGGGGCTATTGGAATCTTTTTTTACCTGACTTTTCCGATGACATGTTTGCAGTAGCTGGAACAGGGTCTCTGAAGCTGGAGTCAGGGTCCCCTGGCCGGTGCAGAAGTCTGGGTCCGGGATGGCGCAGCCGGCAGCAGCGGCAGCGGCGGCGGCAGCGCAGAGATGGAGAGATGAAGACAGTGTCGGAGGGGGGGGGGGCGGGCAGACGGAGAGTGGCAGAAGGAGAGTGGCAAGGGGGGGGGAGCTTAAAGGGACCGAGGCCAGGGAGGGGGAGAGCTTCAGAAGTCGCCCCCCCAACACACACTCGTTCTCGCTCTGCACTTGGACCACCTCTTTCCTCCTCTCACCCTGGCATTCAAGCCCCCAGTTTAGGCTCCCTTGGAGTTGTCATGGAAACCGGGAGGCAAGACCAGGCGAGGCGGGTGGGACTAAGAGAATGAAGGAAGGGAGAGAGAACTCTCTCGAGTCTCTCTCTCAAAGACTCGCTGTAGTGATTACATTGTGGGAAGCCAGTTCAATGGATTCACCCACTCACCTCCAGACCCCGTTCACCCGAACCTGGCTCACCCAAGGGGTTCTTTCCTCAGTTCCCCTCAGAACTCCTGCAAGATAGCTCGAGGCTTCTCCAGTTAGAGACAGAATCAGGTGTGAGCGAAAATTGTTCAAAGCTGGGAACCAAGAAAGCCTAAAAGTCCCCCAGGTATACAGCCTGGGCCTGCCCTTGCCTCACGGAGGCAGGAAGCTCGGGCCTATATTTGAAGCTGGCTGAGAGAAAGCACCTGTGGGAGAACACCGGCACCTTCTTCCTCCAGGGTTAAGGAGCTGAAATGCTTTAGCAGAGGGAAGCAAAATGTAATTGCTTATTTGTGACAGGCAGGTTTGAAAAAGCCTGCTTGTGGAGGCTCTAGAGTTCTTGACCCGCCAGCATTCATATCTGTACCCTGCAGCACCCCCTGTCCTCCACTCCTCCCGCCCCAAGACGCTGATCCACCCCCGGAGTCAACCCGAGACGCAGGGGTGACTTACAGTCTTTTTATTTGCTTTTTGTGTCTTGGAAGGGCGTGGGTGGGGAGGTGGGGTGAGGATAGGCAGTCTACAGAGATTATACCAGTTGGGCCTTTTGCAGAAACCCAGCAGGAGAATCAGAAATGCCCTCCCATTTTAAAATTTCCCAGCCCTCACCTGAGGCAGTCGCCCTAGGACACGGCCCCTCCGGTGGTGTCCTGGAGGGCAGTCCCAGGCCCCGGCTTGAGCCAGTCCCAGGTCTGAGAAATTTTTGCATCACGGTCTCATACCGGTGATTCTGGTTTTTCAAGCGTGGATGTATCAGAGAGAACCCCGGATCTATTCCTCCCACACCAGCTTCACTACACGCGTCTGGTTTTATTGAGAGTCGAGTTTAGACTGAGCAAAAGATCCTGCATACGGGTTGAGCGGCTCAGGCATGTTCAGAAATCCTGGTGCCTTATTTAATTGCTAAGTAAATGCCCTGACGGGTAAAGGCCAGCCAGGAGCACTCGGGCGCGCGCAAGGGTCACGGCTAGGCTGAGTGGTGCCAGCACCCGCAGCGCAGAAGTCTGGCTGCAGTAGCAGGGTCTGTGTCGCTAGCTGCCGGCTGGGATCTGAGGAGCAGATTGTTGGGATCGCTCAGGGCTCAAAGACTGGTGGAAATCCGATGGTGAGTCCCTGCAGCCCCCGGGGCCCTACGCCCATGGAAGGTGGGTCGTGAAGGGTTGGTCGTGAACGCAGAGATAAAAGTAGGGCCAGAGAAACTGGGCCAGGCTGCACTTCACTCGAGGGGCCTGAAGGACTCTCGGCGTCTCTGGAGACAAGGTCACAACACGCACTTCAAAGTGAAGAGTTGTAAGGCGCTGATCGGGAGCGGGACGGCAGGCAGAAGCGGGAAGAGGGGCGCTCCGGCTTGGGTCGGCCTGGCACGCTGGCCTGCCACTCGCCTGGCGTCCAGCTAGACGCTGGGTTAGCCTTTAGTCCGTCCTACCCCCACCCCCCACCTTGGGAACAGAAATTCGGGCTCCGCTGCAAAGCCAGAGACCCTTGGGTTGGAAAGTGGGGCGCATCAAGAAGGGGAAGTCGAACCCCTGGGTGGCTGAATGCAGCCGACCCTAGGAAAGCCTTTTTTATATACCCAAGATTATCTTTGCTATTGCGTCTCCCCTTCCGGTTGAATGGATCGCTCCGCCGCCTGCTTCCTCCCCATCTCTCTGGGTGCAGTGGAATATTCCATTGCCCCTCCGGTCCGCTGTCCGCGTTGTAGGGGACGCTCTCTCTGTTGTCAGGGAAAGCCCCGGACGTGACGGCTTTGCGCGACCCCGAGCACCCCCCTTCCCATCCGTCATCCCCCTGCGCGCTCTCCTGGTCCCCCTTTCCCTCCTACCCGGTGGATTGCAGACTGGGTACAAGTAAACAGCTGGCGGAGCGAAGCCTCCAGACCCAGGCCAGGTGGGGGTTCCCACGCTCCGTGGGGCCTGGGCTGTTGCTCCGGGGCCCTTGCAGAACCCGGAGTTGTGCATGGCCGAGGTGATGCTTACGGAAGATCCTGGGCCTTGGGACCAAGTCCCATGAGCGCCAAGTTGGGGGCGGGACTTAGGGTGAGCATTAGTGCAGCGAGGTGGTAGGGGGTGTGTTTGTGCCGAGCCAACTGGAGTAAGTAAAAAGTAGGCTGTTGTGGCAAGGACCTGGTATAGGAGCGGAGGCCGGAGGGTTGCTCGCTGGGAGTCTATTGGAAGCCGAGAGGTGGGGGTCACTTCCCTTACAGCCCCTTGTTCCTTCTCAGGTAGGAGCATGCCGGGGCTATGGAGGCAGAGGCTTCCTTCGGCGTGGGCTTTGCTCCTCCTGCCATTCCTGCGGCTGCTGATGCCCGCAGCCCCCGCACCCCACCGCGGGTCCTACAAGCCAGTGATCGTGGTGCACGGGCTCTTTGACAGTTCATACAGCTTCCGCCACCTGCTGGACTACATCAATGAGGTCTGTCACGGGACGCCGGGTGGAGGGTGTTGGAGCAACTATAATGGCTGGGGAGGAAGCATGGACAACTGAAAGATAACCCCTCTAGGCCAGTTCCTCAAAGTATGGCTACCAGCGTGGGGGAGACTTGGGGGACGGGGATTCCTGGTTCCAGCAAGCACATTGAATGCACGTGGCCTTCATAGTCCAACCCCAGTGGCTGCATTGCCCCCTTCCCACAGACACACCCCGGGACTGTGGTGACAGTGCTTGATCTCTTCGATGGCAGAGAGAGCTTGCGGCCCTTGTGGGAGCAGGTGCAAGGGTTCCAAGAGGCTGTTGGCCCCATCATGGAAAAGGCCCCTGAAGGGGTGCATCTCATCTGCTACTCCCAGGGTAGGCAAACACACTCCTAACTCCCAAGCCCTGTAGGAACTTGACCCTAAAGGTGTTTTACAGCGGTTGCTTCTCTGCGCTGCATAGCTCTGGTCAGAGGCCTAGTACAAGAGCCCCCCTCCACCCCCGTTTTCTGGCTTCCCTCAGCACCCGTCTTCCTCCTATGGGTCCTGAATGGGAGGGAGGCTTCCCTCTGCCCTTATTTTTCCATGGCTTAGAGTTAAGGGTCAGAGGCCTAGACTCTTAGCTTGGCTCTGTCACGTGGCCCGGGACTTGTTGGCATAGGGTGTGTCTTCAGTCTTGGATCCCATTCTTTTAAGTTTTGAGAGACCGGAGGCAAGGGTCACTGCAGTGCCCGGTCCAATGTTGGCGCTCTGCCTCCAGGGGGCCTGGTGTGCCGGGCGTTGCTGTCTGTCATGGATGAGCACAACGTGGATTCTTTCATCTCGCTGTCCTCTCCACAGATGGGACAGTATGGAGGTGAGTGGGCACTGTGGGTTGCACAGAGGCGCCATGTCCGGGGCACAGAGGGTTGAGGCTACTTGGCGCTGCCTTTCTTTTTTCTCAGACACGGACTACTTGAAGTGGCTCTTCCCGACGTCCATGCGGTCTAACCTTTATCGGATCTGCTATAGTCCTTGGGGCCAGGAGTTTTCCATCTGCAACTACTGGCATGGTAAGCGCGGAAGGAGGGTGGGGGGACCGGGCTGCTGTGCTGGGGCCCACGTGGACACGGCACTGTGGACAGCCCGCGCCCACCTCTTCCGCAACCAAAGCAGTGGTTTCTGTTTATGCACACTTGCTAATCAAATAGGTGCTATTCAGAATGTCGTTGGCAAGCCACGCAGGTTCCTCAGAGTGTGTGGTCTGGTGCAAAATTTAAAAAAAAATTAATGGATCATCATTATTATTACTCTCTCTCTCCTCTCTCTCTCTCTCTCTCTCTCTCTCTCTCTCTGTGTGTGTGTGTGTGTGCACATGTGCTCATTCGTGAACCATAACATATACATGGAGGTCAGAGGACAACTTTCAGGAGTCCATTCTCTCTGTCTGCACCATTATTCAGCTGCTGCAATGTGGACATAGGCCACATGAGTGCGTGAGTGGCTTTAGTTACAGTAACAAGCAGCAGGCTGGGTTTGGTCCTTTAGGGGCCAACCTCTAGTGCAGGGTAGTGTGCCTGGATGCTGGGGCCAGATCAGGGGTTGAAGCCTGACTTTGTTGGGTAACCTTGGGTGTTTTACTTAGCTTCCTGAGATTCTGATTTCTGAGATTTCTACAAAGTAATGTAGCATGTACCTTGTGAGGTGATTGTAATCATCAAATTACTGGGAGTAAAACACTTTTAACAATCACTGGCTCACACAGGGTGCCAGATAAAAGTACCTTCCAGGCCAGGAGTGCTGGTATGCACATTTAATCCCAGTACTTAGGAGGGAGAGGCAAGAGGATTTCTTGAGTTTGAAACCAGCCTGAATTATATGGGAGTTCCAGGACAGCCAAGACTAAATAGACCCTGTCTCAACAAACAAACCAAACAACAGAAAACCTCAGAAAGTGCCTTTGATCGTGCTGACTGCTGTTTTTAGCCTCCTGTCGTGTGGCTGGATGTCTGGCTTCACTGTTAGACTTATGTATGTGCTTAGGGCTGGATGTCTGGCTTCACTTTAGATTTATGTATGTATTTTATGTGTATACTTTGCTTGTACATCTGCATACCAGAAAATGGCACCAGACAGCTGTGAGCTGCCCTGTGGGTGCTGGGGATTGAACTCAGGACCTTCGGAAGAGCAGTGAGTGCTCTTAACTACTGAGCCATTGCTCCAGTGCTGATCTTCACTGTTACTACAGTCTCCTGACTGGCCACCAAGTCTTCTCTCATTACACTTTCTCCAGTTCTGATCTTCACTGTTACTACAGTCTCCTGACTGGCCACCAAGTCTTCTCTCATTACACTTTCTTTCTTTTTTTTTTTTTTAAGTTTTTAAATTTTATGTATATAAGGGTTTTTTGCATATATGTGCACCACATACATGCCCATTGCCTGTGGAGGCCAGAAGATAGCATTGCGTCCCCTGGGACTGGAGTTCCAGACAGTTGTGAGCCACCATGTGGGTGCTGGGAATTGAACCAGAGTCTTGGAAGAGTAGCCAGTGCTCTCACCCGCTGAGCCATTCCCGCAGCCCCATTGACTCTGTGTAGCCAAGGACGGCTTTGAACTGATCCTCCTGATGGGACACCCTGAGTGCCAGTATTACAGGTGTGGGCCGCCCATGCCCACTTATGCAGTCTGTGGGGTCCAATCCCAGGACCTCAGGCTCCTGGCTGTCTCCCTAACTGCTGTTTGTACTCAGATCCTCACCACGACGACCTGTACCTCAATGCCAGTAGCTTCCTGGCCCTCATCAACGGGGAAAGAGACCATCCCAATGCCACTGGTAAGGCCCAGCTCCCACCTCTGTCCCTCTTCCGCTTCTACCCTGGCTTGAGTCTTGTGGCTGACCCCATCTCTCCCCTTCTCTACAGCGTGGCGGAAGAACTTTCTCCGCGTGGGCCGCCTGGTGCTGATTGGGGGTCCTGACGATGGAGTCATCACCCCTTGGCAGTCTAGGTAACAAAGGATTGTAGAGGCTGAAGACCTGGCCTGGTAGTGCCCCTGGCATACAGTAGATGTTCATGAGAGACAGGGGCCCGGTGTGTAGCCCAGGCTTGACCTCTTGCCTTTGCTTCATGAGTGACAGGCATTATTACCACATCCGCATCTCCCTCTTCCATTCTGGGAGTGCTGGGGACCAGATCCAGGGACTTACACACGCTAGGCAAGTGTTCTGCATACTTGACCCTTGTAGAACATGTTTGAGCCTAAGGCAAGAAGATCACTTGAGCCCGAGAGTTCAGGATGAGCTTGGGCAAGATAATGAGATTATTTCACCAGACGCAAACAAACCCGAGAGAGTTAACCCTGGGACTCAGGAGGCAGAAGCAGGTGGGTCTCTGTTTCAGGCCATCCAGGGCTGTTTGTTTGAGACCCTGTGTCAAAAAACACCACCACCGCCACTGACAAGCAGAAAGCTTGTATAAAAAGTCTGTTGATTCTGGCAGCTGGAGATGTGCCTCAGCTGGCACGGTGCTTGCCTAGTGTGCCCGGGGTCCATCCCATCACTCGGGGTAGAGGAGGAGGATGAGAAGTTCAGGGTACTACATCGTGAATTTGAGGACAGCCTGGGCTACTGAGACCCTATTTCAAAAACCACACACGAGCATTCATACACATATAATTCTGAAGTAATCACAGATTCTTATGAGGTTGCAGAGATGGTTTATCAAGGTCCTGTGTGTGTGCACGCATGCGATTCCAGAGTTTACCTGGGGCACTTGAGTGCTGGGATTAAAGGCGTGTACCACCTCACCTGGCTCCTTGGGTTCCTCCTCAGCACCAGGAGGAAAGAAAGACAGCAGACAGGTGGATAGGTAGGCAGAAGTTATTTATTGTTTCACAGATAGGTGGATAGTTTGGTTTGAGATAGTGTCACGTGTTCCAGGCTGGGCTCAGATTTGCTGCATAGCCAAAGGCACAGACATTAGTTACCGCGAGAAGTTGGTGCAGTGCTGGGGATCGAATGCAGGACTTCATGCATGCTAGGCAGTCACTCTACCAACTCAATTGCGTACCCAATCTTAGAAATTAGTATTTTTTTTTAGAGATTTTATTTAGTTTTATGTGCGTTGGTGTTTTGTCTGCATTTATGTCTGTGTGAGGGTGTTGGATCCCCTGGAACTGTAGTTACAGTTGTGAGCTGCCACACGGGTGCTGGGAATTGAACCCGGGTCCTCTGGAAGAGCAGCCAGTGCTCTTAACACCCCCGCCCCTGCCCCAGCCATCTCTCTAGCCCTAGAAATTACAGTTCTTAAGTGTCTAGTTTGTGGCGTTGGGATACAGTAACACTCACGCAGCCATCACCTTCATCCCTCTTGAGAACTTTGCCCACTAAACTGAAGTTCCATAACCTGCTAGACACTCCAGTCCCCCAATCCCTGGCAGCCAGTGTGCTTGCTTTTTAAAAAATGCAGAGGCTGGAGAGATGGCTCAGTGGTTAAGAGCGCTGTCTGCTCTCGAGGACCCGGGTTTGGTCCCCACTCTCCACATGGCAGCCCACCCCTGTTCGTAACTCTCATCCTAGGGATCTGCCATTGCCTTCCGGCCTCCTCAAGGCACCGGATGCTTGTGGTGCTCATACGGATATGAAGGCAAAACACCCAGACACATAATATAAAGATAAATCAGGTGGTACACTGTCTAATGCCAACAGGAGGGAGGCAGAAGCAGGTGGAGCTCAGAGTTCAAGGTCAACTTGGTCTACATAATGAGTTCTAGGACAGCCAAGCCAAGGTTGTGTAGACCCTGTCAAAAATAATAATTCTAAGTGAGACAGTAGGATGTTGGGAGGGTTAAGGAAGAGGTGGCACCATCCAAAATAAAAACAGTACAAGACTAGGAGTGTCTTTTATGTACATAATGTCATTTCATATTAATAACCCATAATTGTAATAGCTCATGGTTATATCTCATATGGCATGTCCCAAAGCACTGTTTTAGCCCCCCAGCTTTTTTAAAGGATTTATTATTTTCAGTTTAGTCACATACTTAGTGAGCGTGCACACGTACCACTGCACATACTTGGGGATCTGAGGACAGCCTGCAGGGCTTGGACGTCTCCCATTGTATGGGACTGGGGATCGATCTCAGCTAGTCAGACTTGGCACTAGGCACCTCTGCCTTCCAAGCCATCACATCCCTATTTGAAGTCATGTGTGAGGGTGTAGGTATGTGAGTTCAGGTACCTGTGGAGGCCAGAAGAGGGGTTACAGGCAGCTGTGACCACTGCTCCCATCCCCCACCACCAATGTGGGTGTGGGAACTGAACTTGTGTCCTGAGAGAGCATGCCATGCTCTTAACTGACAAACCTCTCTTTAGCTCCTCCCCTTCTGCTAGCTCACTCTATCCTTGCAACAACCTACTTGGGGTGATCTGTATTAGGACACGTGGGGGCAGGAACTCAGGGCTTGCCTACACTTGCAGCATTAGTGATCAGTGAGAATGGGCTGTCCGCTAGGTTTTCCTTCCCTTCTGTGAGGGGGCATTTCCACAAAATATAATGAGATCTGATAGACACAAGTCTGGGGTTCCGACTTCTTTCCTCCCTCCAGCCCAGCTCTCCTGTACCCACCCAGTTGTATCTTCCTTGTCCGCTTTGCCTAGGACATCCCTCCCTGCCCAGGCCTCATAACTAGCCTTCTTTCTTATTCCCACAGACTGTTGGGCTGTTTTGGTTTTTGAAACAAGGTTATAGTTCTGGATCTCGCTTTGTAGACCAGGCTGGCCTTGAACTCTCAGAGATCCACCTGTTCTGCCTTCTGAGTGCTGGGACTATAGGCATTTGCCACCACACAACTCCTGGACTTTATTTTTATTTTATGTGCATAGTGTTTTGCTTGCATGTGTATATGTGTGAAGGTGTTGGAGCTCCTGGAACTGGAGTTACAGGCAGTTGTGAGCTGCCGTGTGAGTGCCGTGTGAGGGAATTGAACCTGGGTCGTCTGGAGGAGCAGCCAGTGCTCTTAACCACTGGGTCACCTCTCCAGCCCCGACTCCTGAACCTTTTAACAGCTGGCACTTGTCCAGGTATTGACAGGAGGTCTACATGTTTTTTTTTTTCTTTCTGTTTTGAGAGGGTCTTACTGTGTCACCCCAGCTGTCCTGGAACTCACAGAGCTCCTCCAGCCGCTGCCTCCTGAGTGCTGGAATTAATGCGTACACCACTGCATCTGGCGATATTAATTAAAAAAAAAAGTTGGCTGAGTCTGTAAAGATGTCTGGCCACTTGATCTCTGGATCAAAACAGTGGGAGTTAAAAAGTGGGTAGACTGAACCTACAGAGCTGGCCTCTGACCGCCACATCATCTCATGGCATGCACACACGGTCAGTTAGATTTTAGCTGGGCATGGCTGGCTGCGCACCTGGAGCCAGAAGCCAAAGCTACATAATGAGAAGCTGCCTCAAAACAAACAAATCAAGTAAAGATTAAAGAATTCAGCTAAACACCCTACCACGTGCCTATCCTCCCTGCACTCAGGAGGAGGAAGAGGCCGGAGGATCAGGGTCAGTGTAGGGTTCACAGTGAGACCCTGCACAAACAACCGGCTGGTTTCTTTGCAGCAGCGAGTGTTGAATCTAGTATCAGTGCTAGGCGTGTTGTTCTGTGTGCTAGGCATGTTGTTCCGTGTTTCAGTTGTTTGGTTTTTGAGACAGGGTCTCGCTGCATAGCCCTGGCTGTCCTGGAACTCATTCTGTAGACCAGGTGAGCCTTGAGCTCACTGAGAGCCTCCTGCCTCTCGAGTGCTTTGACTGCAGACATGCTCGAATCACACGTGGGTGTGTCTACATGCGGGTGTGCACGCATGAGTGCACGTGCCCTCGGAGGACCAAAATGCTGAGCCATCTCTCCAGCCCCCAAACTTAATTTTTTTTTTAACACTGAAAGAAGAAGTATGTATATGAATGGTCTGCCTGATGTCCAGGGTGGCCATAAGATGGCACTGATTGCCTGAAACTGCAGTTACAAATGGTTGTGAAACTCTGTATGGATGCTGGGAATTGAACCTGAGTCCTCTGTAAAAGCAGCCAGTGTTCTTAACGACTGAGCTAGCTCTCCAGCACTTAAATTCTTTAAGTCAGGAATTGTTCGTGGTTTTTTGTTGAGACAGTTCTTACTGTCAAAGACAGCCCCCTTTGGCCTTGAACACTCCATACTCCCACCTCTCAGTGTGTCCCTGTGCCCAGCTTCTGTCAAAGATTCCGAGTGTCCTCTAGGGGGCCTTAAGTCTCTATGGGACACTAGCACACATTGGTTTTCCTAACTCTCCTGATATTCTCCCTGCAAATCTTTCTGTAGCTTCTTTGGTTTCTATGACGCCAACGAAACGGTCTTGGAGATGGAGGAGCAGCCGGTAAGCCCCTTGGAACAACTTCCTTTCTCCCTCTATTGGGTTTCTGCCTCTGACCCCTGAGTTGAAGGGTCTGCCTCATGGGGCCTGGGCAGCGGGGATGGTGGGGGTCGGGGGTGATTTGGGCAGCAGCAGTACCTCACTTTATCTTTTTCCTGTGTCTCCACGCCCCTCCACCCACCTTGAAGGTTTATTTGCGAGACTCCTTTGGGTTGAAGACTCTCTTGGCCCGGGGGGCCATAGTGAGGTGTCCGATGGCTGGCATCTCTCATACCACCTGGCACTCCAACCGCACGCTCTATGATACTTGCATCGAACCATGGCTCTCCTGAAGATGCCCTCAGGAATCCCCCAGCCCAGAGACCAAGTGGTGGCCTTGGGAAACAGATGCCAGGCACTGGCATGCCTGTGACCACCTCATGGCTCCCACACTGCCCCGCCCCACCAGGGCTCCCTGAATCCTCCCCTCCGCTCCTCTGTGAATGACAAGTCCTGGTCCCCTACCTCATGTCCTCGTCTGGGGATGTCTCCATACTCTCCCTTTCTCCCACGGCTGAGGTTGGGAAGCGAGCACCAGGTTTCTAACTGGCTTCACCGCGGCTGCTGCTCCTCCGGGTCTGGCTGTACCGGAGGAGAACCCAGCCCCTGCCCACCACAGGGGCCCTTCCAGGCCACTCAGGACATTTTTAGCTTCTGTTTAGTGTCCCCCTTTTCTCAACTTCCCTGTCGCCAGCCTCCCCACCAAGAGGGACGCCTGTGAGGGGTTCTGAGGTTCCCCTATGGGGACAGTTCACTTTTGAAGTGTCAGTGTTGGGGAATATCTGTGGCCTGCAAGGCCCATCTCAGGTTTGGGGATCCCCCAGTCCCTATGATCAGTGTTGGGGTATCCCCTGGGAGCCTAGGTTCTTTGAGGCCCCAGCCCCTCTTTTAACGACCCTTGAGTGGGTGTTCCCTGTATTTATAAAAATAAAGTTCCCTTTCCTCAGTGTGGCTTGGCTTATTCCCAGGTGCAGGGGACCTGGGCTCCCCTAAGAGGGTAGGGATGGAAAGCCTGGGGCCTGGGTGCCCAGATGCCTGCTGTGGGGTGGGGACTCCCTTGGTGTTTCCGTCCTCTCAATGCCCATTCTGTTTAGGTTCCTGACTCTCTGTGTGTTCTTTCCTGCTGAAGACAATTCTCTTCCTGTCCCGGCCTAGGGTTAGGGGGCCGAGCCTCAGCCGCATGGGTAGAATTGGTCTGCCACCCCCGGACTAGCCGAGGGGGCTGAAGGTCATGCCCCTTGACCTTTGTCGGTCAGGGCTGGGTGAGGGGCTGTACAGTGAGTCTCCCTTTGCCTGGGAGGAGGAATTAACACTGGGACAATAGAGCCCTGTCTGTTCTGGCTTGGGGGTGGTGTCCCCCAGCCCCCAATAAATGCCATCAAGGGATGGAGGCAGTTTCCCCTGGTGCCTTGGGCGCCCCTGCCCTTCTGTGACGGCTTTCTTTCCTCAGCTGATCTTGAGCTAGGCCATGACCTGCCCTTGCTCAGCTCTGCCGTCTCCCCGGTCCTCACATCCCCTCACAGTCTGTGTTAGGTCGAAGGGGCGTGGGTGCTGGTTGGCACTAGAGCCAGAAACTCCTGATTTGGGGGCCTTCAAAGGTTATGTAGGTCCTTCTAAGCAGCTCTTGGCTGAAGAGAGTAGAGGGAGGCAGGACGGCCTGAGACTGAGAGCCTTGTGGGAAGGAGCGGGAGTGGGAGAGCGCTGTCTGGGCCCGCCCCCCTCGCCTTTTCCAAGCTGAAGAGGCCCACCCACCAGTCTGGGCGGCTGCTGCTAGGGGCTGCAGACTCCTTGGACAGGGAAACAGGTAGGGAGCCAGGGAAGTTAGTGGAGGACGGGATTGGGATTGCTTGGCCTTAGGATGGGTAGGAGCTGGGAAGGAGGCTCCTGAGTGAGGAGTGTGTCTGGTGGATATGAGATGGTGTGGGAGAGGAATGGAGGTAGAGCTGTGTGACATGCTTGGGTTTGTGTGGAAGGTGTAGGCTCTCTACAGTTTGGAAGCACACTGAGAAGGGCTGTGTGGGAAGGCTGGCCATGTGCTCGGGGCTAAGGAGAGCCTGGCTGACGGCAGGACATGTCCGAGGAAATGCACAGGCTGTTGCAGACCATGTGAGTGCTCGTTTAGAAGAGTGAAGGAGGGCCGAGGCTAGACCAGCCAGAGAGAAGCCTGTAACTGCTTGTCTGCAGCCCACAGAGTCTGGAAGAACCATGGGGCTCAGGGCTGAGCTGGGCGGTTTCCAGATTGGACTCTTGTTCCTCCTGCTACTGATGTCAGGCGAGGGGCGCAAAGGAGGAGCTTTCAAACAAAGGTGACAGCAAAGGGGGAGGGCCATGGTGAGGACACTGGGGGGGGGGGCGCGCAGACTTGGCAGGACGCAAAACAAAACTGAACATTTAGAATGAGGGCACCTGGCCTCAGCAGCTGCTGAGGGCCGCCACACTCAGTGCCTCCCACCTCCACCCTGGCATGGCTGCAGTGTGGGGGTCTGCTCCAACCAGACCTTGGTGGTTCCACTCCGATACAACGAGTCCTACAGTCAACCGGTATATAAGCCCTACCTGACCCTGTGTGCTGGCAGGCGCGTATGCAGCACCTACAGGTGAGAGGAGATGCCGGAGCCCTCCCCCAGAACCAAGCCCAGGATGGGTACCCGGAATCCTGACCCGGTTCTATGTTCTAGGACCACTTACCGCGTGGCCTGGCGGGAGGTGAGGCGGGAGGTTCAGCAGACACACGTGGTGTGCTGCCAGGGCTGGAAGAAGCCACATCCAGGAGCTCTCACCTGTGAAGGTGAGTGAGGCTGGGGCTTGAGGCCTGCATGGGAGGCACTGGGTGGTGCTGGGGCCTGGCACTGAGCCCAGTCTTAACTCTCTTTCCTTTCAAATGCACCCAGCCATCTGCTCCAAACCTTGTCTTAATGGAGGTGTCTGCACTGGACCGGACCAGTGCGAGTGTGCCCCAGGCTGGGGAGGGAAACACTGCCACGTGGGTGAGCAGGCAGGTTGCTCCACAATGGGGGCGGGTGCTGGGATCGCCCCACCCACCGTGGCGCCCTGCCCCCTTCAGTCCCCTCTGTTTTCTGGTAACTAGACGTCGATGAATGCAGGACCAGCTTCACCCTCTGTTCTCATGGCTGTTTGAACACCCTGGGCAGCTTCACATGCGGCTGTCCGCACCCCCTGGTTCTGGGTTCGGATGGACGCACCTGTGCAGCAGGGCCTCTGGAATCTTCAACAAGTGCCAGCATCCTCAGTGTGGAGGGTGGGTATGGGATGCCTGTGGGGTGAGCCTGGGTCCTCGTAGTAGGCGAGGCCATGCTCACAGTCTCCTCTGTCCTAGTACGGGAAGCGGAACGTGAGGAGCAAAACCTGAGGTGGGAGGTCGCAGAGCTGCGGGCGCGCCTGGAGCGGCTGGAGCAGGTGAGCAGTGGGAAGAAGCACCGGGGATGCGCATGCGCCCGGGACCTTGCCAAAATCCTGAGGTACCACTTTCCTTTGCAGTGGGCCACACAGGCTGGGGCCTGGGTCCGAGCAGTGCTGCCCATGCCGCCCGAAGAGCTGCAGCCAGAACAGGTGGCTGAGCTGTGGGGCCGGGGTGACAGGATCGAGTCCCTCAGTGACCAGGTGCTGCTGCTTGAGGAAAAGCTGGGTGCCTGTGAGTCCCCCTGCTCCCCCACAACTAAAGACAGTGCCAACTTAGCACCTCACCTCAAAACCCTCCATCTCTGTCGTTACCCCAGACCCGTTCCCCGGGTTACTTGCTTAGTGTTGGGTGACCTGACTAGAGCCACGTTGCCTCTCTGCCATTAACCAGGTGCTTGTGAGGCCAACAGCCTGGGCCCAAACTTCCACGGCTGACAAGTAACTCCCGCAGCAGCAGCAGCCCGGACCCCTAATTTATACAGAAACTGCCTTTCTGGGATTGGTAGACGGGGATCGACCACCTGACCACCGAGGCGCGACAAGTCACAGAAAGCCCCCAGATCTCTCTTTCTCTTTATTCTCAGTTGCTTGCTGTTACCCCATAATAAAAACCAACCACACAAAGCTGGATCCCACTCGTTCCTTCTGCCCCCAGCCTACCTCCTGGGTCTTAGGAATGGGTCTAGAGTGGGAGGCAGGGGAGTGGCCAGAGCCACCAGGAGGAAATGAAAACTGGCTCCGAGGGGGAGGTGCCTCGACCCCTCTCCCTCTCACCGGGGTCAGGTTCTTTCCCCTAAGGCCCCAGGGAGCAGAGAGCACAGCTTCTAAGGTCCGCCCCTCTGGAATTTGGTTAGATGGTGCTGGGTCAGGCTGACCCTGGAGACCTCTACCAAAGGGACAGGGGAAGCAGAATTGGCATTTGAAGTGTGCTCAGCCCCTGGCATGGGCAGGGATGAGGCCTCCGAGTTAGAAGAGCCCAGCCCCGCTGAGGGTGACAGTGTTGAGGAGTTCCCTAGGTGAGCTGGGGAGTACTCAGGTGCAGCTTCCAGCCACAGGGTGAGGAGTCCTCAGAGCAGATGGGCCCACTCAGTCTGTGGACTTGGCGTGAGGAATGGATTGCTCCACAGAACAGATGAGTCCATTGTCCAGTGTGGGGTGGAGAGGAAGAGAAGGCCACAAAGAGACCATTGGGGAAGGATGGGATGGAATGTCCCCCACCCTTGTATCCGATGAGCCACTTGAGATGAGGGGAGGCAACTGTCCCACAAGACAAGATGGCAGGTGGGGATCGGAGTGGAGACTGTGCCCACGCAGGAGAGTCCGTGGGTGGGGTAGGGAAGGACATGGAGTGATGCTGTATCCATATTCACTTCAGAAGTTGAAGACTCAAAAAGGAGAGTAGGGAGTGGGGACCCAGGAAGAGGGCCTGGCCCTGCTTCAGGCTCTGGGTCAGAGGTGTGGGGAGGAAGAGGGGAAGGGTAGGAGGAAGCTCAGAGCCGGGCCTCGCCCGCTCCCCCAGGCTTTTTCAGACAGTCACCGCCACCCAGGCCATCAGTGGAGATCTCCCGGAAGACAGTGAGCATGGAGTGCCGGACTCTGTCCGCCAGAGCTGGGACATCATCCGGTGTCAGCCCTTCTGTGGGCACTGGGGACAGCACCCGCACCTGACATCGTCCTGGGGGAGGGAATGAGGAACAGCATCATGGCTGGCACTCCTGGGTCTCGGGCAACTCTAGTGCCATCCCGCTATGCCTTTCCTCCACCTTCCTCCTGCAAACTAGGATGACCGTTGCTCTGCCCGCCAGCTGCTAACAAAATCCCCAGGCCGCTGTCCAGGCCTCTCTCCAGGATTCCAGTGTGCAGTCACAGTGTTCGGAGCTGTTATCAGTATAGCTCTGCACAGGCCAGCTTCATCTTCCCTTCCAGACTGTACGGTCCCTCTTGGAGAGACTGGTTCTACCTACCTGGCATGCCCAGTGGGTACTTAAGGTCCCCCGCCTCAGGGACATTCCCCGGCCTCCCCAGACCTGCTCAGAGTCCTCAAGCCAGGCGAGCTTACCCGAGGTGAAGCGGCGTTCCTTTTTGCAGTAGAAGTCTTGATAGGAGGACATGACTATGGGGACAATGGGAACCTGGGGAGAAGAGGCAAAGCCAGGGACGTGAGTGCATCTTTCTGGGAAGGAAGGAAGGGAGGGAGGGAGGGGAGGGAAGGAGGGAGGGGGGTCTGGATGCTGAGGAGCAGACAGCAGTGATCACCTGGGCCTGGACTGCAAGGTGGAAGGCGCCACGTTTGAAGGGCAGCATGGAGCCGTTGTGGTTTCTCGTTCCTTCAGGAAAAACCCAGACTCGCACCTGAGGGAAAGGGGTCAGAGGTTGCCATGAGGACACAGCACTGATTATCAGGGGTTTGCAGCCATTTGCTCCCTAACCCCCAGTCCCCATCGCAGGAGGACTCACATCCTGGGTGAGCAGGGTCTGGGCCACCTCAGACATGACACTGATGGCATCTCCCGTGCGTTTCCGGTCAATGAAGATGACTCCCGCCAACCAGCAGGCCAGCCCCGCAGAGCCAGCCCACAGTAGCTCCCGCTTGGCAATGGGCACACAGCGATCTGGCAGCACCTCCATCATCCCTTGGCAGGGGTGGGGATGGGGTATGGATGAGGGTATAAGCAGGATCAGAGCAGGCACCACTCCCACCCAGGTCACCACCCACACAAACTGAAGAGAGGTGGATTGGAGGAGCCCTGAGAAATCAAACCTGACTACAGGCGTGAGCACCTGCTGAGGGCAGACCCACCCCGGGAGAGGAGACCTGAGCAGGGAGGACATTCGAGAGGAGGGGGAATTAAGGTCTCTAGGGAAGCAGGGTCAGAAGAAAAGGCTCAGCTAGAGGACGGGGCCCTGTGATGAGGCCTCACCGAGCAGGTCGAGGGAGCTCTGGTGGTTGGAGACCACAACGTAGGGCTGCGTGGGAGGGAAGTGTTGAGCCCCCCGCACCTCCACTCGGATCCCATACAGGTATTTGATGTGGAGCAGCATCAGACGCAAGATCCTGTGGGGTCATGGCAAGGGGGCCCGGTGGGGTCCACTGACGCCCACCTCCATGCCTCTGTGTGCCCGCCTGCCTATGACTTCCTGGGCGCCTCTGCAGTCCTTTCCCCCTCCTCGCCTCACCCCTGGGTTCCCTCAGGACCCACCGGTTCTCGCCCCGGCCCTTACTTCATGTTCTCGACATTGCGTCCTCGCACCGCGCACACAGGGATCGCGAGGATCGCCAGGAAGAGGATCCAGCCGTTGTAGAAGGCCATCTTGAAGAAGTACTTGGCACTGGGGCTGCAGAACCACAGGGTGGACAGCAGGAGGAGCAGCAGCAGCAGCAGCGCCGTCCAGGCCCCGGGCCACAGCTCCATTCTGGTCACCTGCAGGTGAGAGGAGCCAGGTAAACCAGGAGGCAAAGCTGGGACATCTCCAGGAATGGGCGAAGGAACCCAGCCTGAGATAGCTGTCCACTGTCTGCTGACTGCTGCAGCTCCGACTAAGCGATAAGGAAACAGTGAAGGCACAGCTAACACTTGTGGCTGAAAAAGACTTTTTTTTGAGGCAAAGTTTCATTTTAATCCAAGTTGATCTGGAGCTCCATAGCCCAGGGTGGTCTCTAACTCAGCGATCCTCTCTGTCTCCTACATGCTGAGTTGACAGGCATGAGGTACCACGGCCGCTCTGGACAGGAAGTCCATATCTGTACTGGCCACTCCCAGTGGAGAGGGACTGGGAATATTAAATGCACACCAGACTCTTGAGGAGTCTGGGTGAAAAGCATGCGCGTAAAACACCCCATTACTAACACCCGCTCTGTGCTGGACACCAGGGAAGAGCACCACCAGGACTGAACCTTCCCGCTCTGATGGGCTCCATTAAAAATACCAACAAAGCAACTTCACTGCGTTTCACCTTTCTTTCTGTGGCTATCAGAAGCTTAGACCTAAGTGACTTCCCAGGGGAGGCCTTAACCTCTCTAAAGAGCAGATGGGGGTGGAGTGGGGGAACCAGGATGAGCGGGAGGAGCAGAGGGAGAGGAAACTGGGATTGGCATGTAAAAAAAAAAAATAAGTAAAATTTAAAAATTTAAAACAAAAGAGCAACTCCGTTTTATTTCGGGTAGACTGGTTTATACAGTATGTTCCACCCTATGTGTGGCCACGAGATAGTTTACAAAGTTCCATCAGCATTACTGGTTCCACGGGAAAGAGCTCACCTGGGGCCACGCAGGTCCTTGGCAGTAGGTTCTCGGTTAAGCCTAGACATCCTGTGCTCCTGAGCCCTGCTAAGTCCTGTCACTGTATACACACACAGCAGACATGGAGCCCTGCTACGTTCGTCACATACACATACACACACACACACACACACACACACAGAGCAGACATGGAGACAGTGACAGAATACTGTGGAACAAGGAAAAGGCTCATGTCAGAGATCCAGAAAATCCCAGGCATAGGAAGGCTAATATGTTCACACACATACATAAATTTCTAACATACCTAGTGACAGAGAAAGGAATGTAAGCACATGTCTAGAAAAATCTCTTCTCCCTCGGTGGAGTCCTTTATGACCCTACACACGACATACCAATGCACTTCTCCAGACCGGCAAACCAACCCGAGTATTCTCTCCCTCTAGCCTCACAGAGGAGCCAGTGGGGGCAGGCAGGTCTCTCGCCCGTAGCAGAGACACACATGGAGCAGATGGGGAGAGGCTCAGGCATGGGAGACACTTGCCTGTAGAACCTGCCTTCTGGGTGCTTCCTCTTTACTCCACTGCCCCCCACTGCAGGCAGCAGGGTCACAGATGATAAAAAGGGAGTTGTGGACCTGTGTTTCCAAGCAGGTCAAAGGCTCTCTCGTCCTGAACCTGGAAGCGCCCACTCTCCGTTCCCAACTGTATATCGTACCCCCTTAGCGCTGCCCTCCATTCCCCTCCACAGACAGGCTTCTGCACCCTAAATCTGAGCACTTCTCTCTCTGAAAGGCCTTTTTTGAGAAGTTGGCTTTGCTTCTATCTCTGACTCCATCTCCAGAATGATTTTCTTGCCTTCCTCAGGTTCACCACAGGTCCTTCATGAGCTAAGGCTTCGCCACACTGCTCCCCGTGGCTGGCAGGCCCTCCCTCCTCTGGCTCCACACAGCTCAGTGCCACCTTTCCAGGCCCTGCTTTCATTACAGATTCCTGGCACATCCCTGGCTATCCCAGACTGGTCGCGACACTCTTGCTGCCGTCCCTCCTGAATGCTGGGACTAAAGGTGTGGGCCACCACGCCTCACGTCAGAGGTTGTCAAGGTGTACAAATATAACTTCTGGGCCTCACCCAGACATAATGAGCCTGGGCACCGGGCCAGCCTGTGTTTTAACATGCCTTCCAGGTAAGTCTGCTGTTCACTGGGCTTGAGAACTACCGATAACACGAAGTGGGCAAAAGTTCACTGGCCGGGCAGTGGTGGCGCACTCCTTTAATCCAGCACTGGGGAGGCGGAGGCAGGTGGGTCTCTATGAGTTCGAGGTCAGCCTGGTCTACAGAGTGAGTTCCAAAACAGGCTCCAAAGCTATACAGAGAAATCTTGTCTTAAAAAACCAAAAAGAAAAAAAGTTCACTGGCCTTTCCTGCCCACCTCCTCCAGGCTGTGAGCAGGGACTGTGACAGGACTGTCTTGTGTCCATGCCCAGACATAGCAGGTTCAGGGAGTGCTCAGTAAATCTTGGTGAAGGGATTCTAGGGCTGCAATCAGTTAATAACACGGAATATGGTTCTGCTTTTGTTTCCTTTCACTCTGCTTGTACAGAGCAGGGCTTTTCACATGCTGGGCACGTGCTGGGACTGAGCTGCACTTGCAGGCCAGGGATGGACGCTCTGATGGAGGAACACTAGGAAACACCACCTCCCCAGGTACTGACAACAAGCCTTACAACCACCCTTTTACACACGGCCACAGGGAAGCCAGCGTACAGACCATGAAGATGTCATCTCTCTCAGTACAGAGTGGGGCGCGACAATGGTCCCATGGGACACTAGATGTGGTGACATGGAAGGCAGAGGACCAGGAATTCCGGGCCAGCCTGGCTCCCTGGCTCTGTGTCAAGTTCAAGGCCAGTGTGGGCTATGTGAAACAGTCAAACAAACAATTTAGGTGGGCATAGTGGCGCACGCCTTTAATCCCAGCACTCAGGAGGCAGAGACAGGTGGATCGCTGTGAGTCTGAGTTCAGCCTGGGCTACACAGAGAGACCCTGTCCCAAAACATACGAAATAAATGGCAGGTGCAACCAGAAGTACATGTTATGGTTACGCCACACTGACAGGTCACATCACAGAGCTTGCAGATTTGTGGTGAGAACCACAAGAAGGCAAACAAGCCCTGTGATCACAGCAGGGCTAGCCACTGGGTCCCACATAGGAAGACCCTTCCCACTCCAGGGCTATGGATGAGCACCTGTGAAACCAAACAAGCACGTGAAAATAAAAAGCCTGTAAGCAACATGGAAACCCCCAACAGATGTGACACGCCAAGTCTTCCCGTACACTTGGCACTGGAGCATGTCACAAACTTAACACAAGACATGGGACGTGAAGGATGAGGGCCGCTCCAATGGGCAATTAAACGTCCTTCCCTACAGCGGCAGTCAGCTGAACACAAGCAACACAACCTCAAAGGCGCTCAGAGCCTCCCACAAGACGCTCCCGTGTTAGTACGGGTCTATTCCAACGTGGAAGGCCGCTGAGAAATAAGCGCTTCTGTGCCCAGAGGGTAACGGGTGCCTGACAGCATTTCTAGGAAGCAGTCCTGGCCGCCTCACGGCCACCCAAAAGTCAAGTGGGGCCAAGGCGCAGAACAAGGGCTGGGGAACCTGAAGGGAATCCCCTCTCCGTGATTCCCTTGTCCACACCCCCGTCCCAAATTCGGAGTTCCCATCTCTCCCCTCACACGGCTCGGGCCCGCTAGGCAAGTCCTCCACCTCGGAGCTCGTCCCCAGCCCTCGTCGCTCCCATTCTTCCGCTCAGGCCCCTCTCCCCAGCCACCCTGCCCCCAGACGGCCCTCCCAGCCGCATCTCTCCCCCATCCCGGCCCCTTCCCGCGCCCTCCTCCCACCCCTTTCCCGCCCACACCTCAATGGGGCGGGGGGGCCTGGGGGACCGGCCCCCTCCCCAGCCAGGCTGCGGCAGCGGTGGTGGCGGCTGGCTCTATCTCTGTCTCGGTGTCGGTGCCAAGGGGGCGACAGGATTTGGGGATGTCCTAGCCCCGGCCGATGGAGGGGTGGTGGGAGTGGGAAGCTGGGCCCATATCGGCAGGAACGGTGGGGGGCCGTACCCCCAACACCCTCCCCACTGCCGGCTCTCTGAGGGCCGGGGCTACTGCTGCCGCTATCTCCCCCACCCCTCCCAGCGCGTGCTGGTTTCCGGGGCTGGCCAGGAAGTAGAGTTGATGATGGGCGGCGGGCCTCGCCAATCGCCTCCTCCGAGACCAGCATCTCCTCCCCACGCCTGCCAGACCTCTCGCTGGCCCCGCCCCGGGAGAGCTCAGCCGGGCTCGCGGCCGCTGCCAGCTCCAGCGCTCGGTCCAGCACTTCCAGCACCTGTGCCCCCGGTTCCCTGCTCTACGTCCTCTGCATCCTCAAGCTCCGTTCACATGCTCTGACCGTTGCCTTTCTTTGAGCCGCAGCGCTATGCTTAGTCCCTGTAACTCCAGGTTTCCCAAACACCCCTTTTCCTGTCCCCATAAACACACGTTTACAAAGGACCTTCTAAAGTCAAGCATTAAGTTCACCCTTTTCTGCCCAGAACTCCATCTTTCCCTGCCGAGCTCTCCAGCTCTCTGTCCACTTGCTCTTTGTCCCGGGCCCCCATCTCCTTCCTCCACCCACCTTTGGCCTTTAAGGATAAAGGGCCCTCTTTCCCTTACACGCTTGTTTGCCTAAGTCCTTTCAGAGTTCCTTCGCTCACCCAGTCTGAGCCAACCAACCCCTTCGCCCGATACAGTCTAGCTGCTGGCTTTGGTGGAGTGCACTTGAGACCCCGGGGCAGGAGCATCTCTGAGTTTGAGGCCAGCCTGAGCTACAGTGAGACTTTGACAATGAAACTCTGCTTCCTAGGGTTAATAGAATGAGAAACTAAGGCAAGTAGCCTGCTGGTCAAGCCTGACTCCCTCTCTCAGGACCGGCTCATCACTCCTACCTCCATATTCGCCATTTCTGTATCTAAACCTCCTCAGCACTCCGGAATCCTCCCTCCACCGTACCCTCTACTGAGTCCCAGCTTCTCACCTTCCTTTATTCCTGAGTCACACGGACCCTTTTTATCAGTGTTGGACAGTCCTGAGCCTGTCTCTGTCTCCCGCCCCTGGACACCTTTGCCTTGAATGAGTTTACACAGCTTGGTGAAGAGCCCTTGGTAGTGGGAGGACTGTTACCTAATTCTGCGCCTTGGGTCACACTGTGGGTAACTGAGTACTGAGTACTGGACCGGCCCAAGCTCCCAGAGGTCCAGCCAAGAAAAAGACCTGCAAGGCAAATTACAAGGAAGGGGCGGATCTATTCTATCCTGACGCGGGTCACCTTAGGGGTGGGTTGTGCTCCTCGGGCGCCCGCTCAGAAAGGGGTGGAACCAGACCTTTCCTGCTCTTAGGGTTTAAGACGGAGCTGAGGTCCACCTTAGTCTGCTCCGTGTCACATAACAATGGGGGCGGGTGGGCCTTGGGCTCGGTTCTGCTCTGAGAATCACCTAGAGAGGCTGAGTCGTCCAACAGAGAGAGTTGGGTTAACACCAGCGCCGCAGACCGATGACGGCACCATCCACACGTCGGGCTAACCCCACTTCTGCTCCCCGCTTCTCCAGGAGGGAGGGGCAGACCCAAGTTCTGCCCTCTACGTCACCCAAGGAGGCCGGAGCCATCTTGAACCCTGCGACCCTGGTACTTCTGCCCTCTTTTCCCGAGCTCAGCACCGGCTCTCCAGGTCTCGGCCAATCAGCGGCGAAGTAAACCGCCCAATCAAGCCGAGAGAGTCCCGGGTCCAAAGGCCCGGATGAGGCCGAGCCGAGGCCTTTGAACCACAGGCCCCGCAATAGCGGAGGGGTTGCCATGGCGACAGAACAGAGTTGGAGGGGTGGGACCGGAGTCGACTCAGCATCCGTCGGGTTGGCCCACGCCGCGCCCCCCCCCGCCGCTTATTGCGCATGCTCGCTTCTTGTAGCTACCCCATGTCGTTCTAGCCAATCGTTTGGCTTGGAACCGTACACTCTAAAGTCCAATAGGAACCCGGACATTCTTCGAAAGCGGAAGAGAAGAAGAGAAAGCGGCTCAGAGGGGGCCACTTCTGTAGGCCCGAGCCAGTCCTCCGGGTCTGTGGCTGTGACTGGCAGCTGCACAGACGAATCAGAGCCTCCCTAGCTGAGCGCATTATTACCAATCACTTGGCCCTACACAGTGACTGACGCTCTCTCAGCCAATCAGCATCGTGCAAGGGTAGGCCACGCACACCTTTTCCCGCCCCCACCCTCTAGCTCAAGCCTGGCTTTTGACTCCTGTATGATTGGCAGGCATCTCGACCAATAGTCATGAGAAAACTTTGAAATCTGTCCAACGATCGTGGGCAGTAGGCGGTCCTGGTTTGTTGGGGTGTGTGTGTGCCGAGTGTGAGTGTATATGTGTGTGTGTCTGGGGGTACTGAGGGGTACGTGGGGGCGAAGCAGAACCGACCATGGCAGCAGCGGAGGAAGAGGACGGGGGCCCCGAAGGGCCAAACCGCGAGCGGGGCGGGGCGGGCGCGACCTTCGAATGTAATATATGTCTGGAGACCGCTCGCGAAGCTGTGGTCAGCGTGTGTGGCCACCTGTATTGGTGAGAATCCGAATCGGGGAGCATGGGACGAGGGATGGGGTTCCTCTGTTATGGGGAGGCCGAGAGCGGGGGCCGTGCAGTTAGCCCGATGACTCGAGGGCATGCCCCCCCCCCAGGGAAGGCCCGAAGTGGGGACTGGTGTCTTTACTGTTGTGTGCGGTGTGGGGGAGTGTGGTATCTGTGCAGATGAGATGTCTGGAAAGGAGGGCCTTAGGAGCTGGTGCGTGTGTGGCATGGTAGGAGGAGGTGGGATGGGGAATGAAAGACCCTGCACGTTCGTACTGGTGAGACTTGAGCCAAAGTACCCCGTTAGATCTACCCAGCTGTTGACATAAAAACAGATGAGAGAGACTTTCCGTTTAGGGGAGGTGCCCCTCTCGGAGGGGGGCAAGATCTAGGGACTGTGGTTCCATACGGAGATAGGATGTGTGTGGGGGTTGTCAAACCCAAGGACAAAGGCCTTGTGGAAAGGCAAGATCTCCAGAGAGGTTAAAGGGTCATAGAGATAGGGATTTTACTGAGCTTGAAGTGAGAGGGAAAGGGCACTGTAGGACTGTAACGGTGGGAATCTGGAGGAATTGGAGCAAGAATGGAATTGGGGCTGAAAAGAAACCTGTTGAATTGGGAAATCAAGAGGCAGAAAATGGAGAGGTTGAGGGAGGGGTGAGGGGTGGCGGGAGTGAGAGGGAGGGAGGAGTGGACCAAGTGTGTTGAAGATGGAAGAACTTGAGGTATTGAAGATGAGAGAAGCTGGAAAAATTAAGTGAGCAAGTTTGCTGGAAGTTGCAGAAACTCTGGAAAGAAACATAACAGTAAAGCAGACAGTACCTGGGAAGACTGGTGCAGGGCGCTCCTGTCCGGTGCCTGTGGCTCTTCTGTAGTTTGACCTGTTTTCTCGTTTTCTCTTCCTTTTCCTCCATCCAGTTGGCCCTGTCTTCATCAGGTAACGTACTCATGAGATGAACAGGGAAACGGAAAGGGCTGGGGACCTTGAAAACCCTCTTTGTGTTTGAACACACTTTGCATTTTCTCTCCAGTGGCTGGAGACACGGCCAGACAGGCAAGAGTGCCCCGTGTGTAAGGCTGGCATCAGCAGGGAGAACGTTGTCCCTCTTTATGGGCGAGGGAGCCAGAAGCCCCAGGATCCCAGGTGAGGGACTCAGACAGGGCGCTGATGGATGTTGAAGCTTCTGCCCCAAGAAGGGGACAGAAGTGCTGATCCCCTCTCTCTTTCCTCAGATTGAAAACTCCACCCCGCCCCCAGGGCCAGCGACCAGCTCCAGAGACCAGAGGGGTGAGTCTCCTTGTCCAGCTGTGTCCTTCCGGTGCCAAAGCCTGTGGGTTTCCCTGATCTTCCCTGCCTCCCTAGGGGTTCCAGCCGTTTGGTGACACCGGGGGCTTTCACTTCTCATTTGGTGTTGGTGCTTTTCCCTTTGGCTTTTTCACCACCGTCTTCAATGCCCACGAGCCTTTCCGAAGGGGTGCAGGTAAGAGCTTTCTCCGAGTTCCTCCAGGGCCCCCTCCTGACCCGTAAGCATGTTGCTGACGCTTTCCTTTCTCCTACAGGTGTGGATCTGGGACAGGGTCACCCGGCCTCCAGCTGGCAAGATTCCCTCTTCCTGTTCCTTGCCATCTTCTTCTTTTTCTGGCTGCTCAGTATTTGAGCTGCGTCTCCACCCTGCCCACCTCTAGCTAGAGGAGAATCAGTATTGGGGTCCCTGCTGGCCATTCCTTGCTTTTGGACCACTCCCTCACTTCTATGACCTGTCTCTGTTGGCGAAGGCCTCCTTCAGGAGACCCTGGGGAGGAGTGACCCATCTGGATGGGAGTACCTGCTGCTCTGTGCTGCTGGCCCAGTAGCAGTCATCCCCATCCCCCACCTGGAGGAGGACGGACTAAAGACAGCCACCCAATTCCCCTTTTGTTCCAATCCTTTGCTTCCCCCGGATTTCTTGATTTGATGTTTAAAGGTGGGCTCTCCCCCAATCCTCCACTTGTTGATTTAATTTAATTGTTCTCTCCCACCGTCTAATATGAGTTCTGACTCTGTCTCCTCTCCACCCCTCACTACCTCCTTTATTACAAATTCAATTAAAAAAAAGATGAAATAATCTGTTGGCAAATCTTCCCAATCCTTCCCTTCTCCCAGGATAGGCACCTCTTCCGCCCAGCTTGAACAGATGCTTGGCATGGTGAGAGGGATGGGGTGAGCCCCTCCCCTGCAGGGCTCCTAGGGATGAGGTCACTTTTCTCACAAACAGACAACAGGCAGGCAAGGTGTGTCAAGTGTTTACTCAGCATGGGTCAGGTGGGCTCTGGTTGTAGAAGAAAGTGTGTGAGGTGGAATGGGGATCATACGGGGGAGAGGGAGGACGAGGACGGCGAAGGAGCTGGTGGACAGGGTCTGCCTGGGCTCTCCTAAGGTCCCCCTGCCACATTCTCTGCTGTTTCGGCATCCTCTGACTGATTCAGCTCTGCATGTCCCTCCTCGTCCTCCTGGTTTTCTGGGGCCTTCCTGAGAAGGAACGGTGTTCTAGCCTCCGGTGGCCCACTCTGAAGCCCTGGTGGAGCGCCTTTCACTCACCTCTCCTCTCTGGGTTGCCGTCTTCGCCACAGGATGACCCCAACGAGCAGGGTGGCCATTCCCAGGCCTCCCAGGATCCCCAGGGCCAGGGCTAGCGTCCCCAGCCCAGCCCCACCCACAGAGCCTGTAGGGACATAGGGAGGATTGAGGGCACAGCTCCAGCACACGGCTCCTTCCTTGTTGACTCTGCCCCAGTCACATGCGGCAGTCACACGCTCCCCTCTGACCCTAGTCCAGTCCCTCACCTGCAGCCGGCCCCTCCTGGCCGGTTTCTGGAAGACAAAGAGTAGTCTGAGGGGGACTGGAGCTCGGGTGGGGCTGTCTGGGGGCAGGCCCAGTGGCATCTCCCTTCAGTGAGTGGGCAGGGTGAACTTCTCTCTTGACAGGATTGTTGTGGGGCAGAAGAGGCCTGGGTGTTGGGTGCACTGAGGGGAGGGGTGGCATGGCTCTTGGGGGTCATGTGAGTAGGACAGGGAGTTGGAGAGTTGCGTCCCTCACCTCGCCCCAGGGTCCCTGGGATCTGGGGAAGGGTTACCTGTGATGCTGATGCTGACAGGGGGGCTCTCCTGAGGCTCGTGGCTGGGATGGGTGGCCACACAACTATAGATCCCCTCATCCTCATGCCCTACCTCAGGGAGGAGCAGCACAGGGTCGTAGGCAAAGGGCAGGGGTATACCCTGGTGGGGAAGGAGGGAGATGGGTAAGAACCCCCGGCCATATTCGCAACTCGTGATTTCATTCCCACAGCCGCACGTTGTGCCTTCAGCCCAGCTCTCGGGCTGCCCTCTGCCTGCCACGGTTTCCTAGCTCCCAGGCCTCCTAGGCTACTCACATCCTTTCTCCAGTGGATCTGAGGAGGGGGCTGAGCTGAGCTGACACAGGTCAGGGTCACAGTCCCACCGGGAGTGACTGTTCCACCTTCTGGTTCAACCAACAGCTGAATTCCCTCTAGAGGCACAAACTCTGGGTGAGGATGGGCATAAGGCCCATCAGCTTACCAGGTCTGATGGCCCTGGGGTTGACCCCTGCCTTCCAGACCAGGCCCTCCCTCCCTGCTCACCCCTGACATGGGGCTTGATGGGGGTTGCATTCAAGGTCCCATGTAGGGGAAGGCCTGGGCTGAAGCTGCAAGAGAAGGTAGGATGGGCGGTTCCTCCTGGGGCTGGGATCACTGTCAGCTCTGACTGCAGCACGAAGAGCCCTGTCTCGGGGTGTCTGCTGGTCTCTTCCTTCACGATTGTTCCTGGAGTGGGTTGGACAAAACTCCAAAAGCATGTGGGAGCATGTCAGGGAGAAGGCATTCGGGTACAGGGCACCCAGGCACTCACCTTTGCCATCAGGAATCAGGAGTTTCCCATCCAAGTGCCAGCTAAGGGTCCCTGCAGGGTAGCTTCCCTCTGACACACAGGTCCCTACCTGGAGAAAGAATGGAGACCTCATCCTCTAACTCAATGGGATACCATGCAGGCCCACAGTTGCGTTCAAAGGACCCTTCCATTTTCTGTTTCTGTACCTTATTAGGGACACTAGTTGTGAGTTTAGAGGCAGGATACACAATTTCTGGCTTCCCAGGAATCTCTGGAGGAAAAGTTCCAATCAGAAGCTGCCCTTTTGAAGGTTCTCACACTCCAGACATGGGAACCAGGGCCTTGGAGATCAGAGGTCCACATACGCCAGGGCCAAGGGTCAAGGGCCAAGGGTGAAAAAGAAGGATTTTTCTAAAATGCAGAGTGACTTAGCCAAGACCATGGAACCCTTACGGTAGACTCGGACACGGTAGTTGGACTTGACCTCCTTTCCGTGCCTGTTTATTGCCCGGCACCGGAAAGTCCCCTCATCCTTGATTCCAATAGCTGGAAGGAGGAGGGAACCGTTGGGGAGGATTCGAGCCACGCTGTCCCAGGGTCCTCCCTGGGGAGACAGGACCTTCCAAGCTTCGGTCCGGATTGTGTTCTGCAAGAGGAGAAAAGCCTAAGCCATCCAGGCAGTTTGGGGAAGGGCTGACCAGACAGGGAGGGGTGCTGGGGACCCTCAAGGATAGCTTCTGAGGTTGAGAGGCCAAGCGGGGACGGCCTGCTTACCAGTTTCCATTCTAGCTGCTGGGGCGGTTTCTTAGGGGCCCCCTTACATCTCAGGACAAGTGGCTCTCCGATCCGGGCTGTGATGTTCTGACCACCAGCTACGGCTCCTGGGTGGTAGTATGGGGTAGAGGGGCAGAAGGGGAGAGGTGGGGCCAGTGGGTGGGTTAGGGTGGGTGGGGGACTCTGGAAAGTGGTGCCCAGATTCTAGGAATTGTCTAGGGAGAAGGGGGGTCCTGGAGAGAAGGGAGCTGAACTGCTAAGAGGAGGGTCAGTGGGACTGGGAGTGGCTCACCCCACAGAGCAAGGACCAGCACCCAGGCTCCAGCTGCTGTCCCTGCTGGCATCATGCTTCCTTCCCAGGCTCCTGGTGCTGTCTGCCCCTTTCCCTGCTGTGGCCACTGCCCTAGGTGGAGCTTGTACCCTTACCCTTCCCCCATCTCCCATCTTGCCCCGTCACAGAGAATGCCAGGAATTCATGCCTCTGGGACAAGAGTCCTTCAGGTACTAGAAGCAGTGGTCTCACCACACCCTGGGGCACTGCCAGCATCTGGGCACAGCCTCTCCTGGAACAGGGTTGTACCCCACTGAGGGTCTCATTTCCTCCAGCCCACCCTCCATCAGTCCGGCACACAGGGCTCACTAGTGCTCCATCTTGGCTGGGGCAAGTTGCTAGGCAACATGGTTCAGTCTGGTCTGTTGTCATCCTGGGATCTTAGTAGTGAGGACAGGACAGAAACCTGTTGGGGCTTCGGTCAGAATTACTCTTTTGGAGAGTGTTTCTAGTGTTGTTGTTTTGAAAAAAATCTCAACTAAACCCAGGGAAAAAAGAAATCTCTTTATTTAAAACTTCAGGTTTTTGTTGTTGTTGTTGTTGTTGTTGTTGTTTTTCCTCTGTGAGTCTACAAGTTTACAGGAGAGGAGAGAACTGCCCTGGCCCTGCCTCCTACCACCCTCCTGCCTGGGCCTTTGGTGGGAGGGATTCCCCACTGTGACAGTCCTGAAGATCCTGAGGATGTCTGAGGGGGTCAGAAGGGTTCAGGGCTGAGATGAGACCTTGTTTATGCCTTCACTCATACCTGGCATTCTGCGGCCTCCCTCTTCTCCCCACCCCCTTGATTTTGGCATGAGATTAAAAAAAAAAAATATGAGCAGAAACACTTATTTCTGGGAAATCGGGGGAGAGAGACACTTGTAAGCACCCAGCCCGTGTTTAGTGAATTTGGCAAGAACACCCTCCATTCATTCTCCACTCTGCAAAGGGTTTAAAAAAATTTTTTAAAAGCCTTTTGACTTTTTCAAAATTACTGAGTTCAGTCCAGCCTTGCCCACAGGTTATTGGGAGGGGGAAGACAGGAGGCTAGAGGGGCATCCTGCTCCATGTCAAATACAGTAGAGATTTGCCAGCACAAGCTAGGAACACCTAAGTGACCAGGGTGAGGACATGGTGTCCTGCGAAATCCACTTCCCCCGTGGCAGGCCTGGAGCAAGTGGCCGCCACCAATTGTGTTTGTTCTCTTTCTAGGCCCCTTTGGCTCTTACTTCTCACATGGGTAAACAAAAATAAATCAGTATGTTTATTTAAAAAAAAAACACGCACACACACACACACCAAAATCCCTACTTCTTCCAACTATTAAAAACTAAGGATCACCACTACCAACAAAAACAATAAAAAAAATACAGACAGATCCCAGATTTTCTAAAAAACAAAACCAACTCCAAAGCCCAGCCAAAGATTCTCTAAAGTAGCAGAAGCTCCCTCCGAGGTAGATAACTGAGTCAGACACTCCTGTCCACCGAGCGAGTCTATTGGTTTAAGATGAGCTGCGTATGAGGTAATAAAGCCATCTGGAGGGGCAGAAGGTGGGGGTGTGCGGGGAGGTGTTGGCCCAGGGCCTCTGTCCAGGAGTTCCCATTTTTGGCATCTCTGGGTCGGGCAGGGCTGACGTCTCCAGATTCCAGAGTATTTAAGTGGGGTGGGGAAAAGAAAGTAGGGAAGCCCAGAGACAAACGGAAGAGTTGGTGTAGATTTGAGAGATCTGAGAAACATATCTGTTTTCTGTGTGAGAGGGGAAAAGACGGAAAAAAGGGGGACACCCCACTTTCCCTGCCATGTAGTCAGCACCCCAGCACTGAGTGTCCAGTTGGGGAGAGCACGACCCCAGCTGCCCTTCTCTGTGTTGTGCTTCTGTTGGAGTTTGTCCTTTAGATGCCCAAGTCCTCTTCAAGAGTTGCCTGGTGGGAGCCCCCAGCCCTGTGACCTTGAGGGGCAAGGTCAGTTGGAGGTGTCAGAGTGAACACTTCCTGGTCCCTCTGTTGGGGATGTCACTGAGGATGGGGTCACAGCCTCCTGCCAGCCGCCATTGGCCTGGAAAAGAGAAGGAAAGTCAGAGAAGGGGAAAGAAACCCTGTGTGGGGATCACACTCCACCCTGGTGAGCGTGAAGTTTGGAGGCGGAAGGGCCCTTGATCCACTTACCCGCATTTCTCGAGGGCTGTATATCTGGCCTCCCCCGAGGTTATCCCCATAGCTCCCTGGCCCCATTGAGTGTCGGAGGGATTCCACCTGCAGGGGACAAAGAAAGACGTGACAAATGGACACAGGACACATGGAAGCCTTAGGCAGACCTTGGGGGTGGGGCCGGTGACATAGCTCAGCAAGCCTGAAGATCTGGTTCTGGTCCCCAGACCCCACCTAAAGGCAGGAGATGACGGCAACCACAGAGCTGCCCTGACTTCAGCACGTGCAGTGGCACATGTACCTGCCGCCCCACCATGCACACCATAAAAGAGAAAAGAGCTGGGGCTCCTGACCTGAGAGGCAGGGTAGGAATCTCCGTTGAGCCCGGGCATCCCCAGAAACATGTCTCCGGATCCTGAGAGATTGAAAGAGCCGCCAGAGCCTTGGAGAGCAGAGAGAATTAGAGAAAAGCACGGGGGATCATCTGACTGTAGACAGGAGGTAAATACAACCCTTAGCTCCCAGAAAGCTAACTCTGGGGATGCACATGGATTCATAAAAATTACCCACAGAACAGCAGTCCCACCCCCGGAGCGGGCTACCTGGGACCCTTCCCTGGCTATCCACTGGAGACCCTCCCCTTGACATCAACATCCCTGGCCTCTTTCACCCCAAAACACCCTCTTCGCTATCATCTTGCAAACACAGGAAGCATGCAAAGCAGCCAGCTAGAGTGGCCGTGGGCTCCACCTGCAGAGGAAGGAGGCGTTGGGGAGCTGGTGCGGCTGTGGCCCCCCTGGGCGACGGACACGGCTGTCTTCACAGCATAGATATTGGCCTCCTCTTGGAACTTCCCAATATTTTTCTTGTAGCGAATTCGCTTGTTACCAAACCAGTTGGAAACCTGCAGGTTTGGGCAGAGGGGGTCAGGCAGAACCCCTTCTCCAGGACCCCCTGCCCAGGTAACACCTGGGAACTCTGTCCCCCCCTCCTCAAAGCACCTGAGAGACAGTGATGCCACACTTTTTGGCGAGCTCCTCTTTGGCCTCCTCACTAGGATAAGGGTTACTCAGGTGGGAGTAGAAATATTCATTCAGGACCTCGGTGGCCTGTTTGCTGAAGTTCCGGCGTTTCCGTCTACAAAGGAAGAGAATCGTTGAGTTTCCCAAGAAACTCCAGGAGGTATCACTATCACTATCATAGTGATATGCTGGGCAACACTGCAGCTCAAGGGTCCTGGAGAAGTATGGGAGGGAGCCAGGTACTGGGGGGCCAGGCTCAGGGGTCCCTGAGCCCCACCTGGCATCCAGGAAGCGAGAGCGCAGGATCATGACCGCCTCGCAGGTGCTCTGCTTCAGCTGCATCTGGATGGCGCTGAACTTGCGATGGATGATGCTCACCATCCGCTCCATCTCCTTGGGGGCCACAGGACGAGTGCGGCTCTGCTCCCGCAGCAGGTTCATGACGTGGGTTGTGAACTCATTGCAGGCCTGTTGGGGCAGGTGGGCTGCTGAGGAGCTCTGTGGCTTGGGGAGACCTCTAGCCTTCATTGTAGGCCTGTTGGGGCAGGGGGGCGGCTGAGGAGCTCTGTGGCTTGGGGAGACCTCTAGCCTTCATTGTAGGCCTGTTGGGGCAGGGGGGCGGCTGAGGAGCTCTGTGGCTTGGGGAGACCTCTAGCCTTCATTGTAGGCCTGTTGGGGCAGGGGGGCGGCTGAGGAGCTCTGTGGCTTGGGGAGACCTCTAGCCTTCATTGTAGGCCTGTTGGGGCAGGGGGGCGGCTGAGGAGCTCTGCGGCTTGGGGAGACCTCTAGCCTTCATTGTAGGCCTGTTGGGGCAGGGGGGCGGCTGAGGAGCTCTGTGGCTTGGGGAGACCTCTAGCCTTCATTGTAGGCCTGTTGGGGCAGGGGGGCGGCTGAGGAGCTCTGTGGCTTGGGGAGACCTCTAGCCTTCATTGTAGGCCTGTTGGGGCAGGGGGGCGGCTGAGGAGCTCTGTGGCTTGGGGAGACCTCTAGCCTTCATTGTAGGCCTGTTGGGGCAGGGGGGGCGGCTGAGGAGCTCTGTGGCTTGGGGAGACCTCTAGCCTCTCGTTCCCTGGGCCTCCTCTCCTCACCTGCTCGTACTTCTCCAACTCCGAGTGGTAGATGTGGCGGATCTGGGCAAGCTTGCTTCGATAGTCTGAGTGTTCGATGGAGTTGTCGGGGGACACGCCACCTCCGGAGGCTGCGGCGGCTGCAGCCGCTGCTGCAGAGCCCCCCCCCTTCTCTGGTCCAGCCACACCTTCTGCCAGAAGCATGTTGTCCAGGCGCATCAGCTGCGGGTCCACCGGCTCCTCCTCTTGGGAGCTCCGGATGCTAAGGCCTAGCAGGCAGGCGAGTGGACTTAAGGCCCCAGCAATCCCCCACCCAGCATTCCAACATCCTAGTGTCTGTTCAAACTCAGTTCCTTCCCCACTCCCTTTCCAGCATCCTCCCTGGGTCTCACTATCCTCAGGGCTTCAAGTTGTCAAACTCTGAGCCCTGGAGTAGTACAGTCCAGTTCTCAAAGGCGAGAAATGGGGGACACCCACGTACCGGTTTTCTCCTTGATTTCACACAGGACACTAAACAGAGCAGGCTTCATTCGGTGACAGTTTAGGGCGTGTTTCCTTAGGAGGAATGGGAGGAGAAAGAGTTCAGGGGCCAGGAGAGATGAGAGGGGTGTCAGGGAACGAGGTGGGGGCATAAATCTGAGGAGGGGGACGGTCGGAATGGGGGTGGAATGGAGTTGGAGATCTTGAGAGATCAGCTGCCATGGCTCTGGGAAGCTGCTGGGCCAAAGGCAGCAGAAGACGCAGGCAAAGGGGTTAAGGTCACCATGGGCGGGCTGAGGCTAAGGAAGAAGGTTCAAGCAAAAAGATGGAGAAAGGATCTCGAGATGACAGGAAATAAAGGTGACTAGGTAGGTTTGGGAGTAAGGGAAACAGAGACTGAGATGGAAGAAAGTCAGTGTGAGGTGGCAGGGGGCCTGGAATGGGGGTGCCCCCTACCTGACACTTCAGTACAGTGTGTGGGAAAAGCCTGTGAGGGTTCTTGGAGGCCCCAACCACGGTGGAAGGGAATGTGTGGAGATCCTGGATCCGAAGAGAATGGGGCGGGCTAGCTGGATAGTTAGGGAAGGCAGCGTCGGCTGAGAACAGTTTCTAAGTCTGGGAGTCAGGAGATGGGCCAGCGCAGAGTGTAGGGGTCAGCAAAAGGTTAGGAGGGAGTGAGACCACCTGGGGTTCCCTCTGTGCGGGGTTTCGGGCCTAGGGGCAAAGCGAGCTTTGAGAGACCACCAGAACTAAGGAGAGAAAAGAGTTGCCAGATCCAGAGAGGGCCCTGGGGGAGGGGGGCTTGCAGAGGACTCAGAGCTGTGAGCAGGGTCCCGGGGTGGGGGCACTCACTTGGCCTGGGCCTCGTCCAGGCTCTGGTCGGTGATGGTCATTATCTGTTGCAGAATGTCCCCGATGTCTTGCTTCCCTCGGCCTCCCGGGACCCCCCCACTTCCCCCACCGGGGTCTCCGGCACCGGGAGGCTCGCCAGGGCCCCCGGGCTCCCCACCCACCAGCCCCAGGCTTCCCCGGCCCCCGCCCGGAGGGGGCGGCCCCAGCAGCCGCTCGTCCATAGCTGGGGGGGGGCCTGAGGCCCCCTCCCTGCTCGCCCCTCCCCCCGCCGGTGACTTCCCCCCCAAACTCGCCGGGGCCGCTGCTCCCTCCGCCCCAACCCCGCCTGGCAACCCGCCTCCCGGCTCCCTCCGGGGGTTCACCCCGGCACTGAACGGGAGACCCGGGGTGCCGCTTGGGCACCCCCACAGGAGACCCCGGCCCCCGGCGGCGGAGAAAATGGAGCCGGAGAGAGAGCGAGAGGGAGAGAGAGAGAGAGAGAGAGAGGAGGCCCAAGCGGGGGTGTGTGTGCGAGAGGAGGGAGGAGGGAGCAGGGGGAGCGAGGGAGGCGGCTGGGGGAGGGGAGCGGGAGGAAGAGGAGGGGAGGAGAGAAGGAACGGGGAGGAGCCGGGGGCGGGGAGACGCAGGCCGGGCGGCGGCGGCGGGTGGAGGCGGGGAGCGACCAGGCGACCTGGGAGATACGGGCCCGGCCCCGGGACTGGCCGTGCTGGCGCGGGGCTTGGGGTGTCGGCCACCTGGGTTCCGAGCCCACCGTCGGGGTGGTGCAGACTCCGGCCGCTGGAATGTTTTCCGACAGCTCGGTTCATATTTCTTGTTCTAATGACTCCCCTCCCTGTTCGACTTAATTAAAACCGGGAGACTGGGGGCTGGGGGAGATGATTAGGGAGGTCTCCAGCCGCTGCTTAATGAGCCAGTAATTAACCAGCCAGGGAGGGGAGTTGGCCTCTGGCCAGATCTCGGAGAGCGGCTGCCCCAGGCGTCACCTACCCACCTTGCACACCCACCCACCCCCAGATACCAGTCTTCAGTCCAGAGGGGAATTATATTTATTCATACAACCAAAACATCAGACAGACTCAGCAGCAGGATGGATGGGCGGGGCTAAGGTTCGCTAAGGCCTCTGGGCCCCTCTGCCTTCGGACTTGGGGTGCTAGTGGCCGACAGTTGTCTTAATCTTTTCCTTTTTTTCTTACTAGGCAGGAAGGGGCAGGCCTCGGCCCTCACACCCTGTTTAGTAGTTTGACAGCTCAGGATAGAGTTGTGTCCACCCTACCTTGCTTATTTTCAAGGTCAGAGTACTTGCCCCAAGTCCAGTTTCCTGGGGAAGTGAGTGGTGAATACTGCCGGGTCTTCAGTCTCTGGTTTCTGGTACCCCTGCCACATAGGGTTGAAGACATGCTGGGTGGCCCAGCTTTGAGTCCCAGAGAGTAGGGCAGGTTGGGAGTTCAGGTCTCAGCAGGTGTGTGGAGGGGGCCGGGATCTCTGCTCCTCCATTCGACCTCCACCCTGAACTCGGAGTAGCAACTCCAGGAGCTCCTGTCCCCCCGGGGGGAGGGGCGGCTCTGACCGCTGGGCTTCCATCCGCTGGCACTAGAGATGTGGAGGGAGAGGGCACTGGTAGTCGGGTGTTGGGTTTGGGTAAGCGGGCTAGGGTTGGTGTAGGGCAGATAGGAAATCTGTGCCGGCAATGAGGGGAGTAGAGGCTGGTCAAGGGACATAAGACGTCTGCCTTACCTGGTGACTAAGGATGGTGCTGTAGAGCTGTTCTTTGTCCTCAAGAAGTCGGGGTGGGGTTGGGGCTAGGCTTGGGGGAACCTGAGGAGTGTGGAAGGTGGCCCTCTGTTCCTCTAGGCGGCGGGACTGGGCCTCAGCCACCAAGTCGAGGAGGAGCTCGGTCTGCAGGGAGAGCAGGGAGCCCGACCGGGGGCCCAGAGCTATGGGAGAGGAGGGAGGAGGGCTAAGACCCAGAGACGGTGGCAGAGTGGAGTAGCAAGAGGTGGGGACAGGTGAGCTGACAGACTGTGGGTTAGGGACTGGCGGGTGAGCAGGTACGATGGTTAGTGGGCCTACACTGGGAAACGGAATGGGTTAGGATCTCCCAGGGTTGGTGGGGTACCTGTGTGGCGGGTTCCTGGAGGAGGAGGGGAGGGAGGAGCAGATCGCCAAGGCCGAGTGGTGGAGTTCACAGGGGGCCAGCCCTGATCATCTTTCGGGGGACCCTGATGCCAAGACATGTCCAAACCAGTTAGGGGGAGGTGTGGGCAGAGGGCTAGGCCAGTCACCCATTTCCCGTGTTTCTGTTCCTGCCTCAGTGTGCCCAAGATTTTCCAAGTCTCCTGTGTCCATCCGTCTCTAGGTCCTCACGGGGCCTTCTCCCTGTGTTGGCCTCCCCACCCCGGCACCCAGCTCACCTGCTCACCATCCTCTTCTTCCTGGGGTCTTTCAGCCTCCATCCCTGGTCTTGGGAAGAGATACTGATGGGGGAGGGGGTGACTGGAATTCGGAAGGAGGACCGGAACCCTGGGTTCTTGAGGGGAATGGGGGCTGGAAGGGGTGGGGGGTGAGCTGGGGGCTGGATGCCTGGGTACTGAGCAGGAAGCTGGGTTCCTGGTCAGCCCCCCCATGGGCCCCGCCCATCTCTGTCAACTTCCTCCATTCTCTCTTCCCACCCAAACAGCTTGTTTGACCTCTCTTGCCCCAGGGGAGGACAGAGACTGGGAAAAAGTCCAGCTGCAGGAGTGGCGCAGGCTCCTGACATGGACAAACTCTGGCCTTCTCATTTCCAGAGCCTCAGTAGCCCCTCTAACCTGCCACACTGCTCCCTCCATCCCCACCTCCCCTGCAGCTCTTCTCTGTCAACACCGGAACTAGCTCTAACACAGGAAGTGGTTTCACTCTTTGGGGTCCCCCTCCCCCAAGCTAGGTTCCTTCCCTCCATAAGACTGATCCTGATGTAGGATTTGGCCCTTCTCACCTTCTCTCGACTTACTGGGTCAGGGAAAGGTGTGGTTCTAGAAGGAAGCGGAAGGTTTGGATCCAGGGTGCATTGCTCTCAAATACATGCTTGGGTCCTAACAGTGGCCCAACACACAGGAAGTAGACAGGGACTGGGAGTTGGTTATCACTGCCCTCCCCTCAGGCATTACAGAGGGGATCTGAGTGTGACCGAGTTCACTGGCAGCTGAGCTAGTGTAGACAAAGGTTTGGGGAAGACTTGCCTGGGCTCCTGAGAGTGGAATACAGAACTTAGTTTGGCTTTTAACCAGTTCTGGTTAGTCCCAAGAGGGAGCAGGAGCAACACCTGGGGTCTTCAAATGGCCACCTGCGTGTGAATTTAGAGCTGAGCGGCTTGGAGCACGAAAGGGGATGAAGGGAGCCCTGCCTTCTTAGGTGAATGACATCTTCGCGCTTCGGTTTGTGAAAGGGTGAAGTGGCCTTTAGTGGCACTCACCTCATAAGAATTAGGAAGTGTTAACTGTAATGGGCATATGGCAGATACTCTATAAATGGTGGCCGATGCTCTTCCAGAATGCCTCCTGGCGATACATTACAGGCTTATCAGTATTGAGGTAAAGCCTTGAGGCTGCAATGCAACTTCAAGATCCTCCTGTCTCCCTTTATTGAGACCTTAAGCATCTCTGGTTAGAGCTAAATGCCCTTGGATGAGGGACACAGTATATATCACTTTGTATATTTGACTAGTAGAGATTCCTCAAATGAACTAGGATCCCCAAGTTGTGTTTGCCCTTAATTTATAGTTAACCTTCTACCTATATGGATGAGCCTAGGGTACTAAGTTTCCCAGACGCTATGCACAGTCCAATTCCTCGGACAAACAAAGTTAACACTTTAAATCAGTTTTATTATCAGGAGTTTGGGGTTCTTAGAGATAGCAGAGGCTAGAGAGCAAAGCCTCATCCCTGCACCACTTTCCTGGGGGGGGGGGGAGACGACAGAGCGAGGTCAAGGAGTCATCAGCTGGAGTGGCCACTGGTTATCGCTCATCATCCACATGCCCGGCACATAGTAGGTGCTCAATAAATATTTGCTGGCTACTAGTGGGCAGTGGAGAGCAGAAGCTTCCCTTGGGAAGTCATACACAAGACACTTTTTTTTTTTTGCAGTTTTTCGAGACAGGGTTTCTCTGTAGCTTTCAAGCTTGTCCTGGAACTAGCTCTTGTAGACCAGCCTGGCCTCGAACTCGAACTCAGAGATCCACCTGCCTCTGCCTCCGGAGTGCTGGGATTAAAGGCGTGCGCCACCACCGCCTGGCCCACAAGACACATTTTACACGAAGTTTGCCCACAGTTTTTGGTTCCAGTTTAGGGATTCTCAAAATCCACTTTGTCCTCCTGTAGCTGCTCTATTTTCCAGGGAAAGCTCGACGTGTGTCACTCGGGGATCCTAAATCTTCTTCCCGGGGCTGTGCATCTTCTATAGCGAGGACAAGCGAGCACAGCGCTTATTAAGTCTGGCGTCTTCCAGAATGCCCGTCATTCCTTTCCCTCCGTGCAGCTGCCTAGTTTTGATTCTCTCCACCCGGGTTTAAGGGCACCTCTTGGTGGACTGGAAGACCCCACGCAACTTGAGGTGATCCGTGTTCCGGGGACGGGGTCAGGCTGGGAGGCGGGATCGCCGCACTGCGGGCGGAGCAGGCTTCCAGGGCCACCCAGTCGCGAGGCCAGTCATCCTGTGCTGCCCTGGCCCCGCGTCGCCCACGGAAGCCCGCGGAAAACCGGCGGCCGCGCAAGGGCGGCTCTACGGAGCTTCCAGATCGGCTCCGGCAGCGCGTGTAGGCCGCGCCCCCGCGCCCGCGCGCCCCCAAATCCACGGACCCAGAGCGAGCAGGCAGGCAGGCTCCGCCCCCGAGCGGACGCGCTCCCGCTGACAGCGTCCGGCAGCGCGGCGCGGCCCCGCCCCCCGGCGCGGTGCGTGCGTGCGTCCGGGCCTCGGTCCCCGGCGGCCCCGCCCCCTGCAGCAGCGTCAGCAGGTCCCAGTGGCTTCGCTGGCGGGCCACATCGCCCGGGGCCAGCCCGGCCTGGTCACGCAGCCCACGGGCCGCCCCGAGCTCCAGCAGCAGCTGCGCCACCTCCACGGCTCCTTCGCGCGCCGCCAGGAACAACGGCGTCTGCTCCTGCGGGGCGGGGACCGGAAAGCCCGGGGGCGGGACGGTCAGGGAGTCCCCGCCCACTGGGTGTCAGTCACCTCCCGCCAGACGCTGGGTCGGCCCCCTGCGAGCTTGCTGGGTTCCCGTGCTTTCGGCTTGTTTTGCGGGCCGTCTGCGGCAGGGGCTCACCCTGTTGTCTTGGGCATCTTTATAAGCGCCAGCTTGGAGGAGGGCGCGGGCCGCTCGGGCGTTGTTCACAGCCGCGGCCCAGTGCAGGGCGGTTTTTCCTAGGGCACCACATGGGAGCCGGTTACCCCGCAGGTGGGGGCTAGACTCCTGCGTTCCAGTTTCCCACGGGTTCTGGCTTTGGTGATGGGGCCGGGGGGGAGGGGAGACACGAGTACTTGGGTTTTTCAGAGAGGCGGGAAGCGTTGCCTTGGCAACCGACAGGCGGCAAGCGTTGCCCTGGTGACGTCAGAGGCGCGCGGGAGGGACAATGGGTATTGTTCTGGACCGGTGGGACCGGGGTATCCCCATCCCGTTCCCGCAGATACTTCTTCCATCCCAGTTTCACTCACTCGTATCCTCTAGTCTGTCCCTGCTGCGCCTGTTAGTTGAACCTCACCTCATTCCCGCTCTGCCCAACGTTTCGAATGCACACCGGCTCCAACCATACCCCTTTTATCTCTGGCTCCCACATCCGCTCGGGCTGCGATCAGTTCTTCAACCAGGTCCTCCACTGCCAACCTGGCAGCCAGCATCAGAGGTGTAGTCCCGTCCTCTGTGCGTGCATCCACGGCAGTCCGTCTGTTAGCTAATAGGAGCTGGGGAGACAGGAAGGGCCTGTGACCCCTGGATTACCCTGGACTTCTAGGCCAGGCCCCTCACGCTTTTGCTGTCTGTTTTGAGACAAGGTCTCACTATGCACCCAGGCTAGCCTGGGACTCAGAGATGTGCCTGCCTCTGCCTCCCCGGTGCTGGGATTAAATAGTAGGCCCTTCAACCCTCTCCAGTCGCTACCTGTCTAGTCGTGGGCCTCAGTTTCCTCCTTGTCAGACCCTAGAGAAGACCTCCATTTTACTTGCAAACTTACTGCTACTTCCTGTAGGGACCCCAGTGAGAGCTGACCTGGCAGACTTCCCGAGCATCAGCAGCCACTGCAGTGTGAAGTGGGGTGCGCCCTGCCTGGTCAGGCTGGTTGGGATTGGCCCCAGCCTCAAGGAGGCGGCGGGCAGCAGTTGGTCGAGAGAATCGGGCAGCCAGGTGCAGGGGTGTCTCTCCAGTGCCCACAGTGTGAGCCTGGGGGCAGGCCCCTCTATCCAGCAGTGGTTTCCAGGGTTTAGGATTTCCCAGCCACGGCCCCTGGACAATCGTGGATTCCACTGGCTCACAGAAGACTGCGGACATCAGGGGTGCCACCCCATCTGTGGGTGAGAATGAGTGCAAAGCCACATGGAAGAACACAAGAATAACAACATGGCCGCCGGGAGAACTGCAGCCATTAGACAAGCTCTGCCTCTCTTTTGGGTGGGGAGAGGTTGGGAAAGGGGATTTAGACAGGGTCTCACTATGTAGCTATGACTGTCCTGGAACTCACTCTGTAGACCAGACTGGTCTTAAACTCACAGAGATCTGCCTGCCTCTGCCTCCCCAGTGCTGGGATTAAAGGCATTCAGCAGTACATCTAGTTCTTGATTTAGTGGTTCAGCAGGAACAAGAGCAAAAAGTTCTCCAAGGCTCCCAGGCCTGGACCTGAGGTGCACTTGTCTAGAGGGCTGGCTAGGTTGCTCCGCACCGCAGCTTGCTGAGAGTCTGAGTTTATTCTTGACATCTCCAGATGGTGCTGTTCTGTCCCAGGTCCCGGCTCCGAGAGCCGCTGTTCTAAAGACTCCAGTTTGGATACTAGTGGGCTTTGCCTCTAAAAGGATCAGAGCTAGGATCTTTTTTTGGGGGGGGGAACGGGAGTCTAGGTTGGTTGTGTACCAGGTCCACACGTGTCCGTTTCACACTCTTGAGGAGGTGTCAGCATGGCTACCTGTGGGAGCTCTCCACAGCCGCTGTTCAGTGACCAGACCTGGTGCCTGGAGACCGAGGCTGTTTCTTCAGCCTTGGGGCAAGAGCAAGGGATAGTGTAGGCCACAGAGTTGTCTTTGCACCACCAATGCACCTCCATGCCATTCCCACCCCAGCCTTTCATCCAGCCCACCTCCTCTCCCTCCTCAGGGCCCGAGCACATGACTACTCCATCCTCATCCACTTCTGCCTCTGGCTTCAGCGTCCTGGAGGGGGTGAGTAGGTAGGGGTTAGTTATAGAGGCTAAGGCCCATCAGCATCTCCAGCATTCAGAAGCCCTCCAGGTCTGCAGCAGTATTTCTGAGCACCCTTGGCATTCCCCTCCCCGAATCCCAGGCCTTCCTCAGTCTCACTTGAGACCAATGCTGTCCTCGCCTAGTGGGGGCCTCCGCCGGTGGGGTGCCTGCTGTGTCCGAGGCCTTCGAATGAAGCCAGGGGGCAGCCACAGGGCCCCATGTTCTCGCCGTTGCCGCCGCCGCCGGATGAGCTGGAGGACAAGGAGAGCCCCAAGGGCCAGGAGAAGCACCCCAGCCACTGGTGAACACAGAACAGGCCAGGGAAGCTGCTCGGTAGGTGGCCCTGGTAGGAGAGAAACAAGTTACAAAGGGGGTCCATTCTCAGGGAGACAGGGCCAGTGGAGTAGCCTGCCTCCATTTCCTCACCCGTCTCAGGTAGTTAAACGTGTTAATGGTAAAATGCTTAGAGAGCCATATGATACGATATGTTATGTATGCTAGCTACTGTTCTTTTATAAGCTGGAGCCTAACGTTGGTCGTAGGACTATGCCAGAAATTAGTAAAAGTTCTTAGGGCAATAGGGAGACCACAATGCATGTCCCAGGGGGAGATTCATTTCGAAGAGGAGATGTTAGGGAGACCAAGTTCCCCACACAACATTTTGGGTGTCAGTTTTTGATCTCTACCAGAGATGGCATGCACAAAGGTCAAGAGGGATGGTAGGGTCACCTACTGGTCCCTGCTTGAGGGTGAGCAGCCAGCAAGGGTCCAGGCAGCAGGGGCTCCAGGGCCCCCACTGCTGCCATTGCAGCAAGGAAGCGCAGAAGGAGCCCCGAGTCCCAGGGACAGCGTGACGCAGGGTGTTCCGGACCACAGCGGGACAAATCCACTCCCATCACCACCACAAACCTGGAGAAGAGGCACTTCAGGGACTCCCTTTTGGCCCCGGCTCCCCTTCTCCTACTCCATTTAAATAACATTTAGCCCTCCCCTCCATCTCTGCTTACCCGGCACCAAGGGGGTCTGGCTCCTTGCCCGGAGGCTGGGTGTGAGGGGCTTGTCTTTCCCATGACGATGAGGAATCCCGAGTTCCGCTCAGCTCCTCCTTGGCCCGGGTCCCCGGATAGGGGAACACCATGTTCCTGCCATCGCTGTCCTTCCTCACCCAGAGCCCGACCCTCAGAGTCAGGGACAGCACTCGGGCCAGGACCAGCAGCTGCTGCTCCAGGGCTGGGGGGCTCAGCACCACCAGTAGGGCCAGGGAGGGCCCCCACTCCAAGTCTCCGTCTTCTGGCCTGCAGTCGCCCCCGTCCCAGCCGCATTCAGCGCTGTTGCATCCTTTCTCACAGTGGCCATTGTGGAAGTGATCTCGGCAGTACTGGTCATAGGCTGGGCTGCGGGTAGAGGAGAGACAGACTCAGGGCTCTTCACAGAGATTCACTGCCTCTCTGTTACCTCTGGCTCTCTAGTAGCTAAGGATGGTGGCCAAACATCATCTCCTGAGACCAACCTTTCATCCTGCCCCTCTCCCAGAAAGAGAGTCCAAGACCCTTTCTCTTGGGAGTGCTGGTTGCCAGGGGAGGTTTTCTGTGGCAGAAGGTCTGGGGAAGGGAAACTGAGGCCTGAGACCTTAGAGCTCTCAGAGGTCCAGACAAAGGCTGTGCCCCACACTGTCAGTCGTTCCATTCCTCTGGGTTGGAACCCAGGGTTTTTCTTAGCATGGAAACTCCCTGGAGTCCAGTGTGGTCATTCTGTAGCTCGGCCACGTATGTCTCCCCACCGCCCGTATCCCACCCCCATTCCCAGGCTCACGTGCAGGTCGGAGGGGTTTCACAGTCATAGCCATCAAACAGACACTCCTCAGAGTCGCACTGTGGGTGGCACCGCCCATCCCGGAAAAGAAGCCAGCACTGGGAATGGGAGGGACAGCCCTTCCAGGGGTCCGGGACCCCCAAGGAGCAGTCCCCTCCATCCCAGTCTTCTCCTGGGCCACTGCAGCCAGCATCACAAGCCCCATCACCACCTCGGCCCTTACACCCATTCTCCCCTGGCCTTTGACACCGGGGCCCTGGAGAGTCAGGAGGGCAGGAGCATTGAAAGCCAGGATTGCCCGACCTGAGGATCTCAGAGCAGCTACCATTGTGCAGGCAGGGCGAGGGGGGCCCACAACCTTGTGGAGCTGGGGGTGTCAGGCAGTCAGGGCCCCCAAAGCCACCGAGGCAGGCACAGAGGGGTGGGGAGCCTGGCTTAGGGGAGGGCAGGCATAGGCCTCCGTGGTGGCAATGATGGATACCGCAGGAAGGGACTTCGTGGCTGCAGGTGGGGCCTTCAAAACCCTGTGCCAGAGAGGAGAATACAAAAGAACTCTGTGTCAGTCCTCCTGAAGCAAGCGCCTGGGATAACCCTGCACAGAGGGCTCTGGACTGTCATATGCAAGAGGAGCCTCAGAGAGCATAAAGTCATTTTTTTTTCTTTGGTTTTTCGAGACAGGGTTTGTCTGTATAACAGTCCTAGCTGTCCTGGAACTAGCTCTTGTAGACCAGGCTGGCCTTGAACTCACAGAAATCCGCCTGCCTCTGTCTCCCGAGTGCTGGGATTAAAGGCATGCATCACCACCACCTGGCTGCATCAAGTCAACTGTAATGGATGTTGCAGCTATGCCCCTGCTAACTCCACACACGGTAGCTGTAGCTGCAGCATCCATGGTGGTGGGAATGGGTGAAGTGGGGCTATGCAGCCATGCTCAGTTTCAGGGCCCATGAAGACTAATCGGCTAGTACAGTTGACCACTTGCTGTGTCCCGGGAGACGGTTGCAAGCTCTCCTCTTCCTTCCCAGGGTAAACAGGAGGAAGGCAAAGCAGAGGAAGGGGTTTGGCTCCTGAGTGTTGTGTTGGGATAATGAAGGAAGGTACAGCCTGTTGTCACAAGGGAGGCTTCAGCCAGTTCCTGCCCTCACTCACGCCTGTCCCCACACACAGAGAACTTGTCTAAAGCCATTCTAGGAAGGGCTGGTTTTGTTGTTTCATTTTGTTCTTTTGAGATAGTCCTGAGTAGCCCAGACTGACCGCCACTTCAAGGATGGCCTTGAACTTTTTTAACCTCTGAGTCCCCTCTCCAGCCCTGACCTTGAGCTCTTGAGCCTCCTGCCTCACCTCCCCAGTGCAGGGAGGATAAATTGCAAAATTGCACCACCGCGCTGCCCTCTGATTCTGCCTTTCCCCTGTTTCTGAGAACCGCGGTGAACTTGGGCCCTCTCCAGTTATTCTACCTTCGAGGTTCCCCTGCTCACCGCCCTAGGGTTTTGGCTCTGGCATTCTTACCTTTGCTCAGTGTGGGGAGAAGAGAGAAACGGGGGTTGCAGCACTTACCTTGGGGCAGTGGCAGGTGAAGCCAGGGGGTGGTCCTGTTGTGACCTCACAGGACCCTCCGTTGGAGCAGGGCTGGCTCTGGCAGGGGTCTGTCTCCACCTCACACCTCTGGCCTGTGGTGGGGGCAAGATTGAGATCACACATGGCTTCAGTCACTGCCTCTGTCTTGACTTACACACAGTCGGTTCAGCGCACACTATGTGGGCAAGAGGATGCTGGGGCATCTTCTCTGGGGAGAGGGGTGGAGGCAGAGGGTGAGGGGCTGTCTGGATGTTCCCGGTCTTAGCTGTGCCCCAGAGACCCCAGGCCTCACCTGTGTGCCCAGGCAGACACTGGCAGTAGAAGGCATTGGCTAGAGAGTGGCACGCTGCAGTGCCCATGGGGTGGCAGGGTCGGTCGAGACACTCATCCACATCCCCCTCACAGCGCAGCCCCACAAATCCTGGAGGGCAGGCGCAGTGGAAGCCTCCAGGCTTGGGGGTGCAGGTTCCATGGTTGTGGCAGGGCTGAGACTGACAAGCGTCCTGTTCTTTGGAGCAGTTCTGTCCTTCATAGCCGGGGGCACACTGGAGACACAGAGACAAGACACAGGATGAGCTGAGCTCAAGTAGTCCACCGGCCTCCCCGTCAACGGTCGTACCCCTCATCCCTCACAGCCTGCCTTAAACACGACACGCTACTCCTCAGTGACAGAACTCAGCCCTCGGTCACAAACAAGGGACACTAAGCACTGCCTCATTCTTGGTGAAACCTCTTTTCCCTACCAACTCACTCTCCAGCCTCTCTCATTGATTTGTTAAGCGTCCCCTGAATACCTACTTGTGACATGCATGCATATGTGTGTGTACATGCATGGGTACACGTGTGTAGGTCGGAGGACTTTTCAATGTTGGTCCTCAGGCTTTTCCATCTTTTGTTTGAGACAGGGCCTCTCATTGGCTGGGAACTTTGTTTGAGACAGGGCCTCTCATTGGCTGGGAACTTTGTTAGTCTGGACAGGCTAGCTGGCCGGCTAACTCCCCAGGATCTGCCTGTCTCTGCCTCCCATCTCACCGGGATTACAGACATGTGTTGCCGAGCCCAGCTTTGTACTCGGGTTTTAGGGATCTGAATGCAGATCTTCAGGCTATTGAGGCGAGTGCTTTCTTGGCTGACCCACCTCCCTTGCCAGGTAGTGTCTTCTGTAGTACAGAAGGGGAGAGTAGAGCTCATTCTGGTTCAGTGAGGTTTGGTCGATAGAGAGATGTGTAATCTGATTGTGTAATCTGTATCACACGGTTCTCTTAGCAGCTCTAAAGAAACGTCACATTTAATCCTCACTCCACAGATAATGAAACAGTTTGCCAAAAGGTGAAGATACTTTCGAAAGCCACACGGCCTTGCAGGGGTGAGGATCAAAGCAAGAATGGCGCTGCCCAGAGCCACACTGCGGTTTTTCCGCTTGTGAGGGCAAAGTTACAAGGTCTGTGCCAGATGGCATGCCAGAAGGGAGGCTTCGGAGAGGAATGGGAGAAAATGGACTCACAGAGACTCCAAAGGCTGTGGGAAGGTGTGGAGGGCACTTCATGGGGCAGGGAGGGGAATAGTGAGTGTGCTTCTCTTCATTTTTGAGACAGGGTCATCCCTAGCCCCACCCTGCTTTTCCTTGTCTGAAAATGTTTGTAAGGGTTAGATATGGCGATGCTGGGAGACGTAACTAAGTGGGAAAAGTGTTTGCCTTGTGTGGTGGTTTGAATAAAAATGGCCCCCAAAGCCGGTAGGGAGTGACCATGTTGGATTAGATGTGGCTTTGCTGGAGGAAGTGCATCACTAGGGGGTGGGCCTTGAGGTGTCAGAAACTCAGGCTAGGCCTAGTGACTCCCTGTCTCTTCCTGCTGCCTGCTGATCAAGATGTAGACCTCTCAGCTGTGAGTCAGGTGGTGGCACACGCCTTTAATCCCAGCACTTGAGAGGCAGGTGGATCTCTGTGAGTTCAAGGCCTACAAGAGCTAGTTCCAGGATAGTCTCCAAAGCTACAGAGAAACCCTGTCTCAAAAAACAAAAAAACAAAAAAACAAAAACAAAACAAAACAAACAAAAAAGAGTTCCCTGGCCCTGGTGACTCCACAGCGTCCAGTCCCCCAAGAAAGTCCTTTTGCCAAGGTCGTGCTCTTTCTCTCAGGGGCTGAAGAAAGTTCCTCCTGCTAAAATGGGCAGGGCAGGTGGTCAGTCTCCTTACCTCTGACTAGAACTTGTGGTCCTTCAGTAGACTCTGGTGTCTGTTGTCAGGGTCAGCACTCCCGCTGTCCCTACTCCCAAGCCCGCCCCAGCTCAGAGGCCCCCGCTTCTCCAGTTCCTATTTACCCCCTCACTTCATGCTTCCTGGGAGACAACCTCTGCAGCTTGGAATGAACTTTCCCTTTCCACCCATGAGGTGGCTATTTCGGTTTCTTCATTGCGCCCATTGTCATTCACGTAGAAATAGAAATCCTAGCTAAGAATACACATGATCCTGGGTTTGATCCCCACAGCTATAAAGTAGGGTGCACACCTGCAATCCCAGCACTGACTAGGTGGAGGCAGGAGAGTGAATGGTCGTCCAAAGCAACACAGTGAGTTCAAGGCCGGAAGTGGGGAGGGTGGGTGGGGAGGGGTAAGGAGCTGGAGAGGCAGCGGCTGAGCAGTTAAGAACACAAAGGCAAATAACACAAACAAAAACCATTTCTTTGCTGGGCACGGGGTCACACGCCTTTAATCCCAGCACTCAGGAGGCAGAGGCCAGCCTGGTCTACAGACTAGTAGCAGCCAGTTCTGGGCCAGCCAGGGCTACACAGTGAAACCCTGTCTCAAAAAAAAAAAAAAAAGTGTGTTTAGAGGCAGGAGAGGGGTTCAAGGATTACGAGCACTCGTTGCTCTTCCAAAGGCCTGGCTTCCAGTCCCAGCACTCACACACGTTGGCTCACAACAGTCCCAGCACCCGCATGTTGGCTCACAACAGTCCCAGCACCCGCGTGTTGGCTCACAACAGTCTCAGCATCCGCACATTGGCCCACAACTGTCAGCAGCTCCAGCTCCAGGGGATCTGAATCTTCTGACCTCCACAGGTGCTGAGCACGCGTGTGCGTGTGGTGCATGCACATACACACAGGCAAAGCACTCACACACACACAATTTAAAAACGTTGTGTTCCTGAGCACAGGATTTGGACTGGCTGCTCTTTAGTCCCAGTGTTTCCTCTCCTGGATGGCGACCTGGACCAACAGAAGCCCTCCTCCAACTCTGAGAAACACGGACTTCCTCGGGGACAAGTGCCTCCAGGCCACCCTGCCGTGGAAGAGGCGAGGGCGGGGAAAGGCTGCTCTGGGCAGAGCAGCAGCAGAGCGTGGGTTCAAAGGCAGGACCCCTGTGGGTGTGTGAGAAGCAGCTGGAGCGTGAGCAGTGCATGGCGGTGTGTGTGTGTGTGTGTGTGTGTGTGTGTGTGTGTGTGTGTGTGGCAGAGGCGACCGGACACGGACAACGACCGGAGCCGGGACAGGAGCAGGTGTGGCCTGAGGACAGGCGGGAAGATATTCAAGATAGTCCTGCAGGACTTTGGAAGAAGCAGTCCCTGGAGGTGTTAGCGAGGCAGGGACAGGCCAGCTTCTGGTTTAGTAGATCCCCTTGGCGGTGGGAAGAAGACTGAACCAGCAGAAGAACAGATGCAGAGGCCAGGGTTGTAGGAGTTTGTGTAGCTATCAAGGTCGAATTCTAAATAGATAGATAGATAGATAGATAGATAGATAGATAGATAGATAGATAGATAGATAGATGATATATATAGATGATATATATATATATAGATAAATGATAGACAGAGATATATATATAGATAGATAGATGACAGATAGATAGATAGATGATAGATAAATATATAGATAGACGATAGATAGATAGATAGAGAGATAGATGATAGATAGATAGATAATAGATAAATATATAGATAGATGAGAGAGATAGATAGATGATAGATAGATAAATAAATGATAGATAGATAGATGATAGATAGATAGATGATATATAGATAGATAAATGATAGATAGATGATAGATAAATATATAGATAGATGATAGAGATAGATAGATAGATGATAGATAGATAGAGAGATAGATAGATAGATAAATATATAGATAGATGAGAGAGAGAGAGAGAGAGAGAGAGAGAGAGATAACAGAAGGGAAAAGAGGTAGTGGTGGAATGGCCTGACCTGGTGGGGGTTGAGTGCATGGGTCAAAGAGAGGACTGGGTAAACTCGGTTCTCACCTACTCTACCACGTTGTCGCCTTTTACCCTCTAGACCTCTTACCTGGCAGACATAGCCGTTGGGCTGGGCCACACAGGTGGCCCCGTGCTGGCAAGGCTTGGACTCACAGGGGTTTACTCTATCCTGGCACAACCTGCCCTGGAATCCAGGAGGGCAGTGGCAGAAGTAGGAGGAGCCGCTGTCTATACAGAGGCCTCCATTCTGGCACAGGTCAGAGACCTCCACGCCTGGGGAGACAGACAGGAGGGAGGGATCTAAGAAGGGTTCTCAGGTGGTGGGGTCGACATGGAGAGGCCAGGAAGGACAGATGTTGGGTTCTGTTCATCCCAGGGGTATTTTAGCCGGGGTGGGACTGCATGGCTCTGGGTGAGACACGCTGCTAGTGACTGTGTTAAGCTGGAGCCTCCCCTGGGCTGTTGGTATTGACTGTAGTCACAGAGCAGATCTGTGTGAGGGTGTGCTGTGTGCTGAACTGTGGAATAAATCGCTCTAGTTTCTCTTGGCTGTTTTGGCTGTGACATAGCTCTGTGACTGCTGTGACTGCCCTGGGGGTTGGGACAAGGGAGCACTCTGCTCCCCAGTTGGTCCAGGGGCTGGTACCTTGGCTCACCGCAGCTTTCTGGCAGGACACAGGGAGGTCACAGTGAGGTCCTGCCCATCCCTGGAGGCATAGGCACTGGAAGGAGGGGCCGCTCTGGAGGCATCGGGCAGTGTGTGGGCAGGGCTTCTGGGCGCACCAGTCAACCAGAGTCTGGGGGTTGGAAGAGAATATGAGACAGGAAGGCCTGTGCTTCTGAGACCCAGAGATGAGCCTCTGCCAGCTGTGGCTCCCTCAAACCCTCTCATTTCTAAGAAGACTTGCTTGCAAGTGGGCTGAGCCGATACCCTCTCCAGTACAGTCTCCAGCATCAGAAATCCGTCCAGCTTACCCTCAACACTCAGACTTTTTTGGGGGGGTTGGGTGGGAGTGGGGGATAAGGTTTCATCTACTCCAACATGGCCTCAAACTTGTCATGTAGCTGAGGCTGGTCTTGAACTCCTGATTCTTCCGCCTCTGTCTCCCAAGTGTTGGGATGAAAGGTGTGCACCACCCTGCCCAGCTTTCCTGCCTTCACCTCACACCCAAGTGAGAAGCTAATACCTAGACTTCCGCATGTCCCTTCGTGTGGACATCTGTCCCAGGTTCCCTGTTGCCCACCCGTTAGTCCCCAAGACCCCACTAGCTGGAGCTCTCCAGCCTCTCCCACTTGGCACATCTGGCTGATTGCACCTCACCTGGCAGCTGCTTCCTGTATAGCCAGGGTTGCAGAGGCAGCGGGCACCCTGAGGTGTGTCTTGGCAGGTCGCCTTGTTCTTGCAGGGGCTGGAGAAGACAGAGACGGTGTGGTAGGAAGGTCTGGGAGATGGGGAGCATGCAATGTGGGGTGACAAGTTGGGTTGTGGGGAAATGTAGGTCAGCTCCTTGGAGAAGGGGCAGCCAGAGGATGGGGAGCTGTGGCAGCCTTGAGCTCAAGGAGAGGTGGATAGGAAATGGGGGCTGAGGGTTCCCCTGCTCCTGCTGGGGGCCTCACACCCTGCTCACCTGTCTGCACAGCGGGGCTTGATCTTCCCCTCACAGCGGAGCCCCTGGAAGCCCGCGGCACAGAGGCAGAGGAAGGCGCCAGGCTTGTTCACACAGGTACCCCCGTTGAGGCACGAGGCTGGGGAGAGGAGTCTGTGAGGGGTGGGTTCCATGCCTGTAACCTGGCCTGTGACCTTGGTCGCACACAGCACAGAGGTGTCTGCCGCTCACCAGTACAGCTTACTGCTGTCCAGTTAGTTATTTAAAACCAGTGGGTCCTGGGGATCGGGCTCCAGGCTTCAGGCTTGGTGGCTAGGACCTTGACCCTGTGAGCCATTTCTCAACTGGACATGTAACCAAGGATGGACTCCCAATCCTCCGCTCCCAGCCCCCGAGAGCTGGGGTTACAAGTGAGCAACACCACGCCTGTGGTGCTGGGCGTTGACCCCCAGGCTTCATGGATGCTAGGCATGCCCTCTACCCCAGTGTCCAGTTAAAATATCTTTTTTTTTTTTTTTTTTTTGGTTTTTTGAGACAGGGTTTCTCTGTAGCTTTGGAGCCTGTCCTGTGCCACCACCACCACCACCACACACACACACACACACACACACGCACACGCACACGCACACACACACATGCCTGCCTGGCCCCTGCACCTAGCTGTGGTTCAGAATCCAGGACAGAACTCACCAGACACACAGTGGTCGATAAGGGTTTGGCAGAGGGAGCCTGTGTGACTCGGAGGACAGGTGCAGAAATAGCCCTCAGGGCTGGTGTTGCAGGAGCCACCATTGAGACAGGGCTCTGAGTGACAAGCTGTCACCTCCTCATTACAGGACAGCCCTGAGGGAACGAACAGGTGAGTCTGAAACTCTTGCTTTCTGCTTTTCATCTCCTTTCTCACCTGTACCCTAAAATCCCCTGTCCCACCAACCTCTTCCTTCTACCCGAGAGTCACCTGTGGTGTCCCCCGCAGCCCACACTCACTTCTCCTCGCAGAGGTCCTAGACACAGCTTTGGTTTGTGAGGCTACAGGCTGGAGTGTATACGGTATAGGGAGAGACTCACCTGTGTATCCTGTGGGGCAGGTACAGTTGTAGCCAGAGGGCTGGGGATGGCAGGTTCCCCCATGGGTACAGGGGGTGGAGATGCAACCCCCAAGCTCTGTCTCGCATTCTTGCCCAGTCCAGCCCGCATCACACACACAGGAGGATCTGATCATAAAGAAAAAGGAACGGGTCCATCTCTTTCCCTCCTGCCTTGTTGACTGGACCCTAAGACCATCTCCCTTTTGGCTCGGAGACTCTTGTTTGCCTTCTGTTCCCATTCTAAGGACTTAGTTTACCTATTATTTCTATGTGTATGGGAGTTTTGTCTGTATGTAGGTCTGGGCACTACGTGTATGCCTGGTGCCTGTGGAGGCCAGAGAGGCCAGAAGAGGATGCTGGATTCTCTGAACTGGAGGTGTGATGGCTGTGAGCCGCCATATAGATTCTGGGGATCAAACCCCTGTCCTCTGCAGGAGCGGCCGTGCTCTTAACCACTGAGCCTTTTTTTATTTTTTAGCTTAAAACAAAGGGGAGGGGGGCGGTAGTGGCGCACACCTTTCATCCCAGCATTTGGGAGGCAGAGGCAGGCGGATCTCTGTGAGTCTGAGGCCAGCCTGGTCTACAAGAGCTAATTCTAGAGCAGGCTCCAAAGCTACAAAGAAACCCTGTCTCAAAATACAAACAAACAAACAAACAAACAAACAAACAAGCAAACAAAGGGGGGAACCTATCAAGTGGACACACATCCTCTCTCTCCTTCTTTTCCTTTCATCTCCCTCATCCCTATCCTGTTCTCTCCCGGGTCTCCTGGGGCTCAGGTCCACCACAAAGCTCACTGTCTAGCTGTCTGCGGCCTTGGCTGCCCGTTCCATTTGCCTTTACTTGGATTATCGTCCTGTGATAACACTCCTGGCTTGTTCTGTGTCGGGAAGTGACCACGCAGAGATGCCCAGTAGCTGTTTAGGTAACGAGATACAAGGCCGCCCTGGTATTCATTCTCTTCTCTCTGCTCTGCCCCTAGTTGTCTTCTGCCACCTTCAGGATGCTCAAACGGCCCCCTCCACAGGTGCCACTCAGCAGCTGTGCCTCCCTTCCGCTTCCCCGAGGACGCTTGTCATCTCTGTCCTGTTCCCCCACCGGTCACATCCCTCCGGCTTGCACCCCGCCCCCTGCTGTCTTCTGTCCTAGCTGAGGCTGATGGGGAGGAGGGCATGGCGGTATACTCTTACCTCTGGCAATGGCCATGGTGGCAGGTGCAGTTGTTCTTGCCAGGAACACAGCCAGGACTTCCATCAGGGCAGAGGCAGTGGGCTCTGTCTTCCTGGTCTTGGCATTGATGCCCAGGTTGGCACAGGTTGGGGGTGCACAAGGGAACGTCACAAAACGGGCCTGTGAGTGTGGGTGGGAGAGAGAGGAGTCTGAGAGGAAAGAAAGCCCCTGTTTGTCCTGAGAGTCAGAGGTCACCCCTCGTGCTCCTGTTCTTTCTGGGTCTCTGTTGTCCTTGCCCTGGTCCTTCTCCAGCTCTGGGTCTCCTGCAGCTCCGAGCCGCTATCTCTTGTTCAGTGAGCTGCCTGGCGTTCCGTGGTGACCTGCTCTGCCCCCAGGGTCACCTCATCTAGGGAGCCTTTACATTTTCAGTCTGGGCTGGGTGGTGTCCTGGGCTCCCATGGAAAGACACGGGGCCTCATAACTGAATATAGGAGTTGCAAGAATTTTGAAAACAGTAAAATTTTTCTAACATACAATGACCAAAAATGCAAAATTTAAGAGCAGCGTGAGTCTGAGATGCCTGACCGTGCAGCCGCATGCCGCCTTGGTTCGGAATGCACAGAACACCCCACTTTCTATTGCGGGTGTCGCTGCTTCACAGTGACAGCTGCAAGGCTGCCCCGACACCTGGCTCAGATGCGAGATTATCGCGTGTTATAAGCTGCGGTGTTTTTACTGTCCACACGGAGTTTCCCATCCACTAGTTTCTTATGTTGGTTTAATGGCGGAAGACAAAGACTGTATTTTCCTGTTGTTAGTCCTCAGCGTGGAACGTCGAGTTTGTTTAGCTCCAGGTTGTCTTGTCTTCGGCAAGCAATCAAATCCACCTCAGTCTGCACATTTTCTATTTGTCTTTAACAAATGGTAAAATTATATGTACACCATATGTGTTTTTTTTTAAATATTTATTTATTTATTTATTATGTATACAATATTCTGTCTGTGTGTATGCCTGCAGGCCAGAAGAGGGCACCAGACCTCATTACAGATGGTTGTGAGCCACCATGTGGTTGCTGGGAATTGAACTCAGCACCTTTTGAAGAGCAGGCAATGCTCTTAACCACTGAGCCATCTCTCCAGCCCAACCATATATGTTTTAAAGTATCTTTATGGTTTGTTATCAAAGCATGCTTGATTTATATATTTATTTTATATACTTATAGGCTTGAGGTTGAAAGCAAATTTCTTGAGTGAAAAGGGGTCTCAGTGGATTAAAGGTTCAAGGGGCCCTGACCTAGGACCCCCTCATTCTCTCCGACACTCAGCCGTGGTCAGCAGGGAAGATCTCACCCTGCGTCAGGTTAAAGCCACCTGACAACCACAGTTGTGCCAGTCTTGCTTCTGGGTCCGGTGTTGTGATATTTAGTTAATTAATTAAAATAATTTAGTGTGTGATGTGTGTGTGTTGGTGTAATGTGTGTGGTATGTATGGTGTGTGTGTGTGTATGGTGTGTGTGTATGGTGTGTGTGTGTGTGTTGGTGTAATGTGTGTGGTATGTATGTGGTGTGTGTGTATGGTGTGTGTGTGTACGGTGTGTGTGTGTTGGCAGTCACGTGCCTTTGGTAGGTGGCCAGATGATAACTTAGCAGAGTCTGTTGTCTCCATTCACCTTCACATGGACACTGTGTTTTGAACTCAGGTTGTCAGATTTACAGTTGCTCGCATTTAACTGCATATTCATTTAATTTACCCTGTTCTCTGTAGTGCTGGGATTGGACTACGGATCACGCGTACTTGGACCACACTTCCAGCTCATTGTAAGCACTTTTTGCTCCGACTAGTTTAAGGGCTGCTATTCTCATCCTGTTTCCATATCTGGACCATCAAACACCCACCAGTGGGCTCTTCCCCACCTCCAGCAGGCTCACACCCCTCCAGCGGGCTCACACCCCTCCAGCGGGCTCACACACCCACCAGCGGGCTCACACACCCACCAGCGGGCTCACACCCCTCCAGCGGGCTCACACATCTCCAGCGGGCTCACACATCTCCAGTGGGCTCACACCCCTCCAGCGGGCTCACACCCCTCCAGCGGGCTCACACCCCTCCAGCGGGCTCACACACCCTCCCTGCTCTTCCCGTTGACTCCTGACCTGTGAAGCCAGGGTGGCAGAGGCAGAAGAAGGCTCCTGAGAGATTGATGCAGCTGGCTCCCGTGGGGCAGGGGTCACTCAGACACTCGTCCACCTCAGTCTCACAGTGTGGTCCTTCAAAGCCTGTGTCATCGGCGAGGGTCAGAGACTGCACCAATGGCCCCCTCCCCCAGGGTCTGAGCCTCAGTTTACCTGGGAGACACTCGCAGTGAAAGGCTCCAGGCTGGTCTCGGCAGTGCCCCCCATTGGCACAGGGGGCACTGCTGCATTCATCCACGTCTTCCTCACACCTGGCACCAGTGAATCCTGGCAGGGGAGGGGGTGGGAACGGAGGGTGTTCACGGTCACGCAGGGAGGCGCAGCGTGAACAAAAATGAGTCTTGGAGGAGACTCAGGGTACTTGTAGGGCAACAGAAGCAATATAGATAGGGTGGCGCTCAGCCCCTGCTGGCTGTGATGCCGCTGGGCTGTGGGCAAGCTACCCAGCTTCCCTCGGGCTCTCATTTCTCCCTATGAAAGAGCTAGAGTGTAGTAATGGCGCCTGGACTGGGGTGTGGCTCAGAGGTAGAGTGCTTACCTTAGGCACTCATGCCTCCGTCCCCAGCACTGAAACAAAGAAGCTGTCTCATGTTAGCATGGGGAGGAGACATTCTCTGTGTCTATGGCAGCCCAGCCAAAGCCAGCCAGTGACCCGAGGTGCAGGGGGGTACACAGAGGGAAGGAGAGTGACTTGTCAGGGCAGGGGTGAGGGTGGGGAGAGAGCGAGGGAGGATTTAGGGCTGTGATGGAAGAGTCTGGGGAGCTAAAAAGGAGTGGGGGAACAGGCTGCTTTAGCCGAGCGGGAGGGGCCTTCAAAGAGATGCTGGCCTCTGGAGGTTCCCTGGACCGGTCTCTTCGCCTACCCGGGAGGCAGATGCACAGGAAGCCATTGAGCAGGTCATGACAGCCAGCTTGGTTCAGGCAAGGGTTGGAGGCACACTCATTGGTCTCCACCTCACAGAGTCTCCCTTCCAAGCCTGAGGACACAGACGTGGTGAGAAGGGGGCTCAGTCAGGCTTAGACAGCGGCTGCCGGGCTTTCTGCCTGGGATACCTGGGCTCTGCAGCAGCTCTCCTAGGACTTGTGGACTACCACTGTCCCCAGGTCTGTCCCCCAGGGCTATCCCCAGTGCTGTCCCCCAGGTCTGTCCCCAGGGCTGTCTCCCAGGGCTGTCCCCAGTGCCGTCCCCAGGGCTGTCCCCAGGGCTGTCCCCAGGGCTGTCCCAAGGCTTAGCTGCTCTGGGGGTGTGACTGCTTCCCTCAGGTCTGAAGGCTCAGGGAGCAGGGTACCTGCAGAAGCTGAGAGGAACTGCTGTCTAAAGCCCTTTCTGTGTACCTAGCGGGTGGGGCTCTCCTGGTGGTCTGCCCAGCCTGAGATTCTCGAAGTACAGCGGAAAAGTGGGCATCTCTCTGGAGGATGATTTAGCCCTTGTGTACTAGCTAGGCCTCTGTGTCAAGGTAGCGGGAATCCTGGCAGGGATGTGGTGATGGTCGTGATTGTAGCGGCAGTGGTGTGGTCATTGTGGTAGTGCTGGTGATGATGGTGATGGTTGTGGTGCTGTTGGTGACGATGGTACTGATGGTCATGATGGTGGTTGTGGTGCTGTTGGTGACGATGGTACTGATGGTCATGATGGTGGTTGTGGTGCTGTTGGTGACGATGCTAATGATGGTCATGATGATGGTTGTGGTGCTGTTGGTGACGATGGTACTGATGGTCATGATGGTAGTTGTGGTACTCTTGGTGACGATGGTACTGATGGTCATGATGGTGGTTGTGGTACTGTTGGTGATGATGGTACTGATGGTCATGATGGTGGTTGTGGTACTGTTGGTGACGATGGTACTGATGGTCATGACGGTGGTTGTGGTGCTGTTGGTGACGATGGTACTGATGGTCATGATGGTGGTTGTGGTGCTGTTGGTGATGATGGTATTAATGGTCATGATGGTGGTTGTGGTGGTGGTAGCTATGGTAGCGATGGTGGTGGTGGTGGTGGTGTTACTGCTTGTCTCATGGTGATGGTGGTGGAGGAGGAAGGTCTGAATAAAGACATTACAGAGGCAGAGTTGCCCTGTTTTTCACCTTCAAGTTCACCCTCATCTCAACAGTCTCATGGTCAGCCTTCTGACCTCCCTGTCCTCTCCTCTTTCCTGGGGAGCCTGCCGTGATCCCTCTTGCTACCTGTAACTTGTCCCTTGGAAGCAGTTTTTCTGCTTCTCTGTGCATGGTCTGTGTGTGGCCTGAGCCATGATGCTTGGGGGCTGCTTGGCTTCCAGTAGTGGGTGGGGTGGATGAAAGGGTTGAAGCCCAGGGTCTGAATCTTGGCTCTGCTCCTCACTGACAGTGTGACCTTGGAGAGGTCTCACTCCACCTCTTGGTGTCCAGCTTTTTAATTTATGAGCTGGGGATGCAATGCACATTTTTTCTCCTCCTCCTCTCGCGGAGGCACGAGTGTGGGCAGCCGTGAGCATTCCTTTCCTATCGCACCGGCTCCAGCGCTCCACCCGTGTGGAATGCCAAGGGTTCACGCTCCACCTCTCTGAGGGAGAGTGTGTAATTAAGGGGGGGTCTGAGGGAGAGTGTGTAATTAAGGGGGGGTCCTGGGCTGGTATGAGCAGAGCGGCAAATGCACTGTCGTTCTGTCCTCTTTGGCCAGACCGCTATGTACAGCGGACCAGGATACACGCTCCTTGATGATCATGAAATGGGTGTCACACCCTGCCCCTGAGTTACACAGTGCACAGTCTCATCACAGGGCAGCCCGCCCTTCTCCTGGGGGCCTTGGGTTCCCTAGTTTTAGCTGGGACATAGGGAGGGAAAGAAGCATGCTGGGGAAACAGGCTCCGGCTAGGCGATCCCCCACGGGTCCTAAGTTAGTTCTCTGTCTCTCCCACCCACAGCCCTGCCCAGTTGTACCTGGTGGGCAAATGCAGTGGAAGGTGGCCAGTAGGTCCAGGCAGGTGCTGCCTGGGTGGCAGGGCTGGGACAGGCACTCGTTGTGATCGGCCTCACAGCGGGAGCCCGTGTAACCGGGCGGGCAGAGGCAGTTGAAGGAGCCAGGGGTGTTGAGGCAGGAGCCGCCATGTTCACAGGGACTGGGTCCTTGATGGGCTGAGAGGAGAGGAGAGCTGAGATCCACGGAGGCCAGGGGTGGAGGGACAAGGAGGCCAAGGTGTCAGGGGAGGTGTGGGGGTCTGTCTGCGGAGATGGGACTGATGGGGACGGGGGGGGGGCTGTGTGTTTAGAATGGAGCAGGCAGGGACAACCTGTGGGGTCCGAAGGGTTGAGCACTGGGCTAAGAGCTGAACCCAGTTAAGACTCCACCAAAGAAAATAAGCCTTTTGTGCTTTTGCTGTATCTCTATATCTATCTATCTATCTATTTATCTATCTATTTATTTATCTATCTATCTATCTATCTATCATCTATCTATCCATCCATCATCTATCTATCTATCTATCTATCTATCTATCTATCTATCTATCTATCTATCTATCTTTTCCACTTGTGTGTGTGTTTGTGGTATGCATTTGTGTGATGACACGTTTGCATGTATGTGGGCACGCATGTGTGGGTGGGCCCCAGTGTGTGAATGTGAGGGTGCAGGTTGATGCTGGGAATCCTTGGCTGCTCCCCTACCCCTGCTCACTGAAGCAGGGTCTGTCAGATCTGGACGTTGTAGGTATGGCTAATCTGTCCAGTCAGCTTGTTCTGGAGGAGCCCCTGTCTTTGCCTTCGGAGGCTGGAATTACAGATGGACCCTCATGCCCACCTGGCATTTGCCACCTGTGTGGGTTCTGGGGATCCGACTTCCAGTCCTCACGCTTGTGTGGCAAGTCCCTTAACCACGGACCACCTCACCAGCCCTGCCTGTTGTTCTTCTGAGATAGTCTGGAATGTTCCAATGATACTGGAACTCAGTATGTAGTTGAGGCTCCTCCTGCTTCTGCTCCCTGGATTCTGGGGTTACAGGCACGTGGGATTACGTGACACTAAGTCACGCCTGGTTTAGTTTTTCACCTTGATAAACCATCCGCTGTGTCCTCTGTTGAGCACAGAGGCCTGGCCTCAGAGGGGCTCTGTGGGGAAACCCTCACCCATTTGACACTCATCCAGATCCTGGTGGCAGGTGGGTCCCGAGTAGCCAGGCTGGCATAAGCAGAGGAAAGAGCCTGTCAGAGGGTTGGTGCTACACTGGGCATTCCCATGGCATGGCTGGCTCAAGCACCCGTCTTCCTGGTGGCACAGGAGGCCTGTGGGAGACCGAGGGGCAGGGCTCTTGCAGACTGCTTGGGGCTCCGCGTTGGGGACTCCGCGCTGGGGACTCCGCGGTGCCCTCCAGGAACGTTCTCCCCTTCCACGTCCCCACCCCCGCATCCTCTGCCTGCACCTGTGCGTCCAGGTGGGCAGAGGCAGGAAAAGGAGCCCACGCGGTCAATGCAGGTGGATCCCGGGGCACAGGTGGCAGCTGCACAGTCATCCAAGTTCTGGTCACAGCCTGGGCCACCCCAGCCACTCACACACACGCAGTGGAAGCCCCCGGCTGAGTTCTGGCAGGTGCCACCGTTTCTGCAGCGAGGGGGACCCTGGGCTTCACATTCATCTACGTCTTCAGAGCAGTCCCAGCCTGCAGGGGACAAGAGAGGGGACGAGGGCTGGCACTGGGATGGAGGGAGGGGGCGCTGCCGCCGCCCCGCACTTGCTCTGGACGACTCACCCTTCCAGGTCTTTGGGCAGAGGCAGGTGTAGGTGCCCAACCCATCCAGGCAGGTGGCCCCATTCTGGCATTGGTGCCTGACACAGTCATCTGGATTCACTTCGCAGTCCAGGCCTGTGAAACCTGACAGGATCGTAGAATCAGCCATGGAGCCCACCCAGGGGAGAAGACCCTCCCTGCTCAGGGAGAGGGGTACAGGAGAGCCGCCGGGAGGCTTTACCTGGGGGACAGAGGCAGAGATGAAAGGTGGTGTCTCCCTCTGGCACCAGCTGGCAGGTGCCTCCATTGAGACAGCTTCCAGGAGAGCAGGGTCCCTTCCTGAGCTTGCACTGCAGCCCCTCCTGCCCCACGGGGCAGAGACACTGGAAGGAGCCCAAGGTGTTATGGCAGGAAGTCCCCTTAGGGCAGGGTCCTGGCTCCCGGAAGCATTCGTTGACATCATGTTCACAGATGTGACCCTCGAAGCCAGGTGGGCAGCGACACTGGATCTGGGGGTATGTGGCCAGGCACACGCCTCCATTGGCACAGGGCTTGGCTGAGCAGAAGTCTCGGAGCTGGCATTGCTCACCTGCAGCAGGGCACAGGGGTGGGGTGGGCAGGGACTGTTTCCGTCGCAGCTGGGTGTAGTTTATGCAGCTAAGCTTGCTAGGCGGTCTGTGTGGATGCGCTATACGCTCTGCCTTCTTTTCCCGTCTCTTTCCCGTTACTTTCTTGCTCTCTCTATCCTGGTGCTCCATGCCCTGCCTTAGTTTTGCTGTATGTCACAAGGGTTGTAATTACACTGTTCTTATCTTCTACTTTGGAAAGCACACGTAGCTAACAGTGGAGTTTTACAAATTGGCATACCCTGGGAAACTTGGGTTCCCTGCAGTGACCTTCTTGGGGGAGGTGAAAAGCCTCAGAGCCACCCTGCTGGGTCACTTTGCCTCTCTGAGCGGATTTCTTGTTGTTATTTAGATTTTGGTTTTCTTTAAGGCAAGGGCTCACATCACCATGAATCTGAAGATGACTTTGAACTTCTCTCCCTCCTTTTTTGACACAGGGCCTCTCTAAACTGTCTTGGCTGTCCTAGAACTTGCTATGTCCTGGAACCAGGCTGGCCTCAAACTCATAGAGATCCTTCTGCCACTGCCTTCTGAGTGCTGGGGTTAAAGGTGTGCCAGCATGTCTGCTCTGACTGTGAACTTCTGATCCTGCCTCTACTTCCTGATTTCAGGCGTGTGTGCCGCCACAGCTGAAGCATGCACCGTTGCAGCAAGCGCAGCCATTCATGCACGCCAGGCAGGCTGTTTGCAACTGAACTGTTATCTCCAGCTCTACTTTCTGTTCTTTTGTTTCTCTCTTTCCACCGTGCGCTGTGGATCCCAGGGACTGAACCCAGGCTGGCAGCACTGGCAGCAGGTGCTACCCACTGAACCATGGCCCAACTGTCCCCAGTTTCTATTTTCCCATATATATATATTTGTGTGTATGGATGTTTTGTTTGTATGTATGTCTGTATGTCTGTGCACGTGTGTGCCTGATACCCAGAGAGGCCAGAAGAAGATCTGTATGTAGCGAGATGGTTTCTAGGTTGGGTTAAGTGGGGTGGGAAGACCTATTCTAAAAGTGGGCAGCACTGTTCCCTGGACTGGGGTCCTGGACTGCATAAGAAGAAAACAAGCCGTGCCTCAGCGTTCATCTGTACGCTGACCGGTTTTGTCTACCTTGACACAGTCTAGGATCACCTGAGAAGAAAGCCTCTGCTGAGATCAGGTTGGCCTGTGGGCATGCCTGTTAGGGATCCTCTCGATCGTTCATTGGTGTAGGCGGGCTCAGCTCACTGTGGGCAGCGCCATTCCCTAGGTGAGGACCTGAACTATAAGGCAGGAGGGAGCTAGCTGAGAAGAAGCCACCAAGGATGCTGTGTGACTGACAGCTCTGGGTTCCTGCCTTGACTTCTTCTCCGTAAGGGCTGTCACAAGGAAACGTCAGCCACACAAACCCTTTCCTCCTCGCGCTGCTCTTTGCCAGGTGATTATCAGGGCAACAGACACGAAACAAGAGTACCCCGCTTCCTGTCTGTTCACACCACATGGCTCCCTCACCATGATGTGGAACCGGCAGGCTGAACCGGAACAAACCCTTCGGAAGCTTTTGCCTGGTGTTTGTCGCGGCATCCGGAAGACTGACCGACGCACCCCTCCTTAGGTGCTGGCCTACACACCCCTGGGTGCTTACCTGTCCACCCGGGTTCGCAGGAACACCGTGGACGGCCTGAGGCCTGGACGTAGCAGTGGCCCCCGTTGAAACAGAAAGAAGTTGGACAGAGGTCTTCCAGATGGATTTGGCATCGCTCTCCGGTGAAGCCGGAGGGGCAGGTGCAGGAGAAGCTGGGGGCCGGTGGAGAAGCAGGGCTAGGGGAGCTTGGGGGCGTGGGAAGCAGGGCTTGGCAGTTGCCCCCATTCTTGCAGAGTTGGGTATCACGGCAGGGGTCAGGGAACTGGCAAGTCTCACCCAGAAATCCAGGGGCACACCTGGGGTAGAGGGACATTTCAGGCCAGTGGTCCCTCTTCCTGCTCTCCCTCCTCTTCTGCCTCCACTTGAGTCTTCCCTCCTTTTCTCACTCCTCGTGCTCTTTCCTGCTCTCCCTCCTCCTCCTCTCCGTTCCCACTCCCACGAACCACACTCACTGGCAGGTTCCTTGTCCCTGAGGTAGCCTCAGGCAGGTGCCTCCGTTGGCACAGGGTTCTGGGGAACCTCCACACAGAAGCTCTGGGGAAGACACAAGAGGAGAGGCGGCCCAAAGACCTGTGATGGCCCTTCCCCCTCCAGGTGCTCCCCCACGTGGCCCAGGTGCGCGGTGCCTGCGTGGTGCTCTCTGCCATCCTCTCCTTCACACCCCAGTCCCAGGCTCCACATGGTCTCTGTCCCAGATCTTCCATTCAGGACTCTGTTATTACTCCAGCCCCCTTCCTGTTTATTCTCCATCCCCCGGAAGCAGGACAACTGGGATTAGGAGGGAGCCAAGGGCGCTTCTGGGAGGTGAATGGCTGAGCCGCCTAAGGGATTTCCTTCAGGAAAGGCCAGCAATGAGCCACTGGGGGTGGGGACAGCTGGACAGAAAGGGACCTGGTGGTCCCTTCTATGTCTCCATGTCCTGCTTCTCGCTCCTCTGTTCCCTGTAGCAGGCGGTCAGCTTTCTCTCCTGTCTGTCCCACACCAAGAGCCCTCTCTCTGCCTCTAACTCCAGGGTCAGCTGGCTTCTCCCTGGGGGTGGGCACCCTCCTTTCCACTCCACAGCAGGCACCACCCCTGGCACCAGGCCCAAAGCCTGGGTCTCAGCAGCCCCTGGGACAGTCAGCGCTCCCTGCAGGTTGCTCCTACAGAATCAATCTCCTCCCTCCAGTGTTCCTTCAGAGCCTGGGCCTTGGCCCTCTTTCCCAACCTCACTAAGCATCTCCCGACCCTTTCACCTCTGGCCTTGCCTCACCTCTGGTCAGGATGAGTGAGAAACTGGGTAGCAAGAGCAGCAACAACAGCAGCAGGGACCGGGACTGCATTCCAGGCGCCTGGCCCTGGTCCGGATCTCTCCCCCTTCAGGCAAAGACCCTCAGAGTCCTTGTGGTCATGCAAGGCCACCTCCCCGGGCTCCACCGCCCCTCCTTCCTTCTGGGCCTGCTGCACGCCTCAGTCTGAGCTGTTTCCTGAGTCACACAATGTCCTGGACACCCTACTCATGGGGGGGAGTTGGTGTATGAGGGAACACTAAGGGAGGGTGAGGGAGGGGCCTCTGTCCGCTGACAGGCCCTGAGAAGAGGACAGTGTGGCTGGTGGACAGGTGAGAGGAGGGGAGACCGGTTTGCTCCTAGGGCCCAGGGCAGGGGTGGCAGGGCACATGGAGGGAGTCCCTGTCTTCTGCATTGTCTCTGTGGTTTCTCTTTTACAGGGTTGGGAGCAGCAGGTGGCTGCCTCTGTGTCCCAGGAAGGGCAGGATGTGGAGACAGAGGTGTTGGGAGCATCCACTTCTCACAGATCCAGGCACTTGGCTTGAATTGAAGCCAGGCGCTTTGGCAGAGGGAACCCAGGGAACTTCTGGGCCTTTCCTCGGCCCTTTCTGGAGGATATTCTTTTTTAAAAAGGTGTTTTGAGACAGGATCTCACTGTGTATGTGGTCCCGGCTGGCCTGGATTGTGTGGAACTCCGTTTATATTTGCCTCCTGGGTGCTGGGGTTATAGGCACGCGACTCCATGCCTGGTGTCTTTCTGGGGAATGGACACAATGCTGGAGATGGAACCCAGGCCTCCCGTGTTCCACACAAATGCTCCATCTGTGAGTCACACCCATAGCCTGCCCGGCTGCTTTTAGTACAGAGTGGGGGGAGTCTTGGCTTTTCTTCAGAGAAGGATGCAAAACATCACCATTACCAATAACCAAAGGACACTGTATTTCATCCACCTCTGTCTTCCTCCCTAACAGAGGATGCTGGGATAGTCAGGATGCCAGTCAAGACGTACAATTTAAGTTCAACAACAACAACAACAACAAAACACAACAGAGAGTTTGTTGCTCTGAAAAGTTCATGCTGCCTCCATATATATATATATATATACATACATACATATATATATATATATATATATATATATATATATATATATATATCCCTTTGAATAAGGTCTCAATCTCAATCTGCATTAGTCCAGGCTGGCCTGGAACTCACCTTGTAGTGGAGGCTAGCCTCAAACTCCCAAGTCTTTCACTCTCCTAAATGCTGGGACTGTACCACGCCCTGTAATGCCTGGCGTCATCCCTTCCTGAGGACGCAGTACGGCTTCGCAACCAGTCACGGGCGGATTCCTCCAGAGACACTGGGAACCGAGCCCAGCGTGGTGGAGTGTCTGCAGGAGCCGGTCATGCAACTTTGAGGAATCCTGGATGCTGCCTGCAATGCTGACCAACTCCCTTCTGGGAACACCGTGCCATTGTGCCACCCCCACCTCTGCCAGGGTAGCCGGACTGGCCTTGAACTGGCTACGTGGGCGAGGACGACCTTGAACTCTTGACCGTCTTGCTTCTGTCTCCTAATTGCTAGGACCGCAGGTGTGCAGTGCAGCCCCCGTTTACACTGTGCTGGAGGAGATCAGACCCTGAGTTTTGTTCACGCGGGGCCAGCACACTCATTGTCCATGGGGTCACATCCATAGCCCTGTATTGACATTTTAGCCAGTTATTTGGTTTTGCAGATTGTTCTAAACTTTGATTATGTCTGCTGTTTAAAGGTGTTTGAGAAGTGCTCAGTACTGAGCATAGGGTCTCATACGTGGTAAGCGTGTGCCCCACTACTGAGCTCCCCTGCACCCCCGGTGCCCATCATCAGTCTTAAATGATTGCCCAGGGTTCGGCCGTGTGAGCCCTAGGTTACTTCAGCCATTGTTCCCTTGAGACAGGAGACACGTCAAGCAGGGTCTCAGCTTTTAAGAACACGATAAGCTATTGTGGAGAACATATAGAGTTCACGCGTGTGTGTGTGTGTGTGTGTGTGTGTGTGTGTCTGCCTGCTTTCTTAGGCTAACTGCTAGGATTAAAACTCCTGAGTTTGCAGGTGCCCACGGAATCAAACTGTGGTCATCGAAACCTGGCTGTCGTCCTCCAGCATCCGGTGCAGGACTCTATTCCGGTCAGCAGCGTCCCTGTCTACTCTCCCAGCCCTTGATATTCCACAGCCTTACAATTCCGTTTGTGCTAAGCATGGGGCAGGCACCCGGAGAATTGGAGTTCAAGGCCAGCCTGGGAAGACTCCACTTCAAAACAGACAACTTTTTATTTCAAACACCAGACAACCCCCACCACATTTTATTGTGAGAATTAGCTTTATTTTCACACGTGTGATTACGTTCGTGTTTCTTTTGTGCGTTTCCTGTCTGTGTTTTCAGCCCATTGTCCCATTGATGTGTCATTTTCCCATAACCTTCCCCACTTGAGGAAGCCTCTGAGATCTGGGAAATCTGAGGTCTGGAATCAGTGTGCAGAGTCCCCTCATCCTCGTCTGGTTTGCAGATGGGGCGCCTGATGCTGGTGACCTGCAAAGGGAAAGGAGGAAGGGGCACCTGGTTTCTGGCGGGACCGCAGAGGCCTTGCTGCCAGTTTCACGTCGCTCAGGAGGGAGCCTGGGGCACCCGGCTGGAGCTTGTGAGAAAGGAGAAATGGTGTTGGAGACAGGGAAGTGGTGAGGCGGAGGGGAACCAAGAGTGTGTGTGTGGGGGGAAGGGCAGCGTGGGCGGCTGCTCTGGGTACCTGTACTGCTCCGGGGTCCCCATAACCTCTCACTTCTAGGACCTTACTCCTCAGATTTCACCGAGGCTTCCTTCTGTTTCCCAGTGGCTTCCCAGGTGCGGACGCAGATGCCTGAAACATCATCATCGTTGTAGGGAGGCTTCCTTTCGAGGGTACAGTGGTGTAAACCCACCCCCTCCTTACGCCATCATACAATTGACTTTTCTTTCCTTCTATATCCCTGGAGAAGGATAAATGTCAATCATTCACACTTCAGTTATAGGAACCTTGCACATTAAGAAGGGCAGCGTTGGTGTGGGCGTTTCCTGCCACGAGCCTGGCTCCTTCTCTAGAACGCCCTTTGCTACCACCCGGTTCGGAAACCAGAAGCTCTCTCCAGTGCTTCCCGTCCCGAGTTTGCTTATTTTTCTTATTATGATTATTTTTAACCACCTAACTCCCAGGTTATACATTTTATTTTATCTTTCTTGTGATTCGGTTGATAGTTCTACAATCAGCAGCGTCTCTAAGGGTGGGGGTTTGAATGACAGAAAAAAAGAATTGTAAAACCCACTCGGGTTGAAGAGAGGGCTCAGCGCAGCACTGACTGCAGCCGGGCAGTGGTGGCACACGCCTTTAATCCCATCACTCAGGAGGTAGAGACAGGAGGATCTCTGTGAGTCTGAGGCCAGCCTGGTCTACAGACCAGCCAAGGCTACACAGAGGGACCTTGTCTCAAAAAAACAAAAAAACCAAACCAAACCAACCAACCAACTAAACAAACAAACAAAAAAAAAAAAAAAAAAAAGAAAAGAAAAGAAAGAAAGAAAAAGAAAAAGAAAAGAAGAAAAAGGGAGGGAGCAGTGGCTGCTCTTCAGAGGACCCGAGTTTGGTTCCCAGCACCTGCTTCCCACGGCTCACAACAGCCTGTAACCTTAACTTCAGGCATCAAACTCTCTGTTGACTTCTGCAGACATCTGCATACACACACACACACACACACACACACACACACACACACACCCCTCCTCAAATATTTAAATATAAATTCTGCAACAAACAAACTAATTTGGCTCTGTTGGGAGGGAAGAAGGGGAAGTCCAGGATCCTTTTTAGACGTGCTGTTTGGAACCAACAAGAATTTCTGTCTAGTTAGCTTGCTTTTGAGCTGGACCATGCTCTGCTGTGTGAAGAGCATCCCTCACACTGAGCACATCCTATTCCGATAAACACCCACAGGAGGGCAGCACCTGCTCCACTCGAGGTGAGATGCGGAGCACAGGAACTCTGAGCCCCTTGCTCCCCTCTTTTCTTGGCCCTGGATCTTTTTGTGATAGTCCAACATGTCTCCAAGCCTGTCCCGCATTTCCAGGCTATTATTTTTTCTGTTGTTCAGATCGAGTTGGCTCGTGTCTTTAGGTTCCCTACCCTCTTCCCTTTTATCTTTATTCTGCTGTAGAGTCAACCTATGGGGTTTTAAACTATGGTTATTGCAATTTTTAAAGATTTATTTTCTGTTTTTATGTGTGTCTGGGCGTGTGTCTGTGTGTAAGCATGTGCACATGTGTGTAAGCGGGTGCCTGAGGAATTCAGAAGAGGGTGTTGGGTCCCCTAGGGCTGGACAGTTACACGCAGTTGTGAGTGGCTGGGCATCGGTTCCGGGATTCGAACTCCAGTCTTCATTATTGAACAGCAAGCCCTCTTAACCACTGAGTCATCTCTCTAACCTTTCTTTTGACAGGGTTGCCTGTACCCCAGGCTAGCCTCAAATTCACTACGTGGTGAAGTATGACCTTGAACTCACGACCTGCCTGATTCTGATTTGGTCTTTCTCTGCAAGCCGAACCCCTCACTTTGGGCCTCTTGAGATGGGGGTTCCTTCTCACCAAAGCGAGTTTGGTGGGGCTCCCTGACCACCCCAATGCTCCATCCTGTGTCCCAGGAATTCTACTGAAGTATTTTCAAGGCATCAAACATTATCAGGGCTCTTCGGAGAAGTCTATTCAGTTTTTCCGGAAGCAGAACAGGATGTGGCACCAAACAAAAGCTGGCATTTCCGTACCTTTCCCCCAGGACCCGGGAGCTGGCTCAGCTCCCCCTTCTGCCCAGTGAGTCTTTCTGTCCAGGGAATGGAAATCTTTCCTGATCAGACAACAGTGATGGGTGCTTACAGACTGAGGAACCTAAGTTTTGAATTTTAATTTGTCTGAGATGGGGTCTCTTGTATCTCATCTGAAAGTTGCTAAATACCTGAGGATGACCTGGAGCTAATCCTCCTGCCTCTGCGCCTCAGTACCTGAGACTCCCATCTGCACAAGGTCCCTGGGTTGTTAGGTGCTGGGGAATCAAACCTAAGGCTTTGTCTCCACAAGGCAAGCCCTCTAACTCAGCTGCATTTCCAGCCTACACTTACTTAATTCAACTTTTTTTTTTTGAGACAGGGTTTCTCTGTGTAAACTTCCCTGACTATTGTGGAACTCACTCTAGACTAGGCTGACCTGGAACTCATAGATACACCTGCCTTTGCTTCCGAGTGCTGGGACTAATGGTGTGCATCACCACGGCCCAGCCACATTAATTTTTTAGAATTTAATTTTTTGTGTATGGGTATGTGCCTGTATGAATGTCTGTGAACTGCTTGAATGCCTAGCACCCGAAGAGGCCAGAGGAGGGCGTCACAGCCCCTGGAACTGGAGCTGCAGATGGTTGTGAGTTACCACGTGGGTGCTGGGAAGTGCACCTAGGTCTTCTGGAAGAGCAGCTGACACTCTGAGGAAACTTTCCAACCCCCTTTAATTTACTTTTGAGACAGGATCTCATGTAGCTCAGGCTGGCCTTGAACTCACCAGACACTCTGTCTCCTTCTTCCCCATATCACGGGTGTGCAATGCCATCCCTGGTTTATGCTGAGCTAAGGTTTGAACCTACAACCTTGTGCTTGTGAGGCAAGCCCTCTACCTCAGCCTTCCTTGGTTTGTTTCAGTGCTGGGAATATAGAATCCAGGGTACCACCCTTAGCGAGGTGCTCCACCCCGTGTTACCCCCTCCATTTCCTCTGTTTAAATGGATTTCAGGAGAATCATCCAGCCAGAGGTGGCTGCAGTATGAACAGCTCAATGCCATCTCTTCCCTTGGGACAAAGGTGGCTTGCGGTGGTCTGTCCTGATACACATGGAGTCTAAGCAATGCCTCTCTTTCTGGGTTGCTGCAGGCTTGTGCGTCTGAAGAGACTGGATTAAGGGGCTGGGGAGATGGCTCAGTGGTTAAGAGCACTGGCTGCTCTTGCAGAGGACCCAGGTTTGGTTCCCAGCACCTACATGGCAGCTCTCAACCATTCATAACTCCAGTTCCAGAGGATGTGACGCCCTCTGCTGGCAACTATGGGCACTGCATGCAAATGGTGCCCGGACATAGAGTACTCATACATACACATAAGAACTAAATATGCATTGCTGGGGACTGCAGACCCTCAGACCCTGAACTTTCTATGACACTTTGCCTGCCGGAGTGAACAGCTTGTTTTCCTGTGCTTGCAGCACCTCTGAGCACGAGACCCTCATGAGTTCCTGATAACAAGGAAGTGGTTACTGGTGGGCTTGCAGCTGAAAAATCCCGAGAGCTAGGGGCGTGGCCAATAGTCAAGGAGAGCACTATATAAGCTTCCCTGGAGCATAATACAATTGGCATTCTTGTTTCGGGAGTGACCCATGTCTCTGTGTGACCGATCGCGGTTCCAGGTGGTGCAGGCGCCACAATGCATCTCTGGAAAACAGGAAGAGTGGGAAAAGCAGAACACGGTACACTGCTGGCCCTTGCCTCTAACAGTGGTAGAATTAGGTGCACACCAAAGAATTATTTTTTAAATAAATGACATAGTATCAGTAGGTAATTGATTTGGAGGAAATACATCTATTTTATATACTTCTGTTCTTGGTCGTGAGATGTCTTGGGGGTGAAATGGGCTGTGAGTGGGTTCTTCTCTCAGCCACACCCAGTGGCCTCATCCTTAGGAAAAAGACAATGCGCTGGTGTAAAGCAACTCTGGAGAGTCATGCAGGAGTCCGGCACGCGGTGAGTCCTCAAGCCTCTGGAATGGCTGGGATTTGCCCTTTTCATTAACGGAAGTGAGCCCTATTCCCTTCCCGAGTTCCCAAGTGACCCTTTCCTCCTCGGAGAGCCTTTATGTGGCCTGTCTCTCCACAGTCTGCTCCCTTACAGCGGACCCGCCCACACCTCACGCCCATGCTCTGGATCTCTCACAACGCCCAGAGCCTGCACTGGCCTCACGGTGGTGGCTGCGAAGCGGCCCCCAGGGGACAGTGGCTCTGGAGCTGACCTCATGGTGCTGGTCCCTCAAGACAGGAAGACCTGCATGAGAACTCTGCCTGCCCACCTCAGCTGACCAGAGCAGCAAAAGCCAGAGTCCCTCAAGTGACCCAGATTCTCTTAAAGTGCAGATTTGGGAAGCTCAAAGCTGCCAGTAAAGTTTGCTGTTTGTCCTAACTGTCACCTACCAGGAAGCCTAGTCTGCCTCTTAGCCAGAGGCTAAGAGAGGCTCTCCTTGTAGCCACACCTCAGGACGCCTCTCAGAGGCCCAAGGTCATTCCTTTGACGTGCAGTCGTCCCAAAGGACAGCCTCCGTGTCCTGTTCTCTTGGGAGAACAGGATGCTAAGGTCAGCTAGCCCTTCTGGCCCGGGCACTTCTGCCCCCACAACCCTTTCTGCCCCTCACTCAGAGCCCTCCTGAGCCAATATGAGTTAGTTGTTTTCTTGTTCTAAGCAAACACCCGAGAAAGGCAACTTTAGGAAGAAGGGCTTTATATTTCAGCTCAAGGTCTGAGGGAATGAAGTCTGAGGGCGGAGGAGGCGGCAGCAGGCGCATAAGCAGCTGGCTCATCCTACCCACAGTGGGGAAGCAAGATGGGTGCTGGGGCGCAGCTGGCTTCTTCCTGTTTTACTCAGCTATTGACCTTGGCCGTGGGAGGGGGGACCACACCAGGGTGACTCTTCCCTTCTCAGTTATACATCCTTGGAAGCACTCTCCCGGTGTGTGTGTGTGTGTGCGTGTGTGTGTGTGTGCGTGTGTGTGTGTCCTGGGACATTTGCCCTCCAGACAAGTTGACTAGGGAGGATCACACCCTGCTTGCCTGTCTCCTCTTCACACAAAGGAACCCAGCACAGCTTGGGTCCAGCAGTTACTGAAGAGAGCTGACTTCCATCACATCAGCTAAAATCGAATGTGACAACACAGGTCTCTTCTGGAAAGTCTGTCCTAGGAGGAGTGGGTGGTCAAGGGAAATCCCTGTTCCCCAGGGCTGGGATCCTGGCCAGATGGAGTGTGCCCTTAAGCAGATTGTGCCCAGGCCCCAAGTCAGTGAGCCAGTCAGCCCCTCTGATTGTCATGCTACTTGACTTTGAACAGCCTGGGGAGGTGGGCAGAAGGTGGAGACAGCCTGAGTTAGGGGATATCTGTTTGGTGAAGGGCTGGGAGAGATGGCTGAGCCAGTCCCTGAGGCTAGGAGGCTTTTGGGGTTACCACTTTTCCAGAAACATTTGTCACACCCAAGAATAGACTTGGACAGCCTTTATTGGACACATAAGGTTTAATAAAGACTAAGTTTGAAATGTTCTTTTTTTTTGAAATGTTCTGTTTTAAATTTAGAAATACACGGATAGGCAAAAGTTGAAGATATTCATATGAGTTATTTATTTTTTATGGAGGGAAAATAATTGCACTGCCACCGAATATGAGGAAGAAATTAAAATATAGGACACATTTGTAAGAGTTAAAAAATTCATAAGCATATATGAATTCCTCAGCACGATTAATGGACAAATCAAACAAACAAACAAGAAATGGCTTGGTCCTCAGTAACTGTCTTCAGGTTTCATCCCCAGGGACCCAAAGGGCTGGCATCTCTGCTTTTCTTGACATCTTTCTACCACTCTGTTGAGCCTTTGCAAACACTTGCTGAGTGTAGGGAGCGTGGAACCAGAGATCTCTCTCGGCCTCTGGAGGAAGCAAGTCCTGGGCAGTCAAAGCCAGGGCTCAGGGTGTCTGAGCGGGTTTGGTCAGGGGGCTGGGGGTTAAGACAGGAAAGGAGGAAGTGGGAGGTAACAGAATGGAGGTGTGACACACGGGATAGCAGGTGGGGGGACAGTCCAGGATCTGCTGTGGCTGAGGAAGTAGACTCAGGGAGGGCTGGGAGAGCCCATGGTGCGTGGCGTGGGTGGATCCAGGCTGCAGTGTGCGTCAAAGACGACAGCCCAAAGTGACTGTACTGCAGCTGACTAGCTGACTGGGCTGTCTCTTCATGGTCTACTCTCTTTGGTGTGTCTCTAGTCTGTGGTTGGTGCCGATGGTGAGGCTGGGAGTGCCTCCATGGTCTCTCATCGCCTTGGGTCAGCCTGCCCTCTTGTGTCCTCAGAGCCCAGCTTTAGGCAGGAGGAGAATCTGTCTGGAAAAAGGATCTCTGTTAACAACGTCACGTCCTCCAACTTTCCCAAGCACGGCGGGAGAGACAGTTTTAACAGGTCCAAATGGACTTCTTGGATCCACGACCTGGTCACATCACTGCCATTCAGCTGCAAAGTGTGTTAACAGGGAAATCCAAGGGCATCTACATGCCCTGCTGGGAACTGGCTGCTTTGTCACATTGTGACCACATGGGGGCAGCAGAGGCCGAGGAAATGCAATTGGGATTTCCTGCATGGTGCATGAAAAGCAAACCTATATACAGATTTATTTTTACTTTACTTATGTGTATGTGTGTATATCTTGGTGAGCCTATGCCTCATGTGTGCAGTGTCCAACTGAGGCCCCGAGAACATAGGATCCCTAGAGCTGGAGTTACAGGTGTTTGAACATGAGGGTGCTGGGAACAAAACTTGGATTCTCTGAAAGAGCACCCTACGAGCTGAACCATCTCTCCAGCAGCTGGCCTAGCATTTCACACACCCTTGGAATAGGGTACTGAGGGGTCCTGTCAGGCTCTGGTCCCACTGTGAGATGCACGGTTCTTTCAAGCCCCTTAGATGCTCTTTACCACTAAGACTTAGAACTCAGAGCTCACAAACATGCACTACAGCACAGAGATTATACAAGAGAAATCCAGAAACACAGAGAAGAGAGAGTGAACTCTTCAGTAGAAGTTTCAGTGAACCCCAGTCTCCACTTCCCCTAGATCAGTGGAGCACTCCCCACAGTGATGTCCCCGTCTGGAGAGTCATCTGGCGCTCTCTCTCTCTTCTCTCTCTCTCTCTCTCTCTCTCTCTCCTACAGAGCTCTTGTGGAACTCAATATTTAGACCAGCCTGGACTCAAACTGACAGAGATCCATCTGCTCTGACTGTGCTAGTATTAAAGGTGTCTGCCACCTCACTCAGTCCCCACCCCCATTTTGAGACAGGTTTCACACAGCTCAGGCTGACTTTGACTGCTCCCTGTAGCTACGAATGTCCCTGAGTTCCTGATCACCCGGCCTCTCCCTTCTGAGCCCTGAGAGGGCAGGCCTGCCTCATTCTACAGCGTCAGGATCACGTGTCCACCAGCACAGCCAGCTATGGCTTCTGTACCAGTGCTTATGGTCAGCGCAGCTGGATGTGACCATGGTGCCCTGGGAGAGGACACAGTGGACAAGCAGTCAGGTTCCTCAATGTCCTCTCAGGCTGTCTGATCTGCTCCTGGCCATTGCTCCCCCTTCCCACTCCCCATGGAAAGCAGAGGCTGGGGTCTCAGGAGGAAATAAGGTTTGTAACATCAAGGCACCTGGAGTCCAAGGTTCCTTGCAGGCTCCTGCTGAGTCTGTGAAGCCTGGAGTGGGGGTTGGGCAGGACTGGGGATGAGGGGGAGTGTCAGGTGGGCACAGGGAAGAGAGATTTCTGGAAACTTATTTCCTTTATCTTAGTAGTTGCTGGAGCTAGAACAGGGCTCCTGGTGTCACCTCTAATGCAGTCCTGACGGGAGTCGACATAACTCAGATGAGTCCAGCGGCTCCTGGTGTCACCTCTAATGCAGTCCTGACAGGAGTCGACATAACTCAGATGAGTCCAGCGGCTCCTGGTGTCACCTCTAATGCAGTCCTGACAGGAGTCGACATAACTCAGATGAGTCCAGCGGCTCCTGGTGTCACCTCTAATGCAGTCCTGACAGGAGTCGACATAACTCAGATGAGTCCAGCGGCTCCTGGTGTCACCTCTAATGCAGTCCTGACGGGAGTCGACATAACTCAGATGAGTCCAGCGGCTCCTGGTGTCACCTCTAATGCAGTCCTGACAGGAGTCGACATAACTCAGATGAGTCCAGCGGCTCCTGATGCTTCACAGAGATCCAGTGAGGTCTCCTTTACTTCTTTCTGTCACCCCACAGCCTTTCTGTAACAAGTGTGACCCCAGGAATATCCCCAGTGGACAGCGTTGGTGGTGACCAGGGTGAGGGTGAGTTGGGGTGATGAGGTGAGCTTCCACCTCTTCCTGACAGAGAAACACGCCCTGTTCCCATTGCTTCAGCTTCCAGTTCTGATGGATGGAGCTCCAGGTGTTCTGTGGGCTGGGAATGCTCTGCTGGAGCGGCTGGGACAAAGTCTCTGGAGAGGGGGAATGACTTAGGTCATGGCTTCCTATGCCCATTTTGTCATGTAGACTGAAAAACACCTCTTCCCCAGGCGACTTTCTAATTACCATAGAAGGAGCAGAGTGACATTAGCATGTCCTGACCACTTGCTTAGGATGGTGTCAGGTTGTCTCACTATTAAAAGGCTAGGCGACCACCATCTGGTCTTGTGCCTTGCAGGTCGCTCAGAACTCTGACTGCCATACAATGTAGGAGAAGGACCATCTGGGACACTAACCTGCTTTCTGCACAGCCTCCCGCTGCTGTGGCACAGAGGCCCTGGTGAGCCCCCCCCTCAGGACAGGCTGTGTCCCCACACTGAGGACAGAGGGCCTGGTGAGCCCCCTTCAGGACAGGCTGTGTCCCCACACTGAGGACAAAGGGCCTGTGTGGGAAAATGCAGACAGGGACGACTGTGGTGTGAGAGGTGACTGGGAAGGACTGGACTGACACACAAACTCACACTGACAACTCACACGCACATTCCACAGTCTTCACACACGCACGAGGTTCATGGGACAAAACTCTTACGGGTGAAGTTTTTCTTTTCCCACCAGGGACCCAGGCATCCAGGGAACTGGACACCTTAGAGTCTGACATCCTCCTTCCAGCGAGCCTGTGTCCTCTCCTGCTGCACACAAGGCTGGAAACTGTCCAGGCTCCGTCCCAGGAGCCCTGACACCCACTGCCATCACTGCCCAGCTTAAATAGGAAAAGTAAAGCCATGTGTGGTTAATGTAGCCATGAATTGATGGAGGGGTGATTATTGCAGCAATGGAAAACACAAAACACAGATTAACATTCCTCCAGTCTCAGAAATAAGTCATAAAATAAAGAATGCTTCTGAAAGCCGGGCAGTGGTGGCTCACACCTTTAATCCGAGCACTTGGAAGGCAGAGGCAGGCAGATTTCTGTTGCTGCAGTCAGCGCAGCCTGGATAGCCAAGACTGGTGGCGGGGATGTGTGTGTGTGTGTGTGTGTGTGTGTGTGTGTGAAGAACACAAACATTCTTGTCAATTACAAACGATAAGGAAGTTCTGTTCTCAGTCAGGGGGAATGAGGGCAGCTGGATCACAACATCTGTGAGTTCAAGGCCAGCCTGGTCTACAAGAGCTAGTTCTAATATAGGCTCCAAAGCTACAGAGAAACCCTATCTCAAAAACCAAAACCAAAACAAAATAAAACAGGATAGAGAAAAGTTTGACTTTGTGTTGCCTGCGTATTATAATGCTCAATGTGTTAAAAGGTGTTAATGGAAAATTCTTCCACAGGGAATGTTAAGCAGCCCCACCTTGTGTCAATATTTTGTACAACAGCCATGAGAACCAAATCATAAACAGTTTCCTCAATCTAAAAATTATCGTTATATGGATGATATCTAACTGGATGTTTCAGATGCAGATACCTTAGAAAAAGTGTTTGATAAAGTAAAGAGAATTTTGCTTTGCTAGGGATTACAAATTGTTACTGAAAAAAAACACAAAGAAGAGATTCTATCAATTATCTAGGATATAAAATAGGTTTACAGAAAATTCAGCCACAGAAAGTACAAATCAGGAGGGATCAATTACGAACTCTTAATGATTTTCAAAAGTTGCTGGGAGATATTAACTGGCTACAGCCCATAATTGGACTAATTACTTGAGATCTAAGTAATTTATCTCAAACCTTATGAGGTGATAAGGACTTAAATAATCCAAAAAAATTATCACTTGAGGCTGAGAGAGAATTGGCTTTGGTAGAAAAAAGATCACAGGATGCACATCTGGATCCCCTGGATCCAGACCTTGATTGTATCCCAGCCATTCATTCATTCATTCTTCCTTCTACTCACTTTTATAAAGGAAGGAATTCTTCTTCTTCTTCTTCTTCTTCTTCTTCTTCTTCTTCTTCTTCTTCTTCTTCTTCTTCTTCTTCTTCTCCTTCTCCTTCTCCTCCTCCTCCTCCTCCTCTTCCTCCTCCTCCTCCTTCTCTTTCTCCTTCTCATTTGTATTTTGTTTTGTTAGACCAGGCTGGCCTTGAACTCACAGAGATTCACCTGCCTTTGCCTCCCTAGTGCTCGAATTAAAGGTGTGTGCCACTACCACCCGGCTATAAAGGAATTCTTAAGCAGAAGATAATATTTTAGAGTGGATATTTTTAGCACACAAATTAAGTAAAGAAATAAAGCCCTATGTAGACAAGTTTTCTGAACTGATTCTGAAAGGAAAAGTGAGACTCCATCAATCAGTAGAAAGAGCCATAGCTGAAACTGTGGTACCTTTTACTGATGGTGAAATTGCCTCATTATGGGCAGAAAATGGGCATTGGCAAAGATCTTGCAGTAATTTTTTGTGCGAGATGAACAACAAATATTCCCAAAGCAAGAGACTTCAGTTTATAAAAAGAACTAATTGAATTCTCCCTTATATATTAAAAAGGACACCAATCTCTGGGGTCCCTACATTCTATACTGATGCAAATAAATCAGGAAAGGCATATATGTCCGGAAAATAAGTAAAGTTGCTCAAAGTCCTTGTGATTCAGTTAAAAACTCAAAGCGATATGCCAATATTATGGTTACTAACTCTCAATATGCAGAGTTGTTTTACATATTGAAACATTGAGCTTATTCCGTATGATTCAGAATTATCTTTGCTATTTATCCAGCTACAACAAGCAATCAGAAATAGAAATTATCCTTTGTATGTAACACATATCAGATCCCATAAGAGTCTACCAGGCTCTAGCACAGGTAATGATGAAATTGATCAGCAATTAACAGGAAATGTGCTAGAAGTCTCAGAATTTCATAAAAACACCATGTTACAAGAACATGTTTAAAAAAGGCTTTTTTCTGTTACTTGGCAACAAGCCAAGGAAATTATAAGGAAAGGCCCTACTTGTTCTTTGTATAACCAAACTCCATTACCTGCAGGAAGTAACCCAAAAGGTACCCAAAGAAATGGAATTTGGCAAATAGATGTGTTTCATTTTGCAAGGTTTGGAAAATTGCAGTATGTGCACCATATTATAGACATATTCAGGATTGAAATGGGCAACTGGTCTGCGTTCTGACAAGGCTGATTCTGTAATTACACACTTACATCATGAGGATATCTGTACAAATTAAGACAGACAATGCTTCAGCAGATGTCTCTAGTAAAGTGAAACAGGTTTTTGCATATTACAACGTAAAGCATATTACAGGTGTACCACACAACCCTACAGGACAAACAGTTAGAGAAAGGTCTAATCACATTTTAAGAGCTATGCCTAATAAACAGAAGGGAGTAATAAAGACCCCAGAGGTGGATCACACAAGGCTCTGTTACCTGTAACATTTTAAATGCTAATGAGAAAGTGATGACAGCTGCAGAGAGACAGTGAGTAATAGAAAAAACACTGCTGAGTTAAATCAGGCTGAATACTTTAAAGATGTGTTGACTCAGAATGGAAACCAGGGTGTGTGTTCGCTTGGGGAAGGGGTTCTGCGTTTGTTTCCATAGGGGAAGAAAGTTGTGGATTCCATCAAGAAGGACAAAGTTTTGATTTGAGCAGGAGAAACCTCTTGATTATGAGAGGTGATAGCTCATCGAACATTGTGGCCATTGAGTCTAAACTAACTTATAAGACCAACAAATGCCTTTCATTTGATCAGACAAAACCTGCCAAAAATGGGAACTCCCCAAAGGTAGGGTTGAGGAAAGGTTTTGGTTTTTCTTTCCAGGAGAATAAAAGCAAGCATCCAACTAAGGAGTGTGCAGACCACTGGACAGAGGAGACACCTGGAGAAGAAGGACGAATCCTCAGGGGAGAGAGCAATTGACCTGATGGGACAGCACAAACCCAACGGGACAAATTCTCATAAATCTTCCCAGATGTTTGTCTTTATATTCTCTACAGACATACAAGGCAAATGGTCGTTTGTAGTCCCAGTTCAATTAAAAATTAAAGCGGTCTTTTGAGTTTGAGTGTGTCTCTCTTCTTCTCTAAACCCAAGCATGCTTGTTAAAGGAAAATCCAAATCTCTTTCTCATGTCAGAAGAGTCACCTGCTGTGGGACAGAAGTTCAAGGCCCGACTGGTCTACAAAATGACTTCCAGGACAGCCAGGGCTGTTAAGCAGAGAAACCCTGTCTTGAAAAACAAGCAACAACAAAGGATGTTGTTTGTGCCATACTTCTTGAATATTCAGGCAATATTTATTCTTTCCAAGTCTCTAGTGGGGTTGAAAACTAGATAGTTAAACCATTTTCTTTGTTACCAAATTCAGAAAAGAAACTTAGAAAAGAGATGTAAAGTTTATAAGGTTGAGAGACATATAAGCTTGAGATGTTTATCTTAGAAATGTTTAAGGTCTAAAAAGATAGTTCTAGGATAGTAATACAGGTTATATTAGAAAGTGGTTTATGTATAAAACTTTGGAGTCATCCAGGTATCGTAGATAATAGAGTATTTTCTCAGAAAATTTCAAATATAAATGGATTGGACATTGTAAATGTAATTGTTTGTTTTTTGTTTGTTTTTGTTTTGTTTTGAGACAGGGTTTCTCTGTCGGTTTGTAGCCTGCCCTGGAACTCACTCTGTAGACCAGACTAGCCTCAAACTCACAGAGATCTGTCTGCCTCTACCTCCTGAGTGCTGGGATTAAAGGTGTGCGCCACCACCATCACATGCAAATGTAATTCCTACCTGATAATTGTTCTTATTGTACATGGTTTCACTATGTTAGAGTTAAAACTTTTCCTTTTTATTTATTTAGACAAAGGGGAAATGTTGAGGGATATTTAATTGTACTGTGAAATTCTAAGACTGTTAATAAAGGTATCCTTGAATCAGGGTGTGCAGCCATAGAGGTTTTGGAGAACCTAGGATACACATAAGATAGAGAGGCAGAGAAAAGAGTAGGGCAGAACCTGTAAAGATTCATGGGCATTTTCAATGTGGGAGAGCATGGAGAAAGAGAGAGGATCAGCTGTTTTCTCCTCCATTGCTTTCTTGACCTATCAACTTTTTACCCTAATATCTGACTCCTGAGTTTTATTAATAATAGAACAATTTATATAAAAAATCCACATATCTGTGTTCCCTGCTTGAGGAGTGGATTTCCTCCACTCCAGATAGAGACAGTAGCAGCAGACCAAGGAAAACATCCATCCACAGTCAGCTCGGTGAGCCCTGAGCTCACTGGTCCCTCACAGGAGCCTGGGTGAGTCAGGGATAACCACTGACAGCCGCCCCCCCAGCGCATGCGCAAGTCCGCTCACACAGCTGCACCACTGCAGTCCCCCGCACAGCTCCCAGCTGTTCCACTCCAGTCTCCTCTCCCTCAGGAACCGCAGCTGGTTTAACCCTGAGAGGGAAGCGCTACATTGTGTCAGCTCCATGAATCTGTAGCTTCTTGTGTTTCCTGAGCCTCATCAGCTCCTCCTGGCTCCAGCAGGGATGTTTCAGTCCAGAGGAAAATTCAGTCACCTCCCTCTTCTACAGAAGCTCCCTTTGTTAACACAACCTCAGGCCAAGTGCTGGGATGCCACGTGCAGCCCCAGGTCCCCTCACACTGAGGTCACAGTCACCTGACCTTTTCTCTCAGAAAGTCCCACCATTTTCCCTTCATCTCTCTTCTGTCTTTGACAAGCACTCTTATATTTCATTTTCCTTCATTCCTCAAATATTTCTTGGGTATGAATGTTTGCTGTGGTCAGCACTGGAAGCCATCATCCCTTACAAGACACAGATGGCAGCATCATAAAGGAGATCATCACCTTCTTGGTCCTCAGACATCTCTGCTAAGGCTCCCGGAGCCCCTGACTCAAAGTCACAAAATTAGAATAGGAAACTGCAGAGGCCGGAACCTGGAGCAGGGGATGAAGGAATTTTCTTTCTGGTGTTCCCACAATATTTTTATTTTAATTTATGAAATTTGCATCTATGAGTGTTTTTTGTTTTTTGTTTTTTGCTTTTGTTTTTTTTTTCTAGTAGTGCTTGCACCACGAATCTGCATGGTGTCCACAGGGGCATTGGATGTCATGCAACAGGAGTTAAGGATGGTTATGAGCCATCAGGTGGGTGCTGGGATCTGAACCTGGGTCCTCTGCAAGAGCAGCAAGTGCTCTCAAACCCTGAATCATCTGTTCAGTCCCTGGATCAAATTTTTTAATAAACATAAATCTAAAGTAGATTCAGCCTGTAAATCCTCGAGTCTCCACTGGGGAGAGGACCAGGATTCCCAGAGGCAGAAAGGGAGAGGGGACCTTGGGCAGAACACAGGACAGATCTGAGATGAGACCCTGGGGATCCCTCCTCTCTGCCCATCCTACAACCTGGGTTAGATTCTGATAGATGGGAAAGAAGGAGAGAACCTCCTGGGAGGGGCCTGAGGGGAGACAGGAGCTCAGGAGACTGAAGCTCATCTCCTCAGCCCACAGGCTCCTGAGTGCGGGGGCCTAGTTGGACTTGGAGGGGACAGGGATGAAAACACCTCCTACTGCTGCCACTCAGGGACCCCCCAGGATAATGAGGCAGACACCACTCACAGGAACAAGAACAGGTATAGTCCTCCATACTATCTAAAAAGACAAGAAATTAACAGAGAAGACAGGGGGAAGAGTCACAGCCAGGACAGCAGCCCTGACTGTCGCAGCAGCCCTGATGGCTCATAATCCTGGGGACAGGTCGAGGCTCTGGCCATCCCAGTGTCCCTGTGATCACAGGTGTCATCATGTGGTTCTAAGTGATGAAGAGAACAGAGCCAGGAGGGGACAGAGTTGATGAGTGACCTTCTCAAGCCACCAACAGACTGAGCTCCACCTGGGCACAGTCCTGTTCTCACTCAGCTCCCACAGCTTCATCCTGTCCCACCAGATGCACACAGCATTGTGAATACAGATTCTGGGAGGTTCTCCATGATGCCATTTATTTCCTCCATAAACCCTATCTCAATCCTTTAATTTTACTGTTAACCAACCTTTGAGATCAAGGACATTAACAATCAAGATCAAGTTCAGATTCTTATTTTCAGTAGGGAAGTTGGGGCTGCAGCTCAGGACAGCCTAGAGGACAGAGGATAGACAGAAGGGTTGGCTGTGGAAGGGAACAGGGCAGTGCAGGGACAGGGTTCTGGTGTGCAGCGTGGACTGGGCTCCCCAGTTCTTCACATTGAGCCCATGGGATTACAGGGAACATCAAACACTATTGCTGAGAGTGAACTGAGGGGCTCTGGATGTCACAGGAGAGACCTGAACACATCGTCTGTCACTCCATCCACACCAGGCAGCTGTCTTCACGCTACAGAACAAGAGTCATGAACAATCACCGTGAAGACAACATCCCAACAACCCACCACTCACTCAAAGGTGATTCTGGGAGTCTCAGAAACCCAATCATGTCCACTCTGCCCCTCCCCAAGTCAAGTCTCAGAGAGTCACCTTTACAGTCTGGGAGAGACACATCGGAGCTCTGGGAACTGTCCCTGCCTGGGGTAAAAATATATGTATTCATGGGAAGGTAAAAATTTGGCCCCTAGAAGATTTGCTGGAGGAGTTATTATGTATTGCCAGAGCTCCCCAAATATGCCAGCTTCACCCCACAGGCCTCAGGGACAATCCTGCCCACTACTCTTACCTGGAGCTGGAGCATAGTTCCCTCCTTTTCCACCTGTGAGAAGAAAAACTGTGAGAGATAAGGGAAGTCCCCAACCCTAGGAAGTTTCCAGAACTGACAGCAGACCCAGGGTAGAGACAGCAGCAATGAGGGTGTGGATGTGTTTCTCATTAATGAGGTAGAGCACACTTCTAAAAGGGGCTGAGAGAGAACTCAGACCCTGCCCTTTCCTACCTGTTTTTCTCCTCTTCCTCACAACAGCCACCACAGCCACCACAGCCACAATGACCAGAGCTCCAAGGAGAACCACGCCAGCAATGACTGCCATGTTGTGGACCGTGGACTGAGGCTCTGGGAAGGGAAGGACAGGAAGGGAAGGTGAGGGTCATGACCCCAGCTCTCAGCCCTGACCCTGCTCAGGGTCTGCAGAAGGCTCCAGCTTTTCCTGACCCCAGCTCTGCACCCACTCCCTCCTTACCCCATCTCAGGGTGAGGGGCTCAGGCAGCCCCTCATGGTGCACATGGCATGTGTATTTGTGCTCCTCCCCAGAAGGCACCACCAGAGATGCCCACTTCTGGAAGGTTCCATCCCCAGAAGGTCTGGTCTCCACCAGCTCCATGTCCTGAGTCTGTTCTTCCTCCTCCCTCTGCCAGGTCAGGGTGATGAAGGCAGGGTAGAAATCCAAGGCCCAGCACCTCAGGGTGACATCACCTTTAGGTCCAGGATGATGGGTCACATGTGCCTTTGGGGGATCTGTGTGGAAGATTTAAGAAATCCCACAAATAACAAGATAAACTGAAATCTGCAAAGACAAAGTTACATCAATGATGACACTGAACTATGTGACAGTTTGAACACTTCTGTCATCACACTAGTGACCTGCAGGTAGAGCTGGTCCCCTCATCACACAACTGCACATTTTCCTGAGGGGCCTAGAAACTAGGAGGGAATCTATATGAGCCAGGAGGTCAATGGTCTTCCTTATGTGATGTTCTGTAGCATACATTATGTAGTAAAAGTATGAAGGAATGGAAAAATATTTGATTTATATATGTGATTAAATTCATATAGGAATAAGAAATTAAGATGATCGGGTTACATGAAGGTTGCCACCAACTTCTGCTGCCACCATTGGGGAACAGGCACTGTGTCCATCTTGCTGACCAGTTCAACTGTGAATCCAAGTGAACAGCCATCATCAAACTGTGTGGAACAATTGTGGTGAACCTGTGATACTCGGCCAGAGAAAATGACTTCCTAACCCCTACCTCTGGGGGGACAAGATACCAGGTATTGTCACTCAGGATCCCTGAAGTGTCCTGTGGAGCCCAGTGCAGCTGTCACTAGGACACAGTGGTGCTCACAGGGTGTGTGGATCTTCCCTGTCACTCCAGTCTGGAGTTGCAGAAGACCCTGTCTCTGAGGAAGTTCAATTCCTAATTCACTAGGGCAACACTGTGACTTGGTGGGGCTGAGGGAGGGCAGGAGGGCTCTGAATGCTTAATTCTGGCAAAAAATAGTCTAAACTCCCAGGAATCTTTTTCATTTAAAGGGAACCCTGATTTGTGTAATTATCCAGAGTATCAGTCCCCATGTCACCTATGGAGACTGATACACATGATAACACAGGGGAGGGAGAGAAGGAATACCATCTCAGTGAGGAAGGAAAACTTTAAGCAAAATGATTACAAGAAGAAAGAGAGAGAGAGAAAGGAAGAGAAGAAAATAAAAGAAAGAAAGAAAAAACCCACTCACAATTTAGTGTTTGTCTAGGGCACCCCATAATTGTATCTAGGGTTAGATAGAATTGGGGTGTGGGAGCGATGCAAACCTCACGCAGAGGAATCTGGGAGAATTTATTCTTTGGAAAGTTCTAGAAACTGCGGAAGCAGCCTAGGGTAGGGGAGCCCATGTCTCCCATCAGATGAAGGAAACTCCGGTCCTGGTGTGTAAGGGCTGACACACCACTCAGGTGACAGGACTCAGTGTCCACACACACTGGGCGTGGGCAGAGAACCCGGCCTGGGAGAGGCCATGGCTGACAGAGGCTGCTGACTGAAGGAGCCACTGTTGGTGATGTCGGGATCCTCTCTCCTCCCTCCTGAGACAGATGTGGAACTGTGCAGGGAGAAGGCTGAGCCCTGGGAGGTCAGTGCAGTCCCTGCCATGCTGGATCAGGAGACCCAGGAACCCTGTCTGGCCTCAGAGACAGGGGCATGACCCCAGTGAGGGTTTCTTCTTCCCCGGGACTGAGCCCAGCCCGAGGGCAGAGGGAGGAGTTGCCCCCCCCCCCCCCCCCGCACCTGTGCGCAGCAGCGCGTCCTTCCCGTTCTCCAGGTGTCTGCGCAGCCACTGTACGCACTCGTCCTCCAGGTAGGCCTTGTATATCTCTGCAACACCAGCCTGCTCCCACTTGCGCCGGGTGATCTGCGCCGCCGTGTCCGCCGCCGTCCAGGTCGTCAGGTCCTCGTTCAGGGCGATGTAATCGTGGCCGTCGTAGGCGCGCTGTTCATATCCGCGGAGGAGGCTCCAGTCCGACCCCACCTCACAGCCGTACATCTCCTGGATGGTGTGAGAGCCTGCGGGGACCCCGCGGTCAGCCCCGACCTCCTGTTCGGCCCCGGGGTCAACCGCGTCCCCGCCCACCCAGGTCAGCCCCGCAACAGCCGTCGGAGCCCCCACGACCTGGCCCCCTGAGGTCAGCCCCGCCCACCTTCCCCGCCCCCGTTAACCCCCTCCCGCGGCCCCGCCCACCCGCGGACTCTAAACCGAAAGGGAAACCGGGTCCTTTCCCCGCTCTCTTCCCGAACCTCGGACCTGGGACCCGGGGCGACTCCGGCCCGTGCGTGGGGACGTGGAGGGGTCGCTACCCACGACCGCGGTCACTCACCGCCCTCGCTCTGGTTGTAGTAGCCGAGCAGGTTCTTCAGGTTCACTCGGAAAATCTGCTCGGTGTTCTTGGCTCTCAGTGTCTGCTCCTCCCAATACTCCGGCTCCACCTGCTTCATCCACGGCGCCCGCTGCTCTGCCTTCGGAGTCTTCGCGTCGCTGTCGTAGCGCACGAACTGCGTGTCGTCCACGTAGCCGACGGCGATGAACCGGGGCTCCCCGAGGCCGGGCGGGGACACGGCGGTGTAGAAATATCGCATGGAGTGAGAACCTGAGAGCGGCGCACGGTGAGACCCCGACCCTGCTCCCGGGACCCCGGGAAGTAGCGCGGGCCGGGAGGGGAGAGGGCGCGAGGCTCGGGACGCGGGTGGGGAAGGGGCGGGAGGGTCCGGCTGGGCCACGCGGGGACGCGGCTTCCCCGGTGCCGCCCCCGCCCTCCCCGCAGAGCCCGTTTCCCTCCCGACCCCACACTCACCGGCGCGGGTCTGGGTCGGGGCCAGGGCGGCCGCCAGCAGCAGGAGCAGCGTGCGCGGAGCCATCGCCCTCATCTGGGATTGGGGACGACTCTGTGTTCCGCGGTCTGCGTGGACTTTATAACCGGTTTCCGCGGCGACGCTGGTTGGTTCCCCGGGATCCCGTCACCCAATGGGGGTGAGAACCGCCCAGTTGTCATCAGTGTCCGGGCAGAAGGACCTGACCCAGGTTAGGAGCTGGAGAAGTGAAACTGGGGACAGGGGAATCCCCAGCCCTGGGCGTCCCCACCCAGACCTCACCAGCCTGGGGACTAAGACTTTGTCTGAGCCCTGTGCTGCGGAATGGAGCACTGTGTGTCATGGTGTCTCTGAGCCGCCTAAGGCCAACTGCTCCTCAGGTTAGTCAGGATGAATCCTAAGAGCATGAAGACTCCAGGTAAAATACACACAGCACTTAAAGTGAATGCTCACGGAAACAGGTGCTGTCGGAGTCCTGGAGGGTGCGGGGCTGCTGTGGACACCTGCATGGGGAGGTGACTGGGGTTTTACAGCTCTCATTAAGCACTTTTGACACACTGTGTCCTATGTGACTCTCCCTGCAGGAAGGAGGCCCTGCTCACCTCTGCTTTCACTTTCTACTGCAGTTATGTGTGGCTGCGATTTGAAAAAACATCAAGTAAAAAAATCCGGAGAAACAAAAAATTAATAAATTTAATTTTTCTCCACACTACTGAACCGTATGCAACCTAGAATCCCCAGTGTGTACTGTGCCATGAGAATTACCACTGTACATGAATCCACACTGTACATGACTGAGGAACTGTTATCAGATCCAGGGTCCCACAAGTCTGTGACAATTGTCTCCCTCATCTCATCATCTCATAAAGTGAGATCGAAGGTGGGGGGGGGGCACATATTATGTAACTTCTACCACACTATCATTTTATTATGTTTTATATTTAGTTACTCTTAATTCTTACTTACTGTGGTTTATTCCCTAAAGCAACTGCACCATGGAAGTGTGTACACACAAGGAAATGTGGAGTGTAGACAGGGTCAGTGTCCTGCTGTTTTTGGCTCCACAGGGGTCTCTTCCCATGGAGAAGGGGTCTACTGTGCTGAGACAATGAACCAGGTCCACACGGACAATCTCAGGACTATGGAATGAAGATCCGTGTAAAACACAAGCACCTGGAACCACAGATGATCATCTGGGAAGAAACACTAGGAATCTGAGTGTAAGCACAGGCTGTGAAGACAGGATCCTGAGTGAAGAGGCAAAGTCTCTGTTTACAGGTGAGATTCTGAGCATCAGTCTTTGCTGTATGGAGGCTGCTTGTTTGTTTCTCAGCCACCCAGACTCCCGAAATAATCACACAGAAACCAAATTATGTGCAATACTGTTTGGCCAATAACTTAAGTGTATTTCTGGCTAACTTTTATATCCTAAACTAAGCCGTCTCCATTAATCTGTGTATTGCCATGTGACTTTGCCTTACTGGCAGAGTTTCAGTATGTCTGTCTCTGGCGGCAGCTCCATGGCTTCTCCAAACTCTGCCTTTTTTCCTCCCAGCATTCAGTTTAGTTTTCCCTGCCTAGCTAAGTTCTGCTTTCTATAGGCCAAAGCAGTTTCTTTATTCATTAACCAATAAAAGCAACACATAGACAAAAGGACTTTCTCACAACACATTTCCCTTTTTCTGTTTAAATAAAAAGGAAGTTTTTAACTTTAACATAGTAAAATTATACATATCAAACAGTTATCAAGCAAGAATTACAGTTATAATATTTATATCTACTTTGTCTTTTATAACTAAGGAAAACTATAATTATGACTATTTATTCTTCAACTCCATTAAAGAGATAATATTACCTAAGTAACAGGAAGTGCATTGTAAGCAACTTCCAAAACTGTAGAATTGACAGAGACATCTCACGCCTGGACAAAGTCACCCAAAGTTCTTTTGTATCACTGGGGTACCCATCTTCAGCTTACAGGCCCATAGTATCTGGCAGACTTTTCCATGAAGCAGGAAATTTCAAAGACAGCTTTGCCTGTATTAGCAGTTTGTCAGTCACTTTCTTCAGTGTCCTGCAGAATGTCTGGCAGACTCTTTCATGAAGCAGGAACCCCGAAGGACTGTCACCTGCTTTAGGCAGCTTTAGCAGTCACTTTTCTGTGGGTCCTGCATGTCCAGTTCATTCAGAATAGCATCAAGCAGTCCAGACAAGAGCAATCTCTTGCCCGAATGATTAACAAACTCCATATGGAGCCTCTTTGGTGCCAATCTTCCTCTTGAAGCTTTTGGTGCTTCCAAGTGCAGATGTGTCTCATTGTCATGAAAAGTCCTAAGCTCTTACAACATTTCAAATGCCATATTCTGAAGGTCTCTGAAAGATTTGAAAAATGCCTATCTAACTGAAATTTATCTCTATACATTTAGAAAAACCTAACTAATATGACTACCAGCTTGACTATAATAGATGATTATCTACTAACCTATATGTCTTAATTATACATTACATTTTTAAATGAGCTATACAAACACAATAACTTAACAAAGAGCAGAAATGTAACAAAATTGACCTTAAATTTGTATCGATACAGCAAGATCCACAGCAATGCAGAGTATCCATCTCTGTAGCATATCCCCCTTTAAATGTAAACAAACATTTATATACACTATTTGGGAATATGGGCATTGTTCTCTCAAAACTGATTCCTGCTTTTTATCAACTGCCAGCTGTGCAAACAGTCCCGATGCAGATTTGGTAACACGTGAGCGTCACCTAGGTGGTGCTGGTTTTGAGGGCATGAAAGGGTCATGGAGAGCAGGTGAGGCTTGGCACTGTGAGAGGCCAAGGGAGGCCATTGGTGAGGGTGCAGCCTCTTGGCAGTTGAAGGCCCAGGACTGAAGGGCTCATGACAAGGATTTGAGGCTTGGCACCGTGAGACCCAACGAGAGGCTATTGGTGAAAGTGCAGCCCAGTGTTTTGGAGATGCCAGTACCATGGATACCACCAAGAACAGCAGCAGCAGTGGAGTGGAGCAGCCGGAGCCTGGAAGAGGAGCTGTGTGAGCTGCAGAGGGCAGAGCTGAAGAGGAGACCAGAGCCCTTTGCAGGGGTCCAGAAGGTCGTGAGTGAGTCCCAGACAATTCGACAGTGAGTTTTTCCACTGTTGAGTTTGGCTTTGCTTGGATTAGAATGGGACAGTGCCCAGGCTCTTCCCTCTTGGAGAAGGTATTTAATTATCTATCTATCTATCTATCTATCTATCTATCTATCTATCTATCTATCTATCTATCATCTCTCTATCTATCTATCTCCTTTTTGAAGACAGAGTTTCTTTGTGTAACAGCCCTAGCTATTCTGGAACTAGCTTTGTAGACCAGCCTGGCCTTGAACTCACAGAGACACCCCTGCCTCCACCTCCCAAGTACTGGGATTAAAGGCATGCACCACCATCTGGTCTTCTTTTGATTTTTAAAGAATCCCATCGATGAAATACTTGAACTTTGAAAAGAGATTTTGAATGTTTAAAGAGATTGGATATTCTAAAGAGACTGAACTTTTATTATGTTTAGATTTGTAAAGTCTGGACTTTTAAAATTGTTTATGATTTCCATTGAGATCTTGGGGAGGAATAAGAACAGGGGGTTGTGGCTGAATAGTGATGGTTTGTGTGTCAGGTTGACGGGGGTCAGCAGCACTGGCTGGTTTTGTGTGTCAGGTTGATATAAGCTAGAGTCTTCAGAGAGGAAGGAGCCTCATTTTAGGAAACACTTCCATGAGATCCAGGTGTAAGGCACATTCTCAATTAGCAATTAGTGATGGAGGACCCAATCCAAAGCGGCTAGGGTCATCCCTGGGCCGGTGGTCCTGGGTTCTCTAAGAAAGCAGGCTGAGTCAGGAAGCAGCTCCCCTCCATGGCCTCTGCCTTAGCTCCTGCCTCTGGGATCCTTTCCTGTGTGAGTTCTGTCCTGATTTCCTTCAGTGATGAACAGCAGTGCTGAAGTGTGAGCCTAGTAAACCCTTTCCTCCCCAGCTTGTGTTTGGGTCATGGTGTTCACCACAGCAATAGAAACCCTAACTAAGACAGCACTCATACATAAAATGTAAATAAATAAACTTTAAAAAGAATTTCCCTTTTATTATGTTGTCAGTTTATTAATAATTGTGTTTCTGCAAGTGAGGGTTTGAAAAAATAACTGAGACAAATTGAATTTGACTTTCTCTGTCCCTGTGAGCTCCTGTTTATGTTTAATGTCCAATGTCCAACAGTGCTTTGTGCTATGTGAAAAGGTGGAATTCAAATGTCAGTATCCACAAATAAAGTTTTATTGGAACCCCATGGTGTTCCCTGATTTGTATAGTGCATATGGCTGCCTTGTTACCAACCAGACAGCACTGAGTTGTGAGGATGTAAGTGGATGAGAATGTGTGTTTGTTGTCACAGAAGAATTTAACTGTCCTGGACAAAGAAATGATTCTATTTAGTAATTCTACTGACCCTTGTAGAGTAAAAACTGTTGTGGGAAAGTCAAATTCACGGTTGCACAGAGTAAGGTGTGGACAGCATCTGGACCACCGTCTCCTCCTACAGATGCTCAGGCTGAGCACAGTGTCCAGCCTTCCTCCCCATCAGTCCTTTCGGGAGCTGTGGGAGAGAGGGGACTGCAGGGTGAGGAGACAGTGGAGGGCAGGATGGAGTTGTGGAGAGAGGTGGGGAGGTGAGGGTTGGAGGGAGGGAAGAGCTTTTTGGGGAGTGGATGAGGAGTGGGTGGAGATCGTTTGGGTCAGAATGAGGCTGTCTGTGCAGAAGAGGACATGGGAGTGAGGAGAGGGAGAGGGGAGGCCTGGTCACACCTCTGCCAAAGCTCAGCAAAGTGTGCAACAGGGAATCAAGGGGCAGTTGCCCAGATGGGAACTGCTGTGTCACATGCTGGCCACAAGGAGGCAGCAGAGGATGAGGAAATGCAGGTGAGACTTCCTGAGTGTGTGTGTGTGTGTGTCTGTGTGTGTGTGTGTGTGTGTGTGTGTGTATCTTTGTGAGCCTATGCCTTGTGTATGTAATGTTCACCGTAGGATCCCTGGAGCTGGAGTTACAGGTGGTTGAAAACACCCAATAAGCATGCTGGGAACTGAACTAGATCCTCTGAAAGAGCACCCAACCAGCTGAGCCATCTCTCCGAACCTGGACTAGCATTTCACACACCCTTGTGGTAGGCTGCTGAGGGGTCCTCTCAGGCTCTGGTCCCACTGTGAGATGCACGGTTCTTCCAAGCCTCTTAGATGCTCTCTACCTCTAAGACTTAGAACTCAGAGCTCACAAACATGCACCACAGCTCAGAGATTCTACAAGAGAAAATCAGAAACACAAGAGAAGGGAGAGTGATCTCTTCAGTAGAAGTTCTAGTGAACCCCAGATTCCACTTCTCCCAGATCAGTGGAGCGCTTCCCCCAGCGATGTCCCGGTCTGGAGGTCTCCTGTTGAGTTCCCCATGTCTTTAGGGGCAGACCTAACTCCTACAGGGTTTGTCTCTCTGATCCTGTGGCCCTGGGTAGGTTTCTAGTCATCACTCAGTCTCCAAATATCACAGTGTTACACCAACACCCATGGGAATGAAGGAGAAGGTGTTCAGAATGAAATGACTGTGAGCATGGGCCTGGGATTTTGTCTGTGGTCACATTCCTTCAAGGCAGGCTCTGTGGTAGGAGAGATACAGGCTGCCCAGCATGCCAGGACTGTTAATAAAATCTCTTACTGGCTGCACAGGGCCTTACACTCCCTGCGACTGAGGCTGATCTGGATTCTCCTCTCCATCCTTCTGTCCCTGTACTGAGTCCTGGGATCACATCTGTACCATACCTGGCCTTGGCTCTGGGCATCAGCTGGCAGCAGCCCCTGCACCTGACAGCTGTGTTATGTTCAGCTTCTCAGCAGGAGTGATTGATTGACAGGCAGCCAGAGACAACATGCTGGTGTTAGAGCCCTGAGGAAGGCTCTGGGTGTTTGCATTCTCAGCTGTAGCCATTGTGAGTGTCACACTGTCACACATACAGGGGTTGCAGCTCTCAGGCCAAGGGTGCTAGGATCCTTGTATCTTTTAGGAAGATTTATTTTGCTCTATTTTTAATTATGTATATATGTTAGTGTCTATGTGTGTGTATGTGTATTTGTGAGTGCAGTTACACGTGGAGGCCAAAATAGGGTGTCGGATGGCTTGGAGCTTGAGTTGCAGTCAGTGACAGAGCTGTGGTTCCTCCGTAAGAACAGTGTGTCTCTTACCCACTGAGCCTCCAGCCCCAGGAGCCTTTATTCTAGAAGCTTGGTGGCATTCAGATTTCATCTGGTGACTGGGGTTGCAGTTTCTTATTGTTGGCTCTTCATGTCTGTCTGTCTTTCTTCTGCCCAGCTTTCTGTCTACTGTCACCTCTACGTTAGCTGTCCCTCAGTGTCTCTGCTCCCTGCGGTTTCTTTCCTGAGCACACTTTTCCGTTGCCCTCTTGTTACTTCTGCTGCTGTTGGTGTTTGTATTCATCAAGGTTCTCAAGAGGAACAGAATTTATAGGTTGAGATGAGGGAGAGAAATAAAGAAGAAGGCAGAGAGACAGAGACCAAGAGAGAAGGAGAGGCAGAGAGAGAAATGAAAAATATTTGTTAGAATGACTTACAGGCTGTGGTCCTGGCAATCCAACAATAGCTGGGTATGAAAAGAAAACCAAGGATCCAGAAATTGCTCAGTTCCCAAGGCTGGCTCTCTCAGCTGGTCTTCAGTACATGATGGAATCCCCTGGAGAAGACTCTAATGCCGGTGGAGGAATGTACTTACTTGCAAGTACAAAACCAGCAGACAAAGATCAGAAGCTTCCTTCTTCCCTGACTTTATGTAGGTTTCCAGCATAAGGTGGGGCCCAGATTAGAGGTTGACTTTTCCAACTCAAATGATTTGGGTTAGAGGTTTGTCTACTTCAAGACCAAGATTAGAAGTGAATCTTTGCTGAGCAGTGGTGGCACTCACCTTTAATCCAAGCACGTGTGAGGCACCGGTAGGCAGATCTCTGAGTTCAAGTTTAGCTTGGTCTACAGAGTGAATTCCGGAACAGACAGGGCTACACAGAGAAACCCTATCTTGAAGAACAAAAGAAAACAAACAAAAACAAACAGAAAATGAAGAGGATTTTCCTTCTTACTTCAAATTGAGCAAAAATCCCTCAGAGGTGTATCCTCAATGTTTCACTGCAAGCCCGTCCAGAAAAAAAAAAAATTGTGGCTACCAAAAGCCATGCTTAACTCTGTTGTTTCATGCCTAGAATTCCTTTTTAAGCTTTCTCAGGTTTTTATGTGGATGTAGTTATCCATGTAGGTTCACCAATTTGTTTTAAGGATGACACTTGTTCTTTTCCTGGCTGCCCAGACTCCTGAAATAATCACACAGAAACCATAATATTTAAATCACTGCTTGGCCCATTAGCTCTAGCTTCTTATTTGCTAACTCTTACATATTAATTTAACCCATCTCCATTCATCTGTGCATCACTACTAGGTTGTGGCCTACCAGCAAAGTTTTAGCACATCTTTCTCCAGCAGCAGCTCCATGGCTTCTCCCTAAACACTTCCTTCCTTCTCCCAGCATTCAGTTTAGTTTTCTCCTCCTACCTCTATTTCCTGCATAGGCCCAAGAAGCTTCTTTGTAACCAATGGTGTTCACAGCATAGATTAGAATCTCATATCATGAGAATCTACAGGGATTTTACAAAAGCAGGATCTTGTGCCTAGTTCAGATCTACTCAAGCCTGAGCTATGGGCTGAGACCCATTTACCTAAAAGGTCCCCTGGGACCAGGTACATGCAGGCTGGAGAGGGAACTCACAAGAGGTTTTTTCATGGGGCCAGGGGCACAGGCAGAATGGGGAGTTTCTCCCATGAGTTATGGGCTGCCCTGCCTGGCTCTGAAGATCTCTTGTACATTAACCATAGATGCCTAACCTGTAGGCGTAAGTCACAAACAATCCCACACCAGTTTGGAATTATGATTAATAGAATGGTTATTTATTCAAAGGGGAAAAAACTTACAGATTACTGTCCCAGACAACAGCCCCTCTGCGCGAACAGGAAAGGAGACTTGGAGCCGGAAGCAGAGCTGGAAGTCAGAGAGAGAGTGCAGGACAGCCGCTGCTTTTTTAAAGAGACAGAGACCACGCCCCAATGTTCTGGTATCTCAGCGGCTATTGGCTGAAGGAGCGGAAGGAGCTCCCACAGCATCTCCCCCTTTTGTTTAAGTAAGAGAGTTCTAAGCCTACTATGAAATTATATACAATAAGTACAAACCTATGAAATTATATACAATAAATACAAATATCCTATTCTAACTAACTTAAGTCTTGTATAACAAATAACTTGGCCACGTCATGAGAGGAAAGTAACTACATTTATATAATCTTCAATCCCATCGAAGATCTGAGAAGGGAAATAATTTTACCTGAGTGATTAGGAAGTGCAATCAAGCAACTTCCAGAACATGTAACAAATCACAGAGACAACTGGCTACCTGGGCAAACACCCAAAGTCATGTTTGCAGTGTTGAAGCAACCAACTTTGGCTAAGGCCTGATGTAACTGACATACCATTTTCAAAGGCAAGAAACTTTTCAAAAGCTATCTTACCCTGTCTTGGCAGGATATGACAGTCCTGTTTTATCCATTTACGGATATTCTGTAACTCTGTCAGTAGTTGAGGTATGGACATTTCTTTACCCAAAGGCCAGTTCTGGCAAGAAGAAAGGCTCCAGGTGGAGTGTCTTTGGTGCTCAACATTCTCTCGGGAATAGATCGGTGTTGCCAGGAGCGATTATGTCTCACTACCACAGAGCTCTGAATTAGATTAAAGGCCATTTTCTACAGCTCTTTGAAGAAGTTGAAGATTATCTGTCTATACGAAATATAATCTCTATGTATCTAAAGAACCTGATTAGTCTAATTATAAATGACAAACTTAGATGACTATTGATCTATATAATTCTCAATACCTATCTGACTGAAAGACTGAGACAATAAACAACTGTGCAATAAATGAGGACAATATGACCTCCAAATATAAACAATGTGCAAGTATACATTGCAATATGGTAAATATATATCAATACATAGACAATATATAAGTATCTTAATCAGAGGTAGAAGTGTACAATGCAATATGGTAAATATACATATATCAATACAATATATATATATATCAATACATAAAAATGTTTTAAACAGAAGTAGAAGCATGTATGCATAAAATAGTCAACATAATTTAACTTTGTATCAATATATAAGAATTGATACCAATATATTTGTCTAAAAACAATAACTCACAAGTATAAATCTATTATCCCATAATCCAATATCCCTCTTTTTTTTTTTAAGATTCCTGCACTTATAAAATTCCTCCCCAACCCTCAACTGTATACTAATTATAACCAACCCCTAAATGATGTCCCTAAACTCAAGGACAAACTTTACTGGGAGAGGGCATGTCATTCTCTAGAATTACTTCCATGTGTCATGGGGGCGACGTTCTTTCTGGGGGATCCTGTAAAAGTAAAATGATGGTTAAATTTCAAGATCAATGTCTTTTAAAATTGCAAATAGTCTCTGAGTATTTTGTGGAGGACTGGCCAGAATGTTGTACAACATGTGCACCATTTCAGCTAACCACGTTGAAATCATCTTGTGCAGTTGGTACCCAAATCAGGTCTTGTAGTAGCGCTATCAGTATCATGACGTCATATCAACCGGGTGTTGTTGTTGTTATGGGGCCCCATCTTCTTCCTGGAAACTTCAAATGTCACTGCAGGAAAAACTCATTGTTCATTGTGGAAAACTTAAACAGTAATCATATAGACATATACAGACATACATATATTCAACGAAAGGCATGATAGATATATTTAATGAAAGGTATGATAGATATGAAGAAAAGTAAAGATGTTTTCTAAACTCATATTTCTTTCTGTCCCATATCATGGCTCTTGACATGAGACAGAAACTCCAGAAACCCTGGGTTTTTCTTTTAACAACAGGCTTGGAATTAGAGAGGGACTGAGTCAGAGTCCAACTCCAAAACCAGCTCTTTAAATTTAGAAATATGATTTAGTATATTTTACTTACAGAACCTATTCAGTTTTCTTGATAGTCCCTATTGGGCCATTATTTTCCATCTGTCAGTATTCAAATATCCAGGGTCCCTTGAATTTTTCAAAGATGAGTGTTTTCTTGTGGAGATAAGAACAGAACCCTGCCCCCATTCTATATGTTTTTCTTACCACCTGTATGAATATCATCATTGTAGATGAGCTGTCATTTCTCCTTTCCAAGAGGTTTCTCCTCTTCAAATCGAACCTTTATTAATTTTGATGGTATCCACAATTTTTCTTCTCCTGTGGAAAAAAGAGCAAAACCCCTTCCCCAACATAGCAAATGTCCTGGCTTCCATTGAGAGGTCAGCACGTCTTTGAAATAAACAGGTTGGTTTAGTTCAGAAGTTTTTTCCATTATCCAATGCCTCTCTGCTGCTGTTGTTCCTTTCTCATTAGCATTAAGAAAATTCAAGGTTAATAAAGCATTATGCAATCTATTTCTGGGGGTATCTTTCATCCCTTTCTGTTTGTTGAGCATATCCTTTATAGTACAATTTGATCTTTCTATAACTGCCTGACCTGTAGGATTATTTGGTATACCTGTAACGTGTTTTATATTATAATAGGCAAAGAAGTGTTTCATTTTCTTAGATACATATGCTGGACCATTATCTGTCTTTATCTGTGCAGGTATACCCATGATGGCCATAACTTCCAATAAATGTGTGATTACTGAATCAGCCTTTTCTGAGCTCAGGGCAGTTGCCCATTGAAAACCTGAATACGTGTCTATGGTGTGGTGTACATATTTTAATATACCAAATTCCATAAAGTGGAACACATCCATCTGCCAGATTTCATTCCTTTGAGTACCCTTTGGGTTACTCCCTGCAGGCAACAGTGTTTGATTATAGAAAGAATAAGTAGGACATCTCTTTATAATGTCCTTAGCTTGTTGCTATGTAATGGAAAACTCTTTCTTTAAGTCTTTACTATTGACGTGATGTTTTTTTATGAAATTCTGAGGCCTGCAGAGCGTTTCCAATCAATAATTGGTCAATTTCAGCGTTACCTTGTGCTAGAGGGCCAGGCAGACTGGTATGAGACTGGATGTGTGTTATGTACATTGGACAAAGCCTATTCCTAATTATGTCCTGTACCTGGATAAACAATGAAGTCAACTCTGTGTCATCTGGTATGAATTCAGCGGTTTCAATATGCAAGATAACTCTTTTTGCATAATGTGAATCTGTAACTATATTAAGAGGTTCTTTAAAATCCCTTAGCACCATAAGAATGGCATATAATTCTGCCTTCTGGATAGAATTATAAGGGCTTTGTTCCACCTTACTCAATTCTTCCGATTTATAACCTGCTTTCCCTGATTTATTTGCATCGGTATAAAATGTCCGGGCTCCAGTTATTGGAGCATCATGTACAATTCTAGGAAGAATCCAAGAAGTTCTCTTTATGAAGTTAAGTCTATCATTTTTGGGATAATTGCTGTTAATTTCTCCCAAAAAATTAGCACAAGCTCTTTGCCATGGTTCATTATCTTCCCATAACTTTCTTATTTCCTCAGTAGTAAAAGGCACTATAATTTCTGCTGGGTCTATACCTGATAGTTGACAAAGTCTCAGTTTACCTTTTATAATTAATTCAGAGACCTTTTCTACATAAGTTTTAAATTTTTTACTTGGTTTATGAGGTATAAATATCCACTCTAAAATAATATCGTCCCTCTGCATTAAAATCCCTGTAGGAGAAATTCTGGAAGGCAGTATGACTAGGATGGAACTAAGATTTGGATCCACCCTATCCACATGTGCCTCCTGTAATTTTTCCTCAATCATTGTCAGTTCCTTTTCTGCTTCAACTGTCAATTTTCTGGGACTATTCAAATCTTTATCACCATCTAAGGTTTTGTTTAAATGAACTATTAGATCAGGTGTTATCCCAACAGCTGGTCATAGACTGGAAATGTCTCCTAACAATCTTTGGAAGTCATTAAGAGTCTGTAACCAGTCTCTCCTAATTTGTGCCTTTTGCATTCGAATTTCCTCTAACCCTATTCTGTAACCTAGGTAATTAATAGAATCTTCTCTTTGAATCTTTTCAGGGGCAATTTGTAATCCCCACCTAGGCAAGACTTTCTTTACTTCTTCAAACATACTTTCCAAAGTATCTTTATTTGAATCAGATAATAAAATGTCATCCATGTAATGATAAATTATGGACTTGGGAAATTGCTTATGAATTATTTCCAATGGCTTATTAACAAAATATTGGCACAATGTGGGACTATTGAGCATCCCCTGTGGGAGGACAGTCCATTGATATCTCCTAGTAGGCTGAGAATTATTATAAGTTGGAACTGTGAAGGCAAATTTTTCTCTATCCTTTTTTTTGCAAAGGTATAGTGAAAACACAATCTTTCAAATCAATTACTATAAGAGGCCATCCTCTTGGTAATAGAGAAGGCAAAGAAATTCCAGATTGTAGTGGACCCATAGGTTGAATTACCTTGTGGACAGCTCTTAGATCTGTCGCCATTCTCCATTTACCAGATTTCTTATTTACAACAAACACAGGAGATTTCCAAGGGCTGGTTGATTCTTCAATATGGTTAGCATCTAGTTGCTCTTGTACCAGCTGTTCCAAAGCCTGTAATTTATCTTCAGCTAGAGGTCACTGCTTGATCCATATTGGCTTTTCAGTTAGCCATTTTAAAGGTAGGGTTGTTGGTACCTCTAAAGGTTTGCTATTGGCTGTATGTTCTTGTACAGCCTGAATGGCTGGTGACCTTTTCCCACAATACCTCATTATATCCTTCCCAGAATTGCGAGTTCCTGGAACTACAGTAATGTTAATCTGGGTATTCCATTGCTGGAGCAGGTCACGACCCCATAAATTTATTGCAATATTGTCTATATATGGCCTTAGTCTTCCTATTTGCCCTTCAGGCCCTATGCATTCCACCCATCTTGTGCTTTGTTTTACACGAGATAGGGTTCCAATTCCCAGGAACTGAACATCTACCTCTTGAAGAGGCCAATTCGGATGTCAAGATTCTGGAGTAATGACACTTACATTCGCACCTGTGCCTAATAAGCCTTCAATAAAAATGCCATTTATACAGACTCTTAGCTTTGGTCTTTGATCATTAATAGAAGTCTGCCAAAATATACGTTTACTCTGTCCTACTGAATTTTTTGACTCATTCTCCACATGTAATTCATCATTTAGACCAGTATTACTTTTTACAGCAGACATTGGAGTTTTCAATTTTCTTGGTGAGACACATTTTCCACTGTAACTGGGAATGACTGGGCCACTTTTCGGCTTGGGGGCCTGCGAGAGGCCCCTCAAGGAGTTTCCCGATGGTATCGGGTTGCCTTGTCTGTCTGTTGTTGACCTGCATTCGTTGGACCAATGTCGGCCTTTACCGCATCTCCTACATATACCTGAAGGCTGAGGTCTCCTACTTTTGTCATTCCCAGAGGAGATATCATTCCTAGAATTTCTTTGCCTGCAATCCCTTTTCAGATGTCCTAATTTACCACAATTAAAACACCTGGTAGTTTGCTGTCTCCTCATAGCTTTGGAAATCGCTTCTCCTACCCAGGATTCATCATTATAGCTAAAAGTCTCAACATTCATTGTATGCTGTATCCATTCTTCCATAGGTGCTGATCTAGACCTTAAAGGCCCAATTATCTTTTTACAGTCTGTATTTGCATTTTCAAAAACTAGAGATTCAAGAAGTATTTGTCTAGCTTCTGGGTCTGTTACCCCTATGTCCAGAGCCTTAATTAATCTTTGCACAAAGTCAGTAAAGGGTTCTCTCTGTCCTTGTCTAACCCTAGTATATGATTCAACCCTTTTTGCTGGATCTTGTATTCTATTCAAAGCATTCAAGGCTGCTTTGTGACATAAGGACAGAACTTCTTCGTCATAAAGAGCTTGGACCTGTGGATCAGCATATGCTCCTACACCAAGAATTTGATCTTGGGAAACCTCCACACCTTTTGCTCTTCCTTGCTGTTCCATATGTTTGGATTCTTCTCTGAAATAAATTCCAAACATCAAGGAAGGTCCATCATCTAATACTGCAGACACTAGCTGAGAAAAATCATGGGGGGTAGCTCTGACATTAGAAGCCCAAGTCCTTATCATTTCCTTAACAAATGCATAGTGCAAGCCATAATTAACGACAGCTTGCTTAATTTCTTTTAAATCATTCATTGCTATTGGTGTCCATCTAGTTTCTTTAACTCCCTTTGAGCCTTTAGAAGTTGACCCTTTGTCAGAATAAATTACAGGGTATGTTGTTAGAACCCTGGGCAAGCCAGTTCTAACAGCTGGTGGTGGCATTGTATCCTGTCCTTGTGCCTTCTTACTCTGTTCACCAGCTCCAATAATTTCTTCAATCATTTCTAATCTTTTTATCATTGTCTCCCTTAAATCCTGAATCTCCTGACCTACCTGTGTTTCTAGGAATTTCACTAAGGTATCAGTTTTTTGGTTCCCATTCTGGAGGTACATTCTATCTGTTACCTTATCAAAACTTTGTGGTAACATCTGAACGTCAAATTCAACAGCCTGAACCCTTTCAGGTAACTTCCTAGTACCCTTGGATGTGGAGTCAATATTGTCTATCATAGTATCCACTTGTTCAGATAACCCCTGATTTTCAATAATTTTAATACTTTCAACTAGTTGTTCATTATTAGTCCGTAAAAATTGTATCTTCCTTAATGATAAAATATTGAAAAGAAAACTGAAACCTAGTAACAAGTAAATTAATGTATCCCCATAGTCATATAAACCTTGCATGACATAATCCATTGTATTAATAAAGAAAACAGTAAAATTGGCGTTGGAAACAAAAACTGCCATATTACCTCTTGTTTAGTAGGCGGCGCTGTTGCCAAGTCGCGGCTAGAACCACTGCAAAGGTGATGGAAATGGGGTTCTGTTTCAGTGTCCGCCTTAGTATTTGTTAAAAACTAGGAAATATAAGTTGCTCAAGAAAGAAAATCTAATTAAATCAATTCCATACATGGAACCAGAAAGCCAGAATCCAGGGGTAGAAAAGAGCAACCCACAAGCCACGTATGCCTCTACGTGACCGAGACGTTCTGATTCATGCCACTAAAGCGCGCACTTACAAAGGAAATTTAAAAACAACTCAGAAAAGAGAGCAAACCAGGCAGGCAGAGACTGTCCTGAGCCTGTGTAGCTTGGGAGGCGTGGGGTTTAACTGAACTGCTGGCTCCACACACAGGGCACAGGGCGCAGCTGAGGGAGGGCTCGTGACTAGCCAAGCTGGTGGCAAGCAGTTGAGTGGGGGGGAAGGGGGGGGTTCTACAACCAAACGTGGGGCTCCAGATGAAGGCGTAAGTCACAAACAATCCCACACCAGTTTGGAATTATGATTAATAGAATGGTTATTTATTCAAAGGGGAAAAAACTTACAGATTACTGTCCCAGACAACAGCCCCTCTGTGCGAAGAGGAAAGGAGTCTAGAAGCGGAGCCGGAAGCCAGAGAGAGTGGAGGGCAACCGCTAGTTTTTTAAAGAGAGAGAGACCACGCCCCAATGGGCTGGTATCTCAGCGGCTATTGGCTGAAGGAGCGGAAGGAGCTCCTGCAGCACTAACCCACAATGCCTAGAGCAACCTCATCTAGCCTTTGCCTCCTGCTCCCAGGACATTCTGTGTCTTAGTGGGTGTTCTCTGCTTTGACCTGTGTCTCTTCAGTCCTCTCACGGTGACATCTATGTCCACAGAACAGTTCCTGGTGCTTGGTCCCTCAGACCCATCGTAGCTGCTTCAGGTGGGGAAGCCATACTTCCCTGCTCCCTGTCTCCAGCCGTGAGTGTGGAGAAGATGGAGCTCAGGTGGTTCTGCTCTGGATTCTCAGCAGTGTTTGTCTATCAGGACCAACAAGAGCAGAAGCAAGAGCAGATGGTTGGGTATTCAGGACACACTCGCTGGTGAAGGACTGGTTCCACCAAGGCAAGGCTGCCGTGTGCATGGGAAATGTCCAGGTCTCAGACAGAGGGATATATGTCTGCTTCCTCAGGCAGGGTCTCTTCTATGAAGAGGCCATCTTGGCGCTGAAGGTGGCAGGTTGGTTAACTGATCCCTGTTCTAAAGATGTTGGGGGACCTGTGTGTGGGAGGAAAGTAAGGGATCATGTCACTCAGCTCCCTAATTTATTCTTGAGCAATGTCTTCTGTAGACCAGACTGTGGCTAAGCCAGCCGTGTAGTGGAGGGTGACCCTGAACGTTGGATTCTCCTGTTTCTTCCTAGATTCTGGGGTCACAGGCATGCTCTGCCAAACATGGCTCTGGTCCATCATTTTTATCTCTATTTATTCTTCACTTCCTTTTTTTGAATTGAGAAATAGACCATACATTCTTCTATAGGTTATGTCAATCTAAATTCTCTATGTGTAGTCCCTAAAATGGTCTTGACCTTGTTCTGGGAACCAGGTATTCTGCCAATATCATAGAAAACACCAGCTGCTGGATTTCTTATTTTAGAGGAGCAGGCAGAAGAAGTCAGAGAGCTCCAATGAGATGTCAGTGAGAAATGATGATCAGTGTTTTATACAAATGATTGGGAAGAGGAAGGATGGACGTTCAGGGCTTCCCTGGGTGGAGCTGGGTGTGGCCTGCTCTCCTGGGGGTCACAGGTGTGTGGAGAATGGGGAGATGGAGTGATGATTTCTACCTCAGGGTTCAATGTCCTCCAGTTTCCTCTGGGTCTTGTGGTTGATAGAAGAGCGGCCGTGCCCTGCTCCCCATAGCAGTGGACACTGTTATCTTTCTGCTGTTGAGCAACAGGGACAAATTCTGGTCCCAGCCCAAGAGGGCTTTTCACTTCAATACTGTGTTTCCCATGAGAGATTCCTATGAGACACATAGGTGATCCTGGGTCTCTGAGTACAAAGTGTCTTCTAGGGTCCTCACACGTGTCCTCCTGCAGCTATGGGCTCTGTCCCTGAGTGCACATCAAAGGTACAGAAGATGGTGTGTGTGTGGTGTGCAGTGCTTCAGGGTGGTACCCGAAGCCCCAGGTGCAGTGGAGAGACTCCAGAGAGGAGAAGCTCCCAGCATCCTCTGAGACCCACACTGAAGATGCTGAAGGGCTGCTCAGCATGGAGAGCACGTTGGTGGTGAGAGACAGCTCCTTGGGGACTGTGACCTGCTCCACCTTTAAATCCCATCCTGGGCCAGGAGAAGGCCATGGTCATGTTCACCCCAGGTGAGGGCTGTTCTCACTCCTACAGAGCTTGGAAAGTGGATGGCCTTTCTGGAGTGGGCTGGGCTGGCTGTCCTCAGATGTGCCCCTCACTGGCTCTATGCCTGGGCCACAGAGCCCATCTTCCCCCAGGCTTCTCCCTGGATACCAGCTTTTGCCATGATCATGACCATGATGGGACTTCTAGTCCTAGGGTCTTCCTGTTTTCTCAGAAGGGAGCGGTGTGCAAGGCTGCAGGTGCACCAGGAACGGGAGGATCTGCGGCGTGAGCAGGAGGAGTTGCAGAAGACAAAGGAGGATGCTCTGAAGATGACGTGTAAGTCCTGATAGCAGTGAAGGACTGGGCCAGAGTCTCCAGGAAGATCCAGGGTTCTGGGATCAGAGTAGGTGGCCCCCAAAGCTCCGAGAGCAGGCCTGGAGTCCTGGGGTCAGCTGGGCTGTGGTGTAGACTAGTAGGAAGCAGCATTATTTCCTGTTTTTCTGCCAAGTGCACAGATCCTCTCTGCTCACTGTTTGTCAGGCACACTCCAGGAGGAGCTGGGTAGTCATGCTTTTCTCCCCGAGCCCTGTGTGTCCCCCCATGCTTTTCCTCCTGACTCTGTGTCCCCTCAGTAGCCCAGCAGCTCACTTGAGTCCTCCACGTTGTTTGTCAGATCGGAGGAAGGCAGCTTATATGGCTGGTGAGTGACTGCCCCAATGTCCCACGGACCCTGTGACACATGCGCCCAGGTGTGCCCTCTCCTTGATTCTAGGCAGAATGGAAACCCTTTGAGGGGACAGAAGTGGAAGGTTCTGGAAGGGGAAGCCAGTTCTATGGGCTTTTCCAGATCTCTGCTCAGAGCTGGAAGACATGAGTCTCTGGATGTGCCCTGTGCCCTGGGTCTTAGTCCCACCAATGCCTGTCGTCTGTATTGCTGACTTTTGGCTCCATTAGCTCTAGACTATTGCCTGCACCTGGGAGCCAAACAACAGGGTTAAACTTTCCTTAAAGAAGACGCCTTAGTTAGGTTTCTATGCCTGTGATAAATCATGACCAAATGCAGCTTGAGAGGGAAGGGATTATTTGTCTTATGCATTTTCTTTCTTTTTTATTTTTATCTATCTATCTATCTTTCTATTTATATTTATTTATTTATTTATTGAAAATTTCCACCTCCACACTGCCTCCCTTTTTTCTCCACTTCCCCACCTCCCCCCCTCTCTCTAGTCCTAAGAGCAGTCAGGGTTCCCTGCCCTGTGGGAAGTCCAGGGTCCTCCCCCCTCCAGCTGAGTCTAGGAAGGTGAGCATTTAAACAAACCAGGCTCCCACAAAGTCAATCCATGCAGTAGAATCAGAACCCAGTGCCATTGTCCTTGGCTTCTCCATCAGCCTTCAATGCCAGCCACGTTCAGAGTGTCCAGTTTGATCACATGTTCCATAACTACCAGTCCAGCTGGCCTTGGTGAGCTACCATTAGATCAGTTCCACCGCCTCAGTGGGTGGACGCACCCCTCGTGGTTCTGACTTCCTTGCTCATGTTCTCCCTCCTTCTGCTCCTCATTTGGACTTTGGGAGCTCGGTCCAGTGCTCCAATGTGGGTCTCTGTCTTGTCCTATGCATTTTCACATCACATCCATCCCTGGGGACGTCAGGGCAGGAACTCAAGGCAGGAACCTGGGGCAGGTACTGAAAGCAGGGATCACAGAGAAGGACCGCTTGCTGTCTTGCTCCCAATGGCCTGCTCCGCCTGCTCGCTGGTACTCTCAGGATCCCCTTTCTAGTAGTGACACTGTCTGCAGTGGGCTGACCCCTCCTACAATATCCTCAATCATGAAAACGCCCCACTGCCTTGCTTACAGCCGTTCTGATGGGGGCGTTTTCTCAGCTGAGTCTCCCTCCTCTCAGATGACTCTAGCTTGTGCCAAGTCGACACAAAGCCAACCAGCAGAAGATGTTTGTAAGTAAATCAGGTCACAGACCCTGGAGTGTGACCTCCACCCATTCCACAGGCATCCCCCAGGGAGTCTGTGCCCTCAGCTCTGAAGGCGTTGGTCAAATTGATGGGCAGAGCCGGGGCTGAGGCCCTGAGTGTGTAGGGATGGTGAGCTGGGTGCAGTGGAATAGTGGTGCCCGGCTGTAGAGATGTTTTACATGAGGAACAGTGGGCGCTTCACCCAGAACTCACTTCCTGTCCATGTTTTACACAAATTCTTCTCTTCAGCACGTCTCCAAATCCAACTTTCCAAGAAGTGCTGATGTTGTCATGGTTTCTGACAATTGTTGAAAATTTTATTTATTTGCTAAATAAATAAATAAATTTTATTTATTTTATCCTTACATAGCAAGGTTTTGATTAAGGGTGATCAAAAAAAAGTATAGATTATTATTATTATCATTATTATTTATTATGTATACAGCATTCTGCCTCTATGTCTGCCTGCACTCCAGAAGAGGGCAGCAGATCTTATTACAGATGGTTGTGAGCCACCAGGTGGTTGCTAGGAATGAACTCAGGACATCTGGAAGAGCACCCAGTGCTCTTAACCTCTGAGCCATCTCTCTATCCCCAGATTATTATTATTATTATTACTATTTAAATTTTGGGTTTTGAAGTAGAGGTTGCCATTTTACAGCTAAAAAGTCACACAGAATTGGGACAATGGGGGACTTAACCCTACAGCACCATTGTTCTCATCTTGGTTCAGGGAATTTCCCACAATACTTTGCTGCCTCTGCATCTTGCAGGAGCCAGCTCCTCAGGGTCCTCTCTCCTCCTAGGTAAACCTCACCTTTAGAATGGAGGGAGGATGGGTTGGTGGACTGTTTGAGAGGGCTGTTTGGATTGGTTCTCAGGAGAATATGTTCCTTTGCAGCCTGGAGGAAGGCCCAGCTGTATGCAGGTGTGTGACTATGGAGACTGCTGTCCTCTGGGCAGAACTTGGGTCTTAGGGTTTCCCCTGCTGTGAGTAAAAGCAGCTTGAGGAGGAAAGTTTGTGTGACTCACACTTCCAGTCCACACCACAGCAAGTCAAGGCAGGAAGTCACACAGGGCAGGATGTGGAGTTCGGAGCGAATGCAGAGTCCATGGAGGACTGTTGGGTACCACGTTAGTCACCTGGCTTGTTCTGTTTCTTTTCCCATGTACCTGTGACCACCATCCATGTGATGACACCGTCCACCATGGGCTGCATTCTCCAGCATCAACCATCAATCACCCATCAACTAAGAGAATTCCTCCACGGGCTTGCCTACAGCCCAATCCTATGGAAGCATTTTCTCAGCTAATATTCTTCCTTCCCAGATGACCCTACCTGTGCCAAGCTGGCATAGAAGCTTGTCAGCACAATGTAGCCATTGTGCTCTGGAGCTGTCAGAAGCAGTGACTACCCAAAGGACATCTGTACAAGACTGGGCGCATTAGGAGAGAGGAGTCACACGGCCTGCCCTTCTCAAGATGTTTTTTCTCTCTCAGTTTGTGTGTGTGTGTGTGTGTGTGTGTGTGTGTGTTTTTTGCCATGAGTGTGGAGGTCAGAGGACAACTTCCAGAAGTCTTTGCTTTCTTTCCATGAAGTGGGTCCCTGCGATCAGTCTCAGGTTGTCTGGATTGGTGACAAGCACCATTATCCTTGCTAAGTCATGTCTATCACCCTCTCTATGGGGCAGATGAAGGGGGCTGGGGGAAGCCTCATAATCAGGCTCTTCCCCAGAACATATGTAGACAGTTCATGGCTGTTGGGTGGGAAGGATTTTTTTCTTTAGCGCTGTGGTTGCTCATCCATAGCTCATGCTTCTCTAAGGAACCCTAATGAACGCCACTGTGTCTGTGTTCCTACGAGCCGTGCTCACGTGGACTTTCCTCTGTTCTGTCCTTGGTATCCTGTCCCTGTGCACAGATATGTGTTCACCTCACACAGCACCGGCTCTCATGTTTCCTCTGGCCTCACCTTCTCCAGCTTCTATCATCCTCTGCTCTGTGTGTGCGCGTGTGTCCCCACCCACTCTCTGGCAGGATCAGGTGAGTGTCCTGCCCTTTGGGAATATGGGCGTAGTTATTTCTCTCCAAACTTCTTCCTGCTGTATAGGGGTGCTGTTAATCAGGTCTTTCATGATAACCTGTGTGCTAGGTTCATCTCAGTTGGCAGTTGAATGAAGTAATTTCTTGAGGGTGTTCACAGCATCCTTTCAGGAGGACGTGGTCTATCATACCATATTGGGATAGAACCAATCCATAGGGTCTCATCTGTAGCATGAGGGGCCGGCTTGTTGGGGTTTCTGTCCCGCCCAGTACCCCACAACCGGCAAACCCCAAAGAAAAATTACACACAGGACTCCATAAGGTTATAAACTGATTGGCTCATTAGGTCAGGCTTCTTGTTAACTCTTATAACTTATGTTACCCCATTATCCTTATCTATGTTAGCACATGGCTCCGTACCTTTCTCAGCTGGGCAGGTTACATGCTGCCTCTTCAGTGGTCTGCACAGGAATGGCTGAGGAATTTCTCTCCTCCCTAGCCTTATCCTATTCTCATTACTCCACCTCTACTTCCTGTCTGGTTGACCCGCCTATACTTCCTGCCTGGCCAATCAGCGTTTTATTAAAATACATGATTGACAGAATACAGATAATTCTCCCACACCATTTCCCTCTTTTTTTTTTTAAACAAAGGAAAATACCCATAGTCCATTTGTTGGAAATGTGGGCGTAGTATTTCAGGCTACTTACTGCTGATTGGGGGCGCTGATAATCTTATGGGGACCTAAAGAAAATTTAGAGTTATAATCAAGTCCTGACTGAAGTATCCTGTGAGTCTTGATCATCTCAGGCAGCAGTCTTGAACCTGTTCTGGATGAAGAACTCAGACATCTGGGCCATCTATTCCTGTCGGAGATTTTTCAGGTGGCCTCCCTTGGTCAAAGGTGATTTTTCTTAACTCTGAATAAATCCAGAGCCTCTCGTTTTCTGTGGAAACAAAAGCAGAATCTCTTCTCCAAAGTAGCATACCTTTTGACTTCAGTTTTGAAGCCAAGGTATTTTCAAAATACCTATCTTGGGTTAGTTCAGCAGCTTTTATAAACAACAGTCCTTTAGCAGCTGTTGCTCCTTCCTCAGCATTCAAACAATTTAAAGAGAGCATAATAGCATACAGTATCAAGATTCTCTGTGTATTTTCCATCTTTATGCAGCTTTATTTTTAACCTCTATTTCTTTTATTTTTACTTTTACTTTTTGACACAGGTTCTCTGTATATCTTTGTCCTGGAATAACACTGTAGACCAGGTTGTCCTTGAACTCACAGAGATCCTCTGTCTCTGCCTCCCCAGTGCTGGGATTAAAGGTGTTTGCTACCACATCTTGAACTCAGAGATCTGTCTGTCTCTGCCTCCCAGGCATTGGGATTAAAGGTGTGTGCTACCACACCTTGAAGTCACAGAGGTCAATCTACCTCTGCCCCTTAATGTCTCAGAGGTCAACGTACCTCTGCCTCCCAGGCATTGGGATTAAAGGTGTGTAACACCACACCCAACTCCTCTCTTTTTACTTTAAGAACTTTAACTTTTATCCTGCATTTATTTTTTAACACACTACAAACCATTTAGAGGTTTTCTTTGAATCTCTCTTTACTGTATATCTCTCTTTTTCTGACCACATGAGCCTTTAATTTACAAAACAATACGGAAAGCCGTGGCTTTGACGGCTAGATCCTTAGCTTTCCAGCCTCTGCGGAGGTACTGGCTGTAGCCATTTTTGTTGCCATAACATATGGCATTTCAAGGTCCATGCTAGCAAGTAAGCTGGAGCATTCTGCTCACAGACCACTCTCAGTCGGACTGCCTGCCTGAAAGAGTCAGAGTTTGCCCTGGTAGGACAGCCCAGAAAGCTGACATTTTAAAACAGCGCAGCTTTTATCCTGCTACAGCTGAAAGCTGAAAAGCATGCGATCAGCTTTTCACCAACACCGTTTAAGTGCTTCGTGGCAGGACCTCTTAAAAGAGCTGCAAGGTTTTGCAGCTAAAGCTGAGTCAGGAAGCCTCTCTTAGATGAGAGCACTTGCTTGCCTTTAGCAAGCAGAGCAGACCCGAGAAATTGCTGCTACCAAGAAACCATGCATAATGCTGTTATTTTGTTCTAGAATTACGTCCCAAGCTGTCTCAGGCTTTATGTGGATACAGTTGTCCACACGTTGGCACCATTTGTAACATGAGGGGGCCGGCTTGTTGGGGTTTCTGTCCCTCCCAGTACCCCAACAGCCGGCAAGCAACAAAGAAAATCACACACAAGACTCCATAAGGTTATAAACTGATTGGCTCATTAGGTCAGGCTTCTTGTTAACTCTTATAACTTATATTAACCCATTATTCTCATCTATGTTAGCCATAATGGCTCCGTACCTTTCTCTGCTGGGCAAGTTACATGCTGCCTCTTCGGTGGTCTGTACAGGAATGGCTGAGGAACCTGTCTCCTCCCTAGCCTTATCCTATTCTCATTACTCCGCCTCTACTTCCTGTCTGGTTGACCCGCCTATACTTCCTGCCTGGCCAATCAGCGTTTTATTAAAATACATGATTGACAGAATACAGATAATTCTCCCGCACCACTCATCCTCTGTGAAAACAAAAGAAGACCCTCTCCAAAGCATCATATCCTTAGACCCAAATTCTGATGTCATAATGCCCTTATGAAATCCATTCTGGTTTTGTTTGGCAGCCCATATAATGAAATGTCTCTCTGTAATTAGCTCCTTTATAGTCAAAAGATTCAAAGAAAACACAATAATATAAAGAATCCAGACTCTTCGTGAATTTTCCATTTTTACGTGGCTTATTTTTATTTATTTATTTTAATCTATAACTATCTGTACTCTGTCTCTTTAAAGTCTTTACCCTTTTTTTAAGGCATTAACTTTATTCTCTATATTCTTTTTCTTATCTCTCCCAAGCCTACGTATAGTCTTCCAACATTGTGACCCATTTTTAGGTCTTGTATGTCTGAATCTGTCCTATTGTGAATGTGTAATATTTTTAGTATCCAGGAGCATTTCTTAATATGCTAAGCACTTCTTAAAAACTTTAGCTTGCGCCACATAGGAGTTATACGGTACTGCCTGTTTCCTGCCCAGTCTAAACCTTAACTGTGCTTTTATTATGATAATTACGATCATTCCTGCCTGAGGTCAGCACAGTTTAGCCTGGCAGAGGGGAGCCAGAGCTGCTCCAGCCTCAGAGCCGAGCACAGTTCCAGGCACACAGCAGGTCCACATTGGAGCCGCACTCAGCAGTTTAATTCTGAGACTGAGCATGCAGCACAGAAACTCTTTTCACCCAAGTAACAGCCAAATCTGATGCGCAGAGCAATGCACAGCCTGCAGATATTTTTTGTATGGCGGCAGAAATCCTCCATGTTATCCCATCTGCCTAAGCCTGGTCCCACAGTCTGCCCAGGTGGGGAGAGCAGGCATGGTCTCAGAGTATTTTCCTCCTGATCCTGTGCCGGAGTGTGAACAGAAACATCTGGGCCCAGAAATGCTCCACAGCTGGAGTTTGCACCGGCGGCAGGGCCCAGGAAGCCGCGTTTTAAAATGGCACAGCTTTTCTTCTGCCACTGATGCTGAAACAGGAAATCTCTCTACAGCGCGCCCTAGCAAACAGCAAAATCTGTGTTAAACTCTCTTTCCCTTATTTTTAAGCTCTCTCAGGTTTTTAAGTGGATTTAGTTACCAAGTTGGACGCCACTCTGTAGAAGAAGCAGTGGGCCGCTTCCTGCAGCCCGCCTCCCAGCTAGTTTTACCCCTGAAATAATTACTCGGAAACTGTATTCTTTTAAGCACTGCCTGGCCCATTATCTGTAGCCTCTTATTGGCTAACTCTTACATATTGATCTAACCCATTTCTAATAATCTGTGTAGCACCACGAGGTGGTGGCTTACCAGGAGGATTCTAACCTGCAGGTGTCTCGGAGAGGAGAGTCATGGCGACAGCCTCACTGCCTTCTTCCTCCCAGCATTCTGTTCTGTCTACTCCACACAGCTGCCGTCCTATCAAAAGCCAAGGCAGTTTCTTTATTAACCAATGAAAGTAACACATAGACAGTTAACCCTCCTCCATCATGTATGGATGTATATATGTATGTATTTACGTACCTACCTATGTGTCTGTCTCTCTCTCTATCGATATATCTATCTATCCACCATCTTTTTTAAAAACAGGATCTCATGTAACCCATGAACCTCTCTTTGCAGACAAACATGTTGTTATGAATGAGAATGTTCCCTGTAGTCCCATATGTTTGGATACTTGGTTCCCAGTTGGTTGTGGGGGTGGGGCAGGATATATGGAGCCTTGATGAAGTGCATCACTGGGGTGGGCTTTGAGGGTTCAAAGCTGCACATCATTCCCAGCTTTCCCTCTCTGCTTCCTGTGTGTGGATCAGGACATCAGCTCTCGAGTCCTTGCTCCAGTCACCAGGCTTCTACTCTCCCACCACGGACTCTGCCCTCTAGAGCACTCATACGGGACAAGGCGGTGCAGGTTCCTCCACCTTGTGTTCTTGCTAAGACATTTCAAGTCTAACTATAATGTGATCTGCTTGGAGAATCCCTTGGAATCCCAAATACATTCTAGGTACTGGAGGTCAATAGGCCCCAGTTAGCTTATCGTGTCTTCTGTTAATTTGCTTGCCTGTGTGAAGGCCCCCTGAAGTTGTTGAGTAAAATGCCAGAATGTGGATTTTGCATTCAAAATCCGGACACTTGAGTCTCATCTGGGTCCCTGAGTATCTGAGTATAGACTCATTTGGGTCCCTGAGTGACAGAAGATCATTTTATCCGGGTCCCTGAGCAACTGAGTGTAGTCCCATCTGGGCCTCAGAGTACCTGGGTGTAGTTTCATCTGGGTCCCTGAGTACCTGGGTGTAGTCCCATCTGGGTCCCTGAGTACCTGGGTATAGTGCCATCGGGGTCCCTGAGTACCTGGGTGTAGTCCCATCTGGGTCCCTGAGTACCTGGGTGTAGTCCATCTGGGTCCCTGAGTACCTGGGTGTAGTGCCATCGGGGTCCCTGAGTACCTGGGTGTAGTCCCATCTGGGTCCCTGAGTACCTGGGTGTAGTGCCATCGGGGTCCCTGAGTACCTGGGTGTAGTGCCATCGGGGTCCCTGAGTACCTGGGTGTAGTCCATCTGGGTCCCTGAGTACCTGGGTGTAGTCCCATCTGGGTCCCTGAGTACCTGGGTGTAGTGCCATCGGGGTCCCTGAGTACCTGGGTGTAGTGCCATCGGGGTCCCTGAGTACCTGGGTGTAGTCCCATCTGGGTCCCTGAGTACCTGGGTGTAGTCCATCTGGGTCCCTGAGTACCTGGGTGTAGTCCCATCTGGGTCCCTGAGTACCTGGGTGTAGTGCCATCGGGGTCCCTGAGTACCTGGGTGTAGTCCCATCTGGGTCCCTGAGTACCTGGGTGTAGTCCCATCTGGGTCCCTGAGTACCTGGGTGTAGTGCCATCGGGGTCCCTGAGTACCTGGGTGTAGTCCCATCTGGGTCCCTGAGTACCTGGGTGTAGTGCCATCGGGGTCCCTGAGTACCTGGGTGTAGTCCCATCTGGGTCCCTGAGTACCTGGGTGTAGTCCATCTGGGTCCCTGAGTACCTGGGTGTAGTCCCATCTGGGTCCCTGAGTACCTGGGTGTAGTGCCATCGGGGTCCCTGAGTACCTGGGTGTAGTCCCATCTGGGTCCCTGAGTACCTGGGTGTAGTCCCATCTGGGTCCCTGAGTACCTGGGCGTAGTCCCAGCCAGGTGATATGAAGACTTTCTGTTGGCTGTGAATTGTCTGAGTGGTCATCTCTGTTCCCATAACGCAGTAAGCCCAAGTAAACTCTTCCTTATATACATTGCCTGGTTATGACATTTTAGCACAGAAATAGAGAAATAACTAATATGGAAATTTGTATTAGAATTGTGGGGTTTGTTTTCTCTACAAATTTAATGACTGTGTTGATTTTAATGTCAATTGACATAAGCTAGAGTCATTTTGGAAGAGGGATGAAGACTTTTTAATTATTTATTTTATTTTACTGGTGTTTTAGTCTATATGTATATCTGTGTGAGGGTGCTGGATCCTGGAGTTACAGACAGCTGTGAGCTGCCATGTGGGTGCTGGGAATTGAAAATGGGTCCTCTAGAAGAGCAGTCAGTGCTCTTAACCACTGAGCCATCTCTCCAGCCCTGAGGGATAAACTCTTAATTGAGAAAGATTCTCATCAGATTGGCTGTACACACTCCCATGGGTCATTTTCATAACTAGTGACTGATGGGGTTGGCCCAGCCTGTCGTGAGTGGTACCACCCCTGGGTGCTGGTCCTGGGGGCTTTAAGAAAGCAAGTTGAGGCTCTGCTGCAGTTCCCACCTTCCTGCAATCAGACGAGATACCTGCCTCCGGGTTACACCCCCCCTGCCACCCACTGAACACTGTCCCACCAAGACACACTGTTCTGCCCAACCCAAGCACCTGAGCACCCTCCCTGTGTCCGGCCCTCACCTGCAACCCCAGCAGACTACATAGGCACAGGCGTAAAACACACCAGTCGGAAAAACAGCCGACTGCGTAGACACAGGTACAAACCACAACAGTTGGAAGAACCAGCGCAGCAGAAACCACAGCAGTTGGAGGAAAAGAGAGTAAATGACAGCATAGGAATCCATTCAACAGTGGAAAGAGCGATCCTGACTCCACCAGAACCTAGTGATCCTGAAACAGAGAAGCCTGAACATTCCCCTTAAAGAATGCTAAACAAGCCAAGAAAAACCATCATCTGGTGAAAGAAACCATTCAACACCTGAACATTGATATAGACACAATCAAGAAAACACACACTGAGGGAATTTTGGAAATGGAAAATCTGGGGGAGTGAACAGGAACTAGAGATACAAGCATCACTAGAGCTAGGTCAGGAAAACTAAACTGAATGCTGGAAAAAAGAAGGTGGAGTCAGAGGGGCGCCATGTAGTCATTCCGGAGATAGACGCCAGATGAAACCTTGCCAGTAAGTCACATTGTGCTATATAGATTAATAGAAATGGGTTAAATTAAGATGTAAGAGCTATCCAATAAGAAAATTGAGCTAATTAGACCAAGCAGTGATTTAATTAATACAATTTCTGTGTGGCTATTTCTGGGCTGAGCAGCCAGTAACAAACAAGCAGCCTCCTACAATAAGAGGTCAGGCAGTGATGGCACATTCCTTTATTCCCAGGATTTGGGAGACAGAGGCAGATGGACCTCTGTGAGGTCAAGGCCATCCTGGGTTACACAACTTCAATCTAGAAAGAAATCCAGGTGGGTGGCACCACACACCTTTAATCCAAGTACTAGGGAGTCACATGCCTTTAAACCCAGCACTAGATGGAATCTAAAATGGGAAGAGAGACTTAGTCTGCTTAGCAAGCAGCTTCCCTGGGAGCAGGCCCAAACAACTCCCCGGGATTCCAGAGAGAACCCCGGGAGTGCTGAGCAACCTCTAGGAACACAATGTGACCTCTGGGGTGACTGGAACTGTGGCCCTGACTGCACCATAAAGAGCAACCATGTTTGCCTTGGATCCACCGGCACCTGGAAGACTGATCACCAGACACACAGCCCCAAATACACCAATCAAAGGAAAAGATGGGTGGAGAAGGTAAGAACCCCTCAAGATCACAGAGAACAATAAGACACCTACAAAACTAGTGGTCCTACAACAGCAAAGCTTGAACACCCAAATATAAAGGAAGCAGAAGAAAATGACCTAAAAATATCTTTAGGAGAATGTTTGAGGCCCTTGAAGAAGAAATGAAAAATTCCCTCAAAGAAATGGAAGAAGAGACAAACAAAAATTCAGAAGAAATCAACAAATCCATTAAAGAACACCAAGAAAAAGTGATCAAACAGATGAAAGAAATAATTTAAGACTTGAAAACCACAATAGAAGCAATAAAGAAAACACAAACAGAGGTAATTATAGATATGAAACTTATGAGAAAACAATCAGGAACCAGAAATGCAAGCATAAACAGCAGAATACAAGAGATGAAAGAGAGAATTTCAAGCATTGAAGATACAATAGAAGAAATAGACTCATCGATCAAAGAAGACATTAAATCTATCAGAAACTTAACACAAGTGATGTAGGTGGGCCTTCTGTCTATATGTTATTTTCATTGGTTAATAAAGAGACTGCCTTGGCCCTTTGTTAGGACAGAAAATTAGGTAGGCAGAGTAAACAGAACAGAATTTTGGGAAGAGGGCAATGAGGCAGACGCCATGGAGCCAGCTACCAGTCAGACATGCTGAATCTTTTCCGGTAAGCCACACCTCGTGGTGCTACACAGATTATTAGAAATGGGTTAATCAAGATGTGAGAGTTAGTCAGTAACTAACTCTCTAGAGATAATGGGCCAGGCAGTGTTTAAATGAATACAATTTGTGTGTTGTTATTTCTGGGGCTAATCTAGACTTGCGGGAGCCGGGCGGGATGAAAAGCAGGCCTGCCCACAGCTTCTCACTACACACAAGGGCTGGAGAGATGGCTCAGCAGTTAAGAACATTGCCTGCTCTTCCAAAGGTCCTGAGTTCAATTCCCAGCAACCACATGGTGGCCTCACAACCATCTGAAATGAGATCTGATGCCCTCTTCTGGCCTGCAGGCAGACACACAGACAGAATATTGTATACATAATAAATTAATAAATAAATATTTTTTTTAAAAAGAAACTTAACACAAAATATCCAGGGAATATGGAACACCATGAAAAGATCAAAACTAAGAATAATAGGGATAGAAAAAGAAGTCCAACTCAAAAGCACAAAAAATATATTCAACAAAATCATAGAAGGAAACTTTCCCAACCCAAAGCAAGATATGCATATGAAGATACAAGAAGTTTACAGAATAGCAAATAGACTGGATTAAAAGAAGTACCTTCACCACATAATAATCAAGACACTAAACACACAGAATAAAGAAAGAATATTAAGAGCTGCAAAGGAAAAATACCAAGTAGCATATGAAGGAAGCACAAGTTAGGAGAGACCAATTGCAGACTCATAATGACTTTCAAAGATTGTCTACGACCAGTCTACAGCCGGCTGCTGGGATAAAAACGTGATCTAATAATTCATTCAAACAAAACCTTAATTAAATCTGCTGGTGTATTTCAAGGATGTGTTGACCTCACAATGGAAACCAGGAGATGTGCTACATTGGGGAAAGGGTTTTGCTCTTGTTTCCACAGGAGAAGAAAAGCTATGGATACCATCAAAATTAATAAGGATTCAGAGAAATGACAGCTCATCCACAGAGTTGAGTATCAAACAGGTGGTAAGAAAATCTCACAAGGGTTGGTGCAGGGTTATGTTCTTGTTTTTGCAGGAAAATACTCATCTTCAAAAAGTCAAGAGACCCTGGACCTCTAGATGCCTCAAGAGGAACAGATAGTTATCCAGAAAGAGTCACCAAGCAAAGAGAAATCTGACTTACGGTATCAATATCCTCTACAGTGTAAAATTTCATTACCTGCATATATTGAACTTGAACATATACTTCTCAGTGTAATAGAAGTGTAAATCACTTAAAAATCAAAGCTAACTTTGTAATCGGACAACACTATTTATCCCTATATCCAAGCATGTCGTTAAAAGAAAAATTCAATGTTTCTGTCTCATATCAGTAGCCATCTGGTATGGGACAGAAAGAAGGAAGAATTTTGGAAAGATATTACTTTTCTCCATAAATATTTTTGTCTCTATAATATCTTTCATTGAATATATGTCTGCATAAATAATGTTTAAATTTTTCACAATGAACACTAAATTTTCCTGCAGTAACTTTTGAAGTTTCCAGGAAGAAGATGGGGTCCACAACAACGAATCCACCTGGCTGTTATGACGTCATGATGCTGATAGTGCTACTTTAAGATCGGTTTTGGGTTCCAACTGCTCAAGATGATTCCACTTTGGTTAACTGAAAGGGTGCACCTTTTTACAACGTTCTGGCCAGACCTTGAAATAAGAACTTCAAATAAGAATTTCAGAAAAACCCCACTGACTACTCAGAGACTATTTGCAATTATACCAGGCAGCAATCTTGGAACTTAACCATCATTTTACTTTCACAGGATCCCATAGAAGAACATTACTCCATGACAGCTGGAAGTAATTCTAGAAGACAATGTCCCCTCTCCCAACAAAGTTTGTACTCAGAGTTAGGGACATCAATTAGGGGTTGATTATAATTGATACAGGGTTGGGGGTTGGAATATAAATTTTGTAATCTCCGGCATTTCCTTTGGGAAAGAAAGGAAGTGAAAAGGGGGTATAAATATGATAAGGTAGATTATTGAATCTACTTTTTGAAAGCAACTATTAGTTTTAAATGTTTCACATTGGTTTTACTTTTGTATATTTCATACAAATTTTATATATTGATACAAATTTGAGATCAATTTTGTAAAACATATTGCTCATACAATTCTAATCTTGTTCAAGGTATTGTACCTATACAGCTCATTTACAATGTGATGCAATTTTCTAGCCCTTGAAAATTATTATTACAAACTATTTAGGATAACAAAGAAATATAGGTTAGTAATTAACAACCAATATAATCAAACTTGTAGTCGTATTACATATGTTTTCAAGGTCCAACAACGATATAATTTAGATAGATCATCTTCAAATGCTTCAGAGATCTACAGATTATGGCATTTAAGCTGTTTCAATAACCTTGGTCCTTTTTTTTCTTCTTTTTTATGACAATGAGACATGTCTGCTCCTGGCAGCACCAATCTACTTCAGAGAAGATAATGGGCATTGAAGAAATTCTATGTGGAGTTTACTGTCCTTGTGGAAAAGTAGGCCACTGGGCAAGAAAATGCCCCTGCCTTGACTGCTGACAGTGTGCTGTCCTAATAGACAAGCAGCACACAAAGTACCTTGGTGAGGGACAATTCTGAATTCTGTCAATTATATTTTAAACAAATGCTGATTGGCTGGTAGCCAGGCAGGAAGTGTAGGTGAGAAAACCAGACAGAAAGTAGAGGTGGGGCCATGAGAACAGGAGAATTCTGGGAAGAAGGAAGCTCTTTCTGCAGTCCTGTCCAGACACCGAAGAAGCAGGATGTGACCTGTCCAGCCAAAAAAGGTACCAAATCGTGTGGTTAACATAGCTAAAAATAATGGGTTAATGTTAGTTATAAGAGCTAATACAATGCCTGAGCTAATGGGCCAATCAGTTTATAATATATGGAGACTTCTGTGTGATTTTCTGTGTGTGATTTGTGACCTAACGATTGTGAGATCCGGGCAGGACAGAAACCACAACAAGCAGTCCCTCATGTTACAGTACCTGCTTCACAGAAAGTCTGCTGAATTTGGTATGCCTGTAGGCTGAAGACAGAGACCCCAATGTAGCAGAGTAACTTTGGGTGACTGTTCAGGCAGACATCTGTTTCTGTCATTTCTCACATTTTTTTGGAAGTCACTTGCTTGCACTTCCTGCTTACTCAGTTATTATTATTTCCTTCTTGGGTCTCTGAGGGAGCTGAAGTCTAGATAGCTATATTTATAGCTACCAGACACAAAAAGCAAGTTATGATAAAAAGTAAATGGGTATAAGACTTTGAACTCACTAAAAGAGAATAGATATGAAATATTTTCTCTGAATTCGTCAAATGCAAATGGATTAGACATTGTTGATGTATTTGATGCTGTATATATTGTATATAGTTATTGTATTTATTATATATAGTTTTCTGATATTATTTATAGCTTTTTTTATTTTAGATGAAAAGGGGAAATGTAATGGCATTTCATTTGTATTTTAATAAATAAAGACTGCCTGAAGATCTGAGAGTAAAACAATACCATTGGTTAGCCTTACAGACCAGTTTATGGTAACGCACACGTTTGATCTCAGTAGCCATAGTGACACACACCTTTGATCTCAGTAGCCACACTAGTTGGCATAAAAACTGGAGAGTGCATGCCTTTAATGGTGGTGGTGTACACCTTTAAGTCAACCAGGTGGACCTCCCAGTCCTAGAGAGGATTTTAAAATAGGAGGAAACAGCTCTCAGAGACACAGTCTCCCTCTGAGATTCTAGGATGGAGGATCGCCATTTCAGACTGAGGTAAAGGTAAGAGCCAGTGGCTGTCTGTTTTGCTTTTCAGATTTTCTGGTCCAATCCCCATTTCTGACCCTAAATTTTTATTAAAATTGTGCATCAATCATCATTTCAGCTTTGATTTGTTTCACCAGTTCCAAGGGTGTGTTGATTTCTCCTGCCTTCAGCTGCATCCCTTGGTCTGGATGGGCAGGGATGGGTGTGCAGTGCCCAAGGAGACCACAAGAAGGCACGGGTACCTAGAGTTGGCGTTCAGGGCAGATGCAAGCTACACCTTTACACATGGACGTGGTGCTGGGTTCAAACCATCATCTCCTGCAGGAACAGCAAATGTTCTTCCCTGGGGGTCAACGTTCCAGCCCCATGAGGACATTTTAAAAGGCCATTTATCCTCCTGCACTGGACACAACAGCTGACACATCTGCTGAGGTCACAGGACTATGACAAGCTGCAGATTCTCATGAAAATGAGCTGGGACAATCACATGACTGCCACCTGGGTGACTTAATGAGAGATGGATTCTAGTTTCTGACAAGTTAGAATGTCAAGTAAAAGCTATATTTTATGATTAATGAAATTAATTTTATGCCTTTAAATTTTATAGACCTATACAGAGGCCAGGTGAGGTGGGAAGAGCAATGCCAAAGAATCGATGTGTGAAGCTAAAATCTAGTGATGCAAATATTTTAGATAAAATGTGTAATGGCCCAGTTTAGGTTTAATTCCATTTATGTCTCTTTGGCTCACATGGGAGTAATTTTTAATGTGACTGTAATTGTAATTATAAATGTTCATCAGGGCCTTGGGAAATTTCAAAGCCAAGTCACTAAAGACAGAGGCTCCTGTTGTCCTAACCCTGCTTCCCGATAAAGGCTCTGTCTGGACTCAGTGTCCTTCCTCAGCATCTGGGAATATGGACATAGTTATTTCTCTCCAAACTGCTTCGTGCTGAATGGGGGCACTGTTATTCAGGTCTTTCATGGTATAACCTGTGTGCTAGATTCATCTCAGTCAGCAGTTGAGCAAAGTAATTTCTTGAGGGTATTTACAGCAACCTATCCGGAGGGCGTGGTCTATCATACCATATTGGGATAGAAGCAATCCACAGGTTCTCATTCTCTGTGAAAACAAAAGAAGAATCTCTTTTCCAAAGCATCATGTTCTTAGATCCAAATTCTGAAGTCATAATATTTCTAGAACATATATGTAGTTTTGCAGACCACACAATGAAATGTCTCTCTGTAGTTAGCTCCTTCACAGTCAAGAATTTTAGAGAAAACAAAATAATACACAGAATCTAGGCTCTCTGAGAATTTTCCATTTTTACGTGGCTTATTTTTATTTATTTCTTTTACTCTGTAACTATCTGTACTATGTCTTTTTAAAGACTTTACCTTTTTTTAAAGGCATTAACTTTATTCTCTATATTCTTTTTCTTCTCTCTCCCAAGCCTACATACACTCATCCAACACTGTGACCCATTTAGAGGTCTTTTATGTCTGAATCTGTCCTATTGTGAATCTGTAATTTTTTACTGTCTAGAAGAGCTTTTAAAATGCTGAGTAGCTTGGTTGCAGCTGCTCTGGATGTTGGCTCTGCCTCTCTCCAATTTCAAAATGGTGGACATTCCATTTTCTGCTAGCTCTGGGTCCACCAGGTAGGAGTCCCACTCAGCATTTTAACTCTGAGACTGAGCCTGCAGCACAGAAACTCTTTTCATCCAAGATACACCCAAATCTGACAGGCAGAGCACTGCTCAGCCTGGAAACATCTCTGTGTATGGCGGCAGGAATCTGCCATGTTCTCTGGCATGCCTAAGCCTGATTTCGCCATCTGCCCAGGTGCAGGCAGGGAGCGCTGAGCCATTGGCATGGTCTCAGAGTACTCTCTTCCCGATCCCGAGCGGGCACATAAACATCCAGGCCCATAAAAGCCACGGAAATACTTTATAGCCTTAGTTTGCACTGGCAGCACAGTCCAGGAAACTGCGTTTTTAAAACTGCACAGCTTTTTTTTTTTTTTTCTACGCTGAGTCAGAGAAATTTCTCTGCAGCACCCGGCCAGCAAACAGCAAAAAGCTGTGTTAAACTCTCTCTCTCTCTCCTTTTAAAGCCTTCTCAGGTTTTTAAGTGGATTTAGTCCATCACGCTGGGCGCCAACTGTAGAAGGAGCAGCAGGTGTAAGCTTTACACGAAATAATTACATGGAAATTGTGTTCATTTAAACACTGCCTGGCCCATTACCTCCAGACCCTTATTGGCTAACTCTCACATATTGATTCAACCCATTTCTAATAATCTGTATCTCACCATGAGGTTGTGGCTTACCGGGAAAGATTCAGCATGTCTGACCTGGCAGCTGGTTGCATGGCGTGTGCTCTCTGCCTTCTCCTGACTCTGCTTCTTTCTCCCAGAATTCAGTTCTGCCTTCCCCGCCTACCTATGTTCTGACCTATCAGGCCAGGCAGTTTTCTTTATTAATTAACCAATGAAAACAACAGATAGATAGAAGACTCCTCCATCAACCCTCTGCAGTCATCACTGGAGATGAGGTATTGAGACAGGGTCCATGCATCTCAGGCTGCCTTCAGACTCACTGTGTCACCCAGGCTGGCTTTGCAATCCTGACATCCTGCCTCCACCCCCGCAGCCCTGGGATCAGAGGCTGCACCTCTGTGCTCAGCTGGTTTGTGGTGCTTGCACACATGTGTATCATGGCACCTTGGTCATTTCATCCATGTTAGTCTCCCTTTCTCACCTCTCCTGCTGCCCTTCCGAAAGTGGTCCCCTTGCTCTTCCTGTTTCACATGTTTAAATCTAGAGTCCACATATGATACATGTGTGTGAAGTCACAATAGTGCTTTAATACAGTTGTCCCCTTCTCTGCTGGGAAAAACACTTCCAGTGAGAGGCTGTGACTGATCCCAGTAGAGCAGTGAGCCCTGTCCACACTCCATGTGCTGTGCGCACATCCTGTGACATAGTTCGTGAATCAGCTACAGAAAGAGACAACAGCAATCACAAAGCAGAACAGGGACAGCAGGGCAGTGCACAGAAGTGATGTAATCCGTCCCCTCGCTGTCCTGCGCTCACTCCTGTGGTGATGTGAGAGGACAGATGAGCTGATGAGATGAGGGAGGTGAGTGACCCGGGCTGTGGGACAGGGAACCTGTGGATCCGATGACTGAGTCGGCCCCTGAGAACCTCAGCCCTGTGCAGTGGACAGTGTGGACACCGGACAGAGGACAGTTCTCAGACCAGGGGAGACAGACTGGGGACAGGAGCTTTCTCTCATAATCAGAAAGGCAAAACACGTAAAAACATCCATGCCATTTTCTTCTGCAATGTTTGCCTGGCTTCTTTCAGATCTCAGTTAAGCAAAGTCACTAAACTGTGGAAATCAAAACCCCCAATAGAGGAGAGAAAACCCACAGAGTCACAGAGCAGCACAGTCTGTGTGCTTCCACCAGAGCCTGGCTCACTGCAGTGACACAAAGATTGCCATCACAGTCAGGTTGTCTCAGATCACAGACTGGTATTGATGGCAGTGCTGTTGAAAAGAGCGGCAGCCCCTTGTTTGTCCCAGCTGCCCGGCTAGCTTAGCCCTGAAATAACCACACAAAAACTGTATTAATTAAATTACTGCTTGACCCATTAGCTCTAGCCTCTTATTGGATAACTCTTACATCTTGATTTAACCCATTTTTATTAATCTGTAGATCACTACAAGGTCGTGGCTTACCGGGACAAATTCAGGATGTCTGACCTGGCAACTCCATTGCAGCTCTCTGACCCTGCTTTCTTTCTCCCAGCATTCAGTTCTGTCTTCTCTGCCTACCTAAGTTCCACCCTATTAAGTAGGCCAAGGCAGTTTCTTTATTCATTGACCAATGAAAGCAACACACAAACAGAAGGACCTCCTACACCACAGTGCCCCAAGGTGTAACATTCTCTCTTTCTGTCCTTCCATAATGGACAAAGTTGCTTGGTATTTTCTGAATCACATGATGGATCTATGGCTGGTTCCATGGATCCTCCTGCAATGTATGGAGTCCTCTGCAGGATTTTCTGGAGTCGCTGTGTCTTCTCTTCCTGCTGGCTCCTGACAGCTGCAGCAGCCTCCTTTCCTGGGCAGAGGATCTAGACCCTGAGCCTTAGAGCAGGCCTTGGGCAGGGGCTGGAGGAAACGTCTCTTCCCAACGAAGGTCGGTTCTCCTGGGCTGTGGGTTGGTAATGAAGTGTGGAGGATGCAGATCACACAGATGTGGAACTGCAGACTCACTGTGTGCAAAGCCTGCAGCTGCAATGCCCAACAGGGAAGAACTGAGCTCAAAGGCAGCTCACTGCCTGCTCCTGCAGCCTGGAATCCTGTCAGAGAAATATGGGACTTTCAGTTTGAAATGTCTTGAGTAGCCGCAGTCATGTGATCCTCACCCTGGCAGTCACCTCTGGTGGAGCAGACTCTGAAGGCTCTACCCACACCCAACCCCATTTTTGGTCCCTCCCTGGCCACCTCTGCAAGGACTCAGAGTTTCTGTTTCCTTACTGCATCCTCAGCCTGCCAGTCAGGCTGGAAAGACAGTGGAGGGAAGAAAGGGAATATTCAGTCAGAGGAGGGAAGGAAGGAAGGAAGGGCTGCAGAGGAAGCCTGCTGGCTGAGAGTCACAACAAGGACCATGGATAGAATCCTGTGAGGAGAATTCTGAGGCCTTGTGAGAACACTCCAAGAAAACAAGAGTCTGTGCCCTAAGTTTCTTCAAAACACGGACTTGTTCTTGGAATGTTTTTGTGCTCCTCCCAAGTTTAGCAGGTAGGAGTGAGTCTACTTCAGATTACTCGTTATTGTTTCTGTTGTTATTTCAATCAAACATTTAAAATGTTCTTGGAACCTACATGCCCGGGAATTTCCCCAAGGAGGGCAGACACTAAGAGGGCAAAGCTTGGACTGGCCCTGGGGCTGGGCTCTCTCTCCTCTTACTCCAGTCCCACACTGTGACCTGACCCAATGCAATTAGTCTCTCTGAGGTTGCGACTGGGCAGGTCTCTTTGAGTTTGAACTGCAGTGCTGTGGAGAAGTGTTGACCCTGCTGGGACACTCTGATTTTCAGTGGTTTTTTGATTCTACCCTTTTTTCCAGGGTCTATTTTAAGTGTCCATTCCCTGGGATCAGTGTTGGGATCATAAAACATTTCTCATACCAGAGTGGAGGTGTGGGAATAAATGAAGCACATGACAGTATTGGGAGGGAGTTCCAGGGATCATTCAAATCCTGAAAATCTGAAATCACATCCTGAAAATCACCTGTGTTTATTTTCCAAACAGCTTTTATATCAAGGTAAACAGAACAGGGGGAGGTAACACAGACTTCTTTAGCACTGTTTGCCAGGTAGCAGGGGAGTGACTTAGGTCACGTCCTGTCCATGCCTATTCTGTCATGTGCTGAGAACACCTCTTCCCCAGGCGACCTCTAATTTACAGTAAAGGAGCAGAGTGACATTAGCACATCCTGACCACTTGTTAGGACGGCTTCAGGTTGTTATACCCTCTAAGAGATGGGCGATCACCTTATGTGTGGAAAGTGCAAATTGTGCCTTGTAAGCTGCTCAGACTCTCTGGCCACCAGACAATGTGGAACATGAGTCTGTATAATTCAGCCCCACATTTCACTTTTTTTTAAAAATTAATTTTAATAAAGCCTGTGCTTCTGCAACAGGACAGAGGATCACGTCTGACTTAGGCAAAGACTCCTTCATTTACCCAGACTTACCCATCTTCAGAACAGACATTCTAATCATGAGAGTTCCTGTCTTAGGCATCTGGGGAGAAGATGTTTCAAATCTGTCTCTGACGGCCAACCTCTGTGAAACAGAAGAGAAATTAAGGAAGCCTTTGGGCTCTTTGTCTCGGAGCCATACTTTCTTGTCAGGAGATTTCACAATGTTTTATGAATAATCATGCTCCCAAAGGCTATAGTCTCCTATTTAAAGGAGAGGAAGATTGCCTGAGTTGAAAAATGTTTCTTCAGCTGGTCTAGAGCACCTCTTGATAATTTTATGCTGTATTAAAATCTAGAATTCTTAACACATGCATTAAGTTCAAACCTTTACAGGGCGTGTCAAACTTTTCTCAACATCTTATAAGCAGTTATAAACATTATCAGGGCAATACCATAATTCTAGAATGGGAATTAATAATAAATCCACAATTTAATATATCACATTTTTCTTAAATCCACACTAATCAAAAGACAAGAAAAGCTCCAATGATCACAGCACCAAGGAGAAACAGAACAGCAATGACTGCCGTGATGGGGACCGTGGACTGAGGAGGCTCTGGGAAGGGAAGGACAGGAAGGGAAGGTGAGGGTCATGACCCCAGCTCTCAGCCCTGACCCTGCTCAGGGTCTGCAGAAGGCTCCAGCTTTCCCTGACCCCAGCTGTGCACCCACTCCCTCCTTACCCCATCTGAGGGTGAGGGGCTCAGGCAGCCCCTCATGGTGCACATGGCATGTGTATTTGTGCTCCTCCCCAGAAGGTACCACCAGAGATGCCCACTTCTGGAAGGTTCCATCGCCAGAAGGTCTGGTCTCCACCAGCTCCATGTCCTGAGTCTGTTCTTCTTCTTCCCTTTGCCAGGTCAGGGTGATGAAGGCAGGATAGAAATCCAAGGCCCAGCACCTCAGGGTGACATGACCTTTATTTAGGTCCATGATGATGGGTCATATGTGCCGTTGGGGGATCTGTGTGGAAGATTTAAGAAATCCCACAATTAGCTCACCAAGGCCAGCTGAAATGGGAGTGATGGAACATGTGATCAAACTGGACATTTTGAAAGTGGCTGGCAATGAAGGCTGACTGAGAAGCCAAGGATAATGGCACTGGGTTTTGATTCTACTGCATGGGCTGACTTGTGGGAGCCTGGTTTTTTGGATGCTCACTTTAATAGACCTGGATGGAGTAGGGAGGACCTTGGACTTCCCAAGGGGCAGGGAACCCTGACTGCTCTTAGGACTAGAGAGGGAGGGGGAGGTGAGGAGGGGGAGGGAAAAAGGAGGCAGGGAGGAGGTGGATATTTTTAATAAATAAATAAATTAATTAAATAAAGAAATCCCACAATTAACAAGATAAATTGAAATCTGCAAAGACAAAGTTACATCAGTGATGACACTGAACTATGTGACAGTTTGAACACTTCTGTCATCACACTAGTGACCTGCAGGTAGAGCTGGTCCCCTCATTACAGAACTACACAGTTTCCTGAAGTGCCTAGAAACTAGGAGAGAATCTATATGAGCCAGGAGGTCAATGCTCTTCCTCATGTGATGTTCTATAGCACAAATCATGTAGTAAAAGGATGAAGGAATGGAAAACAATTGATTTGTATAAGAAATTAAAATTATATAGAAATAAGAAATTAAGATGACCGGTTTGCATGAAGGGTGCCACCAACTACTGCTGCCACCATTGGGGAACAAGCACTGTGGCCATCTAGCTGACCAGTTTAACTGTGTATCAGAGTGAACATCCATCACCAAACTGTGTGGAGCAATTGTGGTGAACCTGTGACACTCAGCCAGAGAAAATGATTCCCCAAACCACGCCTATAGGGGGACAAGACAACAGGTATTGTCACTCAGGATCCCTGAAGTGTGCTGTGGAGCCCAGTGCAGCACTCACTGGGACACAGAGGTGCTCACAGGGTGTGTGGATCTTCCTTGTCACTCCAGTCCTGGAGGTGCAGAAGACCCTGTCTCTGAGGAAGCTCAATTCCCGATTCACTAGGGCAACACTGTAACTTGTTGTGTCAGAGGGAGAGCAGGGGGCTCTGGATGGTTAATTCTGGCAGGAAATAGACTAAGTTCGCAGGAATTTTTCTCTTTTAAGGGAACCCTATCTTAACTTGTCTCATTATCCAGAGTGTCAGTACCGAATGGCCCTTGTGGAGACCGATACACATGATAATAAAAGGGGACGAGAAACAACCAGTGAGGAAGAGAAACTAAAGGCAAAATGACAACTTAAAAAAAAAAAGAAAAAAAATAAGATAAAATCCCCGCAGTTTAGTATTTGTCCAGGGCATCCCATAAGTTCCCACAAGACCATTCTAGGAAGAGATAGAATTTGGGTGTGGGAGGGATGCAAATCTCACACAGGCATCTACGATAATATATTGTTTGGAAAGTTCTAGAAACTGGGGGAGCAGCCTAGGGTAGGGGAGTCCACGACTCCCATCAGATGAAGGAAACTCCGGTCCTAGTGTGTAAGGCTGACACACTCAGATGACAGGACTCAGTGTCCACAGACACTGGGTGTGGGCAGAGAACCCGGCCTGGGAGAGGCCATGGCTGACAGAGGCTGCAGACTGAAGGAGCCACTGTTGGTGATGTCAGGATCCTCTCTCCTCCCTCCTGAGACAGATGTGGAACTGTCCAGGGAGAAGGCTGAGCCCTGGGAGGTCAGTGCAGTCCCTGCCATGCTGGATCAGGAGACCCAGGACACTGTCTGTCCTCAGAGACAGGGGCATGACCCCAGTGAGGGTTTCCTCTTCCTCAGGACTGAGCCCAGCCCGAGGGCAGAGGGAGGAGCTGCCCGCGGCCCCTGGACCTGTGCGCAGCAGCGCGTCCTTCCCCTTCTCCAGGTATTTGAGCAGAGATTCCACGCACTCGTCCTCCAGGTAGGGCTTCAGTCTCTCTGCAAAATCAGTTTGCTCCCACTTGCGCCGGGTGATCTGAACCGCGGTATCCGCCGCAGTCCATGTAGTCAGGTCCTCGTTCAGGGCGATGTAATTGCGGCCATCGTAGGCTTCTTGATAATAACCGCTGAGGAGGCGCCCGTCCGACCCCACCTCACAGCCACACATCTGCTGAATGGCGTGAGAGCCTGCGGGGACCCCGCGATCAGCCCCACTCACCCTCCCGGCCCAGGGGTCATCCGGGCACCCATGATCAGTCCCACCCCGCCATCTGCGCCCCGCGGCCCTGCCCACCCGCGTTCTCTAAACTGAAAGGGAAACAGGTGTGGTCGCTGCTCTCCTCCTGAACCTTGGACCTGGGACCCGGGGCGACTCCCGCCCCTGTGTAGGCACGTGCAGTGGTCGGGACCTCCGACCGAGATGCAGATGTGTCCCAATGTCATGAAAAGTCCTTAGCTCTTAAAACATTTTAAATGTCATATTCTGAAGGTCTCTGAAAGATTTGAAAAATACCTATCTAACTGAAATATATCTCTCTATATTTAGAAAACTAACATGACTACCAGCTTGACTATTATAGATGATTATCTACTAACCTGTATTTCTTAATTATACATTGATTTTAAAATGAGCTGTACAAACACAATAACTTAACCAAAAGCAGAAATGTAACAAAATTGACCTTAATTTTGTATCGATAGAGCAAGATCCATAGCAACGCAGAGTATCCATCTCTGTAGCATATCCCCCTTTAAATGCGAACAAACATTTACAGACAATATTTGGGAATATGGGCATGGTTCTCTCAAAAGTGTTTCCTGCTTTTGTCAACTGCTGGCTTTGCAAACAGTCCCAATGCGGATTTGGTAACGCGTGAGCGTCACCTACGTGGTACTGGTTTTGAGTTCATGAAGCGGTCAGGTGAGGAGCAAGCAGGTGAGGCTTGGCACTGTGAGAGGCCAGGGGAGGCCATTGGTGAAGGTGCAGCCTCAGTAGCAGTTGAAGGGAGGGGACTGCAGATTGAGGGGACAATGTAGGACAAGACGAAGTTGTGGAGAGGGTGGGTGGTGAGGGATGGAGAGAGGAAAGAGCTTTGGGGTGTTGTGGGGGTGGATGAGGAATGGTGTAGGTTGGTGGATCAGAATGAGGCTGTCTGTGCAGAAGAGAATGTGGGACTGAGGAGCTGGAGAGGACATGCCTGGTCACACCTCTGCTAAACCTCATCAAAGGGTATAATATGGAAATCAATGGGCAGCTGCCTAGTTGGGAGCTGGTCGCTGTGTCACATTCTGTCCACAAGGGGGCAGCGGAGGATGAGGAAATTCTGGTGAGACTTCCTGAGTGGCACATATACTTACATGCAGAATAAAAACAAACCCACATAGAGATTTATTTTTATTTCACTTATATGTATGTGTGTATATCTTTGTGAGCCTGTGCCTCATGTGTGCAGTGTCCAGCCGAGGCCCTGAGAGCATCGGATCCCTGGAGCTGGAGTTGTAGGTGGTTGAAAACACCCAATGAGGGTGCTGAGAACTGAACCTGGATCCTCTGAAAGAGCACCCCTACCAGCTGAGCCATCTCTCCAGCACCTGGCCTAGCATTTCACACACCCTCGGGGGTAGGCTGCTGAGGGGTCCTGTCAGGCTCTGGTCCCACTGTGAGATGCACGGTTCTTCCAAGCCCCTTACATGCTCTTTACCACTAAGACATTTAGAACTCAGAGCTCACAAACATGCACCACAGCACAGAGATTCTACAAGAGAAATTCAGAAACACAGAGAAGAGAGAGTGACCTCTTCAGTAGACGTTCTAATGAACCCCAGTCTCCATTTCCCCCCATTTCAGTGGAGCGTTCCCCACATCGATGTCCCAGTTTGGCGGTCCCTGTTGAGTTCACCTGGCTTTAGGGGCAGACCTAACTCCTGCAGGGTTTGTCTCTGTGATCCTGTGGCCCTGGGTAGATTTCTACCCATTGCTAACCCTCCAAATATCATAATTTTACAACAGAAAGCCATGGGAATGAAGAAGAAGCTGTCCAGAAGGTGTAACTGTGAGCATGGGCCTGGGAATTTGTGATCACTTCTTCTGGGAGACTCTGTGGTAATAGGGGCCCAGGCTGCCCAGCAAGCTAGGGCAGTTAAAAATTCCCTGCCTGGCTGCACAGAGCCTTACACTCCCTGTGGCTGAGGCTGACCTGGATTCTCCTCTCCATCCTTCTGTCTGTGCACTGAGTCCTGGGATCACAGCTGTACCACACCTGGCCTTGGCTCTGGGCATCAGCTGGCAGCAGCCCCAGCACCTGACAGCTGTGAGATGCTCAGCTTCCCAGCAGGAGTGATTGATTGACAGCAGCCACAGACAACATGCTGGTGTTAGAGCCCTGAGGAGGGCTCTGGGTGTTTTGCATCCTCAGCTCCAGCCATGGTTAGGGTCACACTGTGACACATGCAGCTCTGGTGTTTGCATCCTTAGCTGCAGCCATTGTCAGGTTCACACTGCAGAAGCACATTTGCATGTCCTGACCACCTGTCAGGATGGTATGTAACTATCTTAATTTCAAAAGAACCAGGCAATCACCTCCTGAGTTAGGAGGTGCAACTATGCCTGTAAATCTCCAAACTCTCTGGCAGTCAGATGATTAAGGGAGATAAATACGTTGGACTCCATGTCCCTGAGCCAATTCTTTGTCGGGAGAGTTTGTTTTCAGTGTTGGGATGTCCTCTTCAGTTGGTCTAGAGCACTTTTTAACAATTTTTATCAAATATGTATAATTTAAGTACTCATAGGAAATTCCAAACCTTTTTTATCATTTTATGGTGAACTAATACAGTTACAAACATTAACTAGTTAATATAATTTTAGAATGGAAATTAACAATAAACTTATAAGACTAACAAATGCCTTTCATTTGATCACACAAAACCTGCCAAAAATGGGACTTTCAGGAAGCAAGGGTAGGGGAAGGGTTTTGTTTTTTCTTTCCAGGAGAATAAAAGCAAGAATGCAGCTAAGGAGTCTGCAGACCACTGGACAGATGAGACACCTGAAGAAGAAGGACGAATCCTCAGGTAAGAGCAATTGACCTGATGGGACAGCACAAACCCAACAGGACAAATTCTCATAAATCTTCCCAGATGTTTGTCTTTCTATTCTCTACAGACATATAAGGCAAATGGTTTTTTTTTAGTTCAAATTCAATTAAAAATTAAAGCTATCTTTGGAGTTGGAGTGTGTCTGTGTTCTTCACTAATCCCAAGCACGCTTGTTAAAGGAAAATCCAAAATCTCTGTTTCATGTCAGAAGAGTCACCTGATATTGGACAGAAGAAAACCAAATTAAGAAACTATTATATAGTCTATAATATCATAATGCTTTGGTTTTATTTTGACTTCTTAAATTTTTTTCTTGATTTTTTGATACAGGGTTTCTCTGTGGCTTTGGAGCCTATCCTAGAACTAGCTCTAGTAGATCAGGCTGGTCTCAAACTCACAAAGATCTGCCTGCCTCTTCTTCCAGTGCTGGGATTAAAGGCTTAGGCCACCACCACCCATCTTAAAAACATTTCTTAAGGATTAAGTACTATCTCAAAATTTATAAGATTATTATACATCTATATTTAAGCTTTCTGTCATGATATTAATGGTCATATAGAATACTAACTAATTCTAGAAATAAGCTTCATCTAGCTTCGTGTACATGGTTTTGGGTTTGAGTTTGAGGCAGGTAACTGGGAACTACGTTTGTGTATCCCGAATGTATTTAACAGGCTCTGGTCCTTTAACCCAGAGATCTGCTGCATATGTGTTGGAGCCTGCTCTGCAGGAATCAGCAACAGGTACCCAGGAGGGTGTGCAAGATTACAGGAAATGGCAGATTAAGAGAAATGAAGAATGACACATGGGATCGACTGGGAGGACAGAAGGTAAATGCCAAACAGCCCTGAGTTTCTTTCTCAGCCAGCACATTCACTAATGACAGGCAAAAGGCAGTGCAGAGGGCAGTAGAGTCAGCTAGGCCCCTCCCTACCCTGTCCTGGGGAGGAAGCTCACACAGGTGCACAATCTCAGGATGAAAATTCAGCTGGCAGCAAGCAGTTACCAATCACTAAGGAGAAGAGCCTCCAGCTGGCACACACCAGCTCAAATCTTAACAGGTAATGTGTGCTTTCTCACGGGCAGAAGTGCTCTTTCCCAGGGACTTAATTAGGACTTTTTCATAGTCCTCAAGGATCTTGGAAAAGGCAGAGCAGGCGAGCTTGAACTCACATGACTTCTAAGTCAGAATGACTCCAGATGGAAACTGTGTCACACGTGGGCTCTCACACATCTGACATTGAAAATGTTTAGGTTTTCTGCAGTGAACTGTGAGCATTCCTAGCCGTGACCTTTGAGTTCTTCAAGAAGATGATGGGGCCCAGCAATGATGAGTCTGCCTGGATTGCTGTAATGCCACTAAGCTTACAAACTCCACCGAAAGTTCAGCTTTGAGTTAGAAACTACTCAGGACAACTTCAAAGTGGTTAGCTGCGATGGTCCTGCCTCCCAGGCTCTTCCAGCCAGGACCTAAGATAAGCCCTGTACTTTCCCGTCACACTGAGACTGGACAGCAAAGGATACAGCTCGCTCTCCCAGGACTTGAACATTATTTTAAGTTCTCAGGGTCCCCTAAAGATGCTGTTGTCCCCAGGCAACAGGAAGTAATTTTATGAACATGATGCCCACATTCCCAAGAGTTGGGGTGGATGATTTTTGGTCGTTCAATGGGTTATGGATGTTCATTGTCGCTTAGGGAGTGAGTTGCAAGTTGTCAGTTGTCATGGGCAGGGAGGAAACTAAGCAAGGGAGATTATATTGATGGATCTTTCTTTGAAAAGATAAAGGAGGGAGATAAAAAAAATGATAGGGTAAAAGGGTAGATTACTGGATCTACTTTTAAACTAAAAAGGAACCATTAACTTAAACTATTTTATATTGGTATAGATTTGTGTATACTGAATAAATTTGTTATTTTTGTTGTTACACACTGCATATATTTTTGTACTCTTGTTTAAGGTATTACAACTATGCAGCTCATTTAAAAATGTAATGCAAAGTCTTAGTCCTTGAATGTTATTATTATAAATATTTAGAATAATTAAGAAATGCAGGTTAGTAGTTAGTCATCCATAACAAACAAACTTGTAGTCATGTTAGATATGTTTTCAAGATTAAACAGACAGATAGTCTTAGATAGATGATAGATAGATAGATATATAGATAGATAGATAGATAGATAGGTAGATAGATAGTCGTCACACACATCAGAGCTGTACAGACTATGACATTTCAAATGTTTTAATAACATGAGGCTTTTCATGAGAGTGAGACACATCTGCTCCGGAAAGCACAAATTTACTTCAGAGAAGCTGATGGGCACTGGGGAACTCCATGTGGACTTTGCTCTCTATGTGGAAAAGCTCACTATCGGGCGAGAAACTGCCCTCGCCTCAGCCGCTGACAGCAAGATGACCACACTGGAGAAGCAGGACACACAGAAGGTGACCGCTGAGCTTTCCTAAAACAGGACATGACAGTCCTTCAAAATGTCCTCTCCACAGACAGGTCAGATATTCCAGGTTTGCAGGTCAAAGCTGAATGCAACACTGCAAAGAAACCCTGGGTGATTGTCTAGGCAGCCAGTTGGCACTATTGTTGCTATGGTTTTGAAAGTAGTTTGAAGCCAGGCGGTGGTGGTGCATGCCTCCAATCCTAGCACTCAAGAGGTAGAGGCAGGTGGATTTCTGTGAGTTCAAGGCCAGGCTGGTCTAGAAAATGAGTTCCAGGACAGCCAGTGCTGTTACACTGAGAAACCCTGTCTCGAAGCCCCCCCCCCCCATACAAAAAAAAAGAAAGTTGTTTGTGCTACACTTCCTGAGCATTTTCTAAACATTTAGGTAATATTTATCCTTCTCAGGTCTCTGATGTGGTTGAAAATTAGGTAGTTTCATCATTTTCTTTTTCTACAAAATTCAGAAAAGAAACTTACAAAGAGATGTAAAGTTTATAAGGTTGAGAGATATAGAAGCTTAAGATGTTTATCTTAGAAATGTCTAAGGTCTAAAACAGTAGTTTTAGAATAGTAATAGGAGTTATGTTAGAAAGGGCTTTAGGTTTAAAACTGTGAATTCACCAAGGTATGATAGATTGTAGGTACACAGGTCTTTCCCCCTTTTGTTCGTGGCTATTTGCAGGGCCTTTTGACCTCTGGCTCCCTGGCTTTTCTGTTATTGAACCAGCCTGAGCATTTAGCTTAGAAAGAACTTGGCCCTCTTTTGTTATGGTAATTCCACCTATAAACAAGGTTCCAGCTGTGGGCCCTATATGCCTGCCATGCCTGCCTCCTGCAGCTGCTTCTGGCCTTGGGCACAGGGCACCTGTCATCCTCTTCCACTGCTTCTGATGGGAGGGGACTTTGCTTTTTTGCCCCCTTGCCCCCTAATATACATACCTGACCTGTGCTTAATAAAGTGGCCATTTACTCTTTGGTGAATGAACAGGTCTCTTGCTGTCTGTGTGCTTCAACCCTTAGGATATTAATCCATTCTCGTGGGCTTGGTTCGGGAAAGCGCGCACCTGTTCCGAGGTCTGGGTATTCACAGAAAAGTGCGGGCAACAATAGATAATAGAATAATTTCTACCAATTTGTCAAATACAAATGGATTGAACATTGTAGATTTTTTTTTTTTGAGAAAGGTTTTTTTCTGTAACTTTGGAGCCTGCCCTGGAACTCACTATGTATACCAGGCTGTCCTCCTGCCTCTGCCTCCTGCATCTCCAGCGCCCTCTACTGCTGCATGTAAGTGTAATTCCTACCTGATAATTGTTCTTGTTGTACATAGTTTTACTATGTTAGTGTTAAAACTTTTCCTTTTCATATAGACAAAGGGGAAATCTAGAGGGATAGTTGATTGTACTGTGAGACTCAAGACTGTTAATAAAGTCATGCTTGAGTCAGGGGGTGGAGTCAACACTAGCTGTCTGGAATTAGCCATTGACGTTGTGGAGGACCCAGGATGTAATATGATAGAGAGGTAGGGGAAAGAGTAGGGCGGGCCTGGGAATGTTCATGGGCCTTTTCAATGTGGGAAGCATGGAGAGACAGGGTCAGCTGGTTGCTTCTCCACTCCTTTCTTGATCTATAAGGTTTTTTACCCCAATATCTGACTCCTGAGTTTTATTAATAATAGAAAAATTTACATAGACAGTTCACATAGTGGTGCCCCCTGCATGAGGACTGGATTTCCCCTCTCCAGACAGAGACAGCGAGAGCAGACCAAGGAAAACATTCATCCACCATCAGCTGGGTGAACACTCAGCTCCCTGGTCATAACAGGAAATATGGATGATGATAATATGGTTATGAGCCATCATGAGGGTGCTGGGATCTGAACCTGGGTCCTCTGCAAGAGCAGCAAGTGCTCTCATGTCTTGCGTCATCTCTCCAGTCCATAAATCATGTTTTTTTGAATTGATTTATATTGAGCTCTACATTTTTCTCTCCTCCCCTCCCTGCCTCTCCTGTCCCCTTCACCCCTTTCCCAAGGTCTCCATCCTTCCAATTTACTCAGGACATCTTGTCTTTTTCTACTTCCCATGTAGATTAGATCTATGTAAGTCTCTCTTAGGATCCTCATTGTTGTCTAGGTTCTCTGGGATTGTGATTTGTAGACTGATTTTCTTTGCTTTATGTTTAAAAACCACTTATGTGTGAGTACATGTGATAATTGTCTTTCTGGGTCTGGGTTACCTCACTCAAAATAATGTTTTCTAGCTCCACCCATTTTCCTTTAAGAAGTCGTTAATTTTTCTGTTGTGTAGTACTCCATTGTGTAAATGTACCATGTTTTCCTTATCCATTCTTCGGTTGAGAGGCATTTAGGGTATTTCTTGGTTCTGGTTATGACAAGCAATGCTCTTAAGAGCATAGCTGAGCACATGTCCTTGTGGCATGGTTGAGCATCCTTTGGATATATACCCAAAAGTGGTATTACTGGGTTTTGAGGAAGGTTGTTTCCTAATTTTTTGAGAAAACACCATATTGCCATCCAAAAAGCCTGTACCAGCTTGCATTCCCACTAGCAATGCAGGAGTGACCCCTTTACCCCACATCCTCTCCAGCATAAGTTGTCATCAGTGTTTTTGATCTTGGCCATTTTTACAGGTGTAAGATGAAATCTCAGAGTTGTTTTGATTTGCATTTCTCTAAGGATGCAACTATCCTTCAACTAAGGATGTTGAGTATTTCCTTAGGTGTTTTTCAGATATTTTAGATTCCTCTCTTGAGAGTTCTCTGTTTAGGTCTGTATTCCATTTTTTGTTGGAATATTTGTTCTTTTGATGACCAATTTCTTGAGTTTTTTGTATATTTTGGAAATCAGACCTGTGTTTGATGTGTGGTTGGTGAAGATCTTTTCCCATTCTGTAGGCTGTCGTTTTGTATTGTTGACCATGTCCTTTGCTTTACAGAGGCTTTTAAGTTTCAGGAGGTCCCGTTTATTAATTGTTTCTCTCAGTGTCTTTGCTACTGGGGTTATATTTAGGAAGTGTGCTCCTGTGCCTATGTGTTCAGGTGTTCTTCCCACTTTCTCTTCTATAAGGTTCAGTGTGGCTGATTTTATGTTGAGGTCTTTGATCCATTTGAATTTGAGTTTTGTGTATAGTGATAGACTTGGATCTATTTTCATTCTTCTACAAGTTGATATTCAATTATGACAGCACCATTTGTTAACTATGCTTTCTTTTTTCCATTTGATATTTTTTGCTTCTTTGTCAAAAATCTGGTGTTTGATGGTTTGTGGATTAATATCTGGGTCTTCGAATCGGAGTTTTCTGTCTCAGGCCTGCTCTAGCCTAGGTTGTCAGCTCAGACCTGTTTCTGTAAAAGTCCCTGGTCTGGATCCATTCCTGCAGAGGTCCTTGGCTTCAGGGTTGGTCCTGAAAGGACTCTGTCTCTGATCTACTCCTTGGAGTTCCCAGGCTCAGGTGAGCCCTTTTCCGCAGAGTCCTGGTTCAGACTTATTCCCTCTGAGGTCCCTGACTCAGGCCCAGAGAACAGGGGTCCTTGCTCAGTCTATTCCCTGAAGGTCCCAGTTCCACATCTAGACCTGCAGAGGTCTCTGTCTTTGGCCTACTTGCTCAGCAGTTGCTCCTCTGTACAGGTTCTTGTGGAGTTCACTCTCTCAGGTCTGCTCTGGTCCAGGTTGATGGCTCAGTTCTGCCTCCACAAATGTCCCTGGTCTGGATCTGCTCCTGCTCCCATGGAGCAGGCTTTCTCAGGTCAGCTCTGGCCTACATAGCTGGTTTAGTCTCCCTCTAGAGGAGCTTACTGCCTCAGACCTGCTCTGGCCTATGTTGCTGGCTCAGTCTCATCCTTATCTGGAACATGTTTTTTAACAAACACAAATCTAAAGTAGACTCAGCCTGTAAATTCTTGAGTCTCCACTTGAGGAAACACCCAGGATTCCCAGAGGCAGAGAGGGAGAGGGACTTGGGCAGAACACAGGACAGATGTGAGATGAGACCCTGTGGATCCCTCCTCTCTGCCCATCCTATAACCTGGGTTAGATTCTGATAGATGAGAAAGGAGAGAACCACCAGGGAGGGGCCTGAAGGGAGGCAGGAGCTCAGGAGACTGAAGCTCATGTTCTCATCCCACAGTCTCCTGAGTGCAGGGGCCTAGTTGGGCCTTGAGGAGACAGGGATGGAAAACACCTCTTACTGCTGTCACTCAGGGACCCACAGGATAGTGAGGCAGACACCACTCACAGGAGCAAGAACAGGCCTAGTCCTCCATACCAGCTAAAGAGACAAGAAATTAACAGAGAAGACAGGGGAAAGAGTCACAGCCAGGGCAGCAGTCCTGACTGTCACAGTAGCCCTGATGGCTCATAATCCTGGGGACAGGACGAGGCTCTGGCCATCCCAGTGTCCCTGTGATCACAGGTGTCATCATGTGGTTCTAAGTGACCAAGAGAACAGAGCCAGGAGGTGACAGAGTTGACGAGTAACCTTGGTAAAGCCAACAACACACTGAGCTCCACCTGGGCACAGCCCTGTTCTCACTCAGCTCCCACAGCCTCATCCTGTCCCACCAGATGCACTCAGCATAGTGAACACAGATTCTGGGAGGTTCTCCATGCTGCCATTTATTTCCTTCTTTAGTTTAGCTGCCAATCAACCTGTCAGATCAAAGACATGATCGATCAAGTTCACATTCAGATTATTATTTTCAGTGGGGAAGTCAGGGGCTGCAGCTCAGGACAGCATGGAGGAGACAGGATGGAGATGCCCCCTCCTGTCTGCAGGAACAGGAAGGTTGGCTATGGAAGGGAACAGGGCAGTGCAGGGACAGGGTCCTGGTGTGCAGGGGTGGGCTGGGCTCCCCAGTTCTTCACGATGAGCCCATAGGATCACAGGGAACATCAGACACTATTGCTGAGAGTGAACTGAGGGGCTCTGGATGTCACAGGAGAGACCTGAACACATCGTCTGTCACTCCATCCACGCCAGGCAGCTGTCTTCACGCTACAGAACAAAATTCATGAACGATCACTGTGAAGACAACATTCCAACAACCCACCATTCACTCAAAGGTGATTCTGGGAGTCCCTGAAACCCAATCATGTTCAATTTGTCCCTCCCCAAGTCAGTCCCAAGATTTTCACCTTAACAGTCTGGGAGAGACACATCAGAGCTCTGGGCACTGTCCCTGTCTGGGGTAAAAATATATGTATTCATGGGAAGGCAAAAACTTGGCCCCTAGAAGATTTGCTGGAGGAGCTATTATGTGTTACCAGAGCTTTCCAAATAGGCCACTTCACCCCCACAGGCCTCAGGGACAATTCTGCCCACCACTCTTACCTGGCGCTGGAGCATAGTTCCCTCCTTTTCCACCTGTAGAGAAGAAAAACTGTGAGAGACCAGGGAAGTTCCTGACCCTTCAGAAGTTTCCAAAACTGACAGATGACCCAGGGGAGAGACAGTAGCCCTGAGGGGTGTGGATGTGTTTCCCATTAATGAGGCAGAGACACTTCTAACAGGGGCTGAGAGAGAACTCAGACCCTGCCCTTTCCTACCTGCGTTTCTCCTCCTCTTCCTCACAACCACCACAGCTACAATGATGGTCACAGCTCCAAGGAGAACCAGACCAGCAATGACTGCCATGATGGGGACCGTAGACTGAGGAGGCTCTTGGAAGGGAACAAGGACAGGAAGTGAAGGTGAGGGCCATGACCCAAGCTCTCAGCCCTGACCCTGCTCAGGGTCTGCAGAAGGGTCCAGCATTCCCTGACCCCAGCTCTGCACCCACTCCCTCCTTACCCCATCTCAGGGTGAGGGGCTCACGCAGCCCCTCATGGTCCACATGGCAAGTGTATTTGTGCTCCTCTCCAAATGGCACCACCAGAGATGCCCACTTCTGGAAAGTTCCATCTCCAGAAGGTCTGGTCTCCACCAGCTCCATGTCCTGAGTCTGTTCCTCCTCCTCCCTCTGCCAGGTCAGGGTGATGAAGGCAGGGTAGAAGCCCAGGGCCCAGCACCTCAGGGTGACATCACCTTTAGTTCCAGGATGATGGGTCACATGTGCCTTTGGGGGATCTGTGTGGAAGATTTTAAAAACCCTACAATTAACAAGATAAACTGAAACCTGCAAAGACAATGTTACATCAATGATGACACTGAACTATGTGACAGTTTGAACAATTCTGTCATCACACTAGTGACCTACAGGTAGAACTGGTCCCCTCATCACAGAACTGCACAGTTTCCTGAGGGACCTAGAAACTAAGAGGGAATCCACATGAGCCAGCAGATCAAGACGGTCTTCTTATGTGATGCTCGATAGCATAGGTAAGGGAGTAAAAGGATGAAGGAATGGAAAACCATTGATTTGCATATGTGATTAAATTCATACAGAAATAAGAATTTAAGATAATCAGGCTGCATGAAGGGTGCCACTAACTTCTGCTGCCACCATTGGGGAACAAGCACTGTGTCAATCCTGCTGATCAGTTTAACGGTGAATCCAAGTGAAGAGCCATCACCAAACTGTGTGGAACAATTGTGGTGTATCTGTGACACTCAGCCAGAGAAAAAACTCCCCAGACCCTGCCTCTGGGGGGACAAGATACCAGGTATTGTCACCCAGGATCCCTGAAGTGTGCTGTGGAGCGCAGGGCAGCTGTCACTGGAACACAGAGGTGCTCACAGAGTGTGTGGATCTTCCCTGTCCTGGAGGTGCAGAAGACCCTGTCTGTGAGGAAGTTCAGTTCCTAATTCACTAGGGCAACACTGTAACTTGTTGGGTCACAGGGAGGCAGGGGGCTCTGGATGGTTAATTCTGGCAGGAAACAGTCTAAATTCACAGGGAATTTTAAAGGGAATCCTATCTTAACTTGTCTCATTATCCAGAGTACCAGTCCCGAATGTCCCTTGTGGAGACTGATACACATGATAATAAAAGGGAACAGAGAATCAACACCTCCCCAGTGAAGAAGAGAAACTCACTAAAACCAAAATGATACCTTTAAAAAAAAAGCAAGAAAGAAAAGAAAGAAAAAAACCTACAATTTAGTATTTGTCCAAGGCACCCCATAAGTTCCCAAGTGACCATTCTAGGAAAAGATAGAATATGGGTGTTGGAGGCATGTAAACCTCAAAAAGGCATCTGGGAGAATTTATTCTTTGAAAAGTTCTAGACACTGGGGGAACCAGCCTAGGTATGGCGCCCAGTCTCCCATCAGGTAAAGATACTGCTATGTCCTGGTGTGTAAGGGCTGACACACTCAGAAGACAGGAGTCAGTGTCCACACACACTCGGTGTAGGCAGAGAACCCGGCCTGGGAGAGGTCATGGATGACAGAGGCTGCAGACTGAAGGAGCCACTGTTGGTGATGTCGGGATCCTCTCTCCTCCCTCCTGAAGCAGATGTGGAACTGTCCAGGGAGAAGGCTGAGCCCTGGGAGGTCAGTGCAGTCTCTGCCATGCTGGATCAGGAGACCTAGGACCCTGTCTGCCCTCAGAGACAGGGGCATGACCCCAGCTGAGGGTTTTCTCTTCCCCTGGACTGAGCCCAGCCAGAGGGCAGAGGGAGGAGTTGCCCTCCCCCCTGCACCTGTGCGCAGCAGGGCGTCCTTCCCGTTCTCCAGGTGTCTGCGGAGAGACTCCACGCACTCGCCCTCCAAGTATGCCCTGTGTATCTCTGCAACACCAGCCTGCTCCCACTTGCGCCGGGTGATCTGAGCCGCTGTGTCCGACGCTGTCCATGTCGTCAGGTCCGCGTTCAGGGCGATGTAATCGCGGCCATCATAAGCGGCCTGATGATACCCTCGGAGGAGGCGCCCGTCCGACCCCACCTCACAGCCATACAGACGCTGGATGGTGTGAGAACCTGCGGGGACCCCAGGGTCAGCCCCGCCCACCTGCCCCGCCCCCCCCTCCCGTCACCCATGTCCTCCTCTAAACTGAAAGGGAAACCGGGTCCAGTACCCCATTCCCTCTCCTCCCAAAACTCGGATCTGGGACCCAGGGCGACTCTGGTTGAGCGCAGGGGAGTGGAGGGATCGTGACCTCCTACCGCGGTCACTCACCGCCCTCGCTCTGGTTGTAGTAGCCTAGCAGGATTCTCAGGCTCACTCGGTAAATCTGCTCGCTGTTCTTGGCATTCTGTGTCTGCCTCTCCCAATACTCCGGCCCCTCCTGCTCCATCCACGGCGCCCGTGGTTCCTCTCGTGGAGTCTCCGCTTCGCTGTCATAGCGCACGAACTGCGTGTCGTCCACGTAGCCGACGGAGATGAACCGGGGCTCCCCGAGGTCAGGCCGGGACACGATGGTGGAGAAATATTGCAAGGAGTGGGAGCCTGGGGGCAGCGCACGGTGAGACCGCGACCCTGCTCCCGGGACCCAGGGCAGAAGCGCGGGCCTGGAGGGGCTCGGGACGTGGGTGGGGAAAGGGGTGGGAGGGTCCGGCTGGGCCACGCGGGGACGCGGCTTCCCCGGTGCCGCCCCCCACCCCGCTCTCCCCGCAGAGCCCGTTTCCCTCCCGACCCCGCACTCACCTGCGCTAGTCTCTGTCCGGGCCAGGGCGGCCGCCAGCAACAGGAGCGGCAGGCAGGGCGCCATTGCCCCATCTCAGGTCTTGGGCGTCTCCGAGTTGCAAGGTCTGCATGGACTTTAGAACCATTGCTCTTGGAGACGCTGGTTGGTTCCCTGGGATCTCGACACCCACAGGCCTTGATAACCACCTAGTGGTCATCAGAGTCCAGGCAGAAGGACCTGACCCAGGTTAGGAGCTGGAGAAGTGAAACTGGGAACAGGGGAATCCCCAGCCCTGGGCTTGCCCACCCAGACCTCACCAGCCAGTGGACTAACACTTTGCTTGAACCTTGTGCTATGGGATGGAGCGCTCTTTGTCATGGTGTCTCTGAGTCGCCTAAGGCCAATTGCTCCTCAGGTTCGTCAGGGTGAAACCTGGGAGCATGAAGTTTCCAGGTAAAATACACACAGCACTTAAAATGGATTTTCACGGAAACAGGTGCTGTTGGAGTCCTGGAGGGTGCGGGGCTGCTGTGAACACCTGCATGGGGAGGTGACTGGAGATTTTACAGCTCTGATTAGGCACTTTTGACACAGTGTGTCATATGTGACTCTCCCTGCAGGAAGGAGGCCCTGCTCACCTCTGCTTTCACTTTCTACTTCAGTTATGTTTGGTTGAGATTTGATGACATCAAGTCAAAATCCACAGAAAAAAATTATAAATTTAATTATTCTCCACACTACTGAACAAGAATGAAACCTACAATCCCCAGTGTGGACCTCTACCGTGAGAATCACCCTCTGTCCACACTGCACAGGGCTATTGAACTCAGGAGTCAACGGTTATCAGAGCTAAGGTCCCATATGTCTGCAACACTCATCTCCCATGGTTCATCAGTTCATAAAGTGAGAGTGAAGTTGGGGGGGGGGGAGAGAGAGGGAGAGAGAGAGAGAGAGAGAGAGAGAGAGAGAGAGAGAGAGAGAGAGAGAGAGAGTCATAGGTTATGTAACTTCTACCACACGGTCATCATTATTCTCTTTATTATTAGTTCCAGTTCCTCTCTGACTGTGGTTTATTCACTAAAGCAACTGTACCATGGAAGTGTGTGCACACAGGGAAACATGGAGTGTAGACAGGGTCAGTGTCCTGCTGTATTTGATCTCCACAGGGGTCTCTTCTCATGGAGAGGGGGGTCTACTGTGCTGAGACAATGACCCAGGTCCACAGGGACAATCTCAGGACTATGGAATGAAGATCCCTGTAAAACACAAGCACCTGGAGCCACAGATGATCATCTGGGAAGAAACACTAGGAGTCTGAGTGTAAGCACAGGCTGTGAAGATACGATCCTGAGTGAAGAGGCAAAGTCTCTATTTACAGGTGAGGTCCCTGAGCACCAAGACTGGCAGTGATCAAGCCTGGTCTCTGTGGGAGTCTGTGTGGTGCTTGCAGGCCAGCGCCTCTGCTTTAAAGAGAAACATCTCTGCACTGCATCCCAACCAGCTTGTTGATGTTATTGTGTTCCTGGAAGTGACTTTTCTTTGAGAAGATCCAGGGTTTGACTATTGAAGAGAAGAAGGAAGAGGAAGGGTGAAGAGAGGATGAAGGGCCTTCAGGTCTCTTCCAGTTTTTATTTTTGGTGTGTGTGTGTGTGTGTGTGTGTGTGTGTGTGTGTGTGTGTGTGTTTGGAGACAATTTCTGTCTCTGCACAACTCTAGCTGTGTTGGCCACACAGAAACCCACCTGCCTTTGCATCCTACGTGCTGGGATTAAAGGCTGTATCACCACACCTGGCTTTAGTTACTTTTCTATGGCTGTGAAAAGATACTGTGACCCCAGCAGCTAATAAAAGGACTTGTTCAATTCGGGTTTACATTTGCATAGGGTTTGAGTCCGTGGCTCAGGAAAAGTGTGGTGGCAGGAACAGCTGAGAGCTTACATCTTGGTCCACAAGCAAGTGTCAGAGACACTGGGAATAGTGAGAGTCTTTAAAACCTCCATGCCCAGCCCCAGTGACACACCTCCTCCCACAATGCCACACCTCCTGATCCTTCCCTAACAGTTCCATCAGCTGGAGCTGAAGTATCCAAACCTCTGAGCCTGTGTGGCCATTCTCATTCAAACCCCCACAGTATTCAGTGTGGGATGTCAGATGCCCTGCAGGGCTCTGCTGATGTGTTCACTGTGATCTGTAGACAAACACAATCAAACAGGAGGACCCCACTTCACTAGGATCTCCCCCTTTGCCTCTGTCTCCTCCTGCTCAGTCCGCTGCCTTCTCCCTCAGGCCCAGCACCCCTCACTCCAGAGCTCCACACTAACACTGTCTCTTCCTTTGCATCTAGTTTCTCTCTGTGGTCAGCCATCTTGTCAGCCATCTTGCTGTGAGCCAGGCTGTGTGGTTTCCTTCTGTAAAAGCTGCAATAGGGGCTGGAGAGGTGACTCAAGGTAAGGATCACATGTTGCTGTCCCAGAGGATCCAGGTTCAGTTCCCAGCACCCACGTGGTCCTTCACAAGTATCTGTGACTCCAGTTCTGGGGGATCCAGTGCCTGGTGCACATGCACACTCATAAGCTTAAAATATACATCTAATAAACACAAAATTAAATTTAAAAAAATGCTCTAGCATGTCCCTCTCCCTCTCCTACACATCTAGAGTGGAGTCCCAGGGGCTGAGGGCACAGGGCTGTTTAGTCAACATTGAACCTCCAGGAAAGGAGCCAGAGCTGGAGCAGCACAGGGACTGATGACTGAAATAGACTGTGCTGAAATGGTGATTTGCAAAGCAGCATAAAATAAAAAATAAAAAATATTTCATTTTATAGACTACTGTGCACAGTGGATCAGAGCCTCATTAAGGCAGAAGACACTGTGTGTGCTCATCTTTGCACGTGAACCATGTGTTAGTTTTTAATTGCTGCTGAAGAAGAAAAATTTTAGTCACTTAAGTAGTGACTTGTGACAGACCATGACATCCCCAACACCCAGAGAGTTCCTGCAGTCAGTGATGTCCCTGTCCCCATCTTCATTCTGACTTCAGGCCTTCCAGGCTCTCACTTTATTAATATGAAGGAGAAGCATCAGAGTCCAGGCTGAGAGTTCAACCCATTGAAGAAGAACAACAGGACTGGGTCTGAGCCCACAGAGGGTGAGGCTGAAGGGACCCATGGCTGCCTGAGCTGCCCCACAGGCTCCTGTCCACACTACTCCAAGGGTTTCAGGACTCAGGCTGTCCTGCCCTCATCAAACTTACAGCGAGGTGGAACATTCCATCCTTTTCCACCAGTGGGAAGAAGACATCATGTTTTCTTTTAGGGAGTATAAGGGCAAATAATTTTAGCCACTTTGCTGGCCCAGACTTTTATTTTTGATTCGATTCATGAGAAAGAATTTCTGTAAGTCATGAAATTAGTAAAGAGAGAGATTTATTCTACAAGGATGCTTAATTGAAACAAAGGAATAGAGTAGGAAGCCCCCAAGTGAGGGGGCTTCACCCGGGAATTTACCACTAGGTATTCTGTATACAACAGCAAAACAACATGGGAATACACATCCCAGTGATCATCACATGGGCAGGCCTTACATATCACCAGAGCAACATGGGAATACACATCCGAGTAATCACCAGAGGCACAGGCTTACACTCATCTGACTGCATGTCTCTCCCGGGTTAAGACAGCAGCAGCTAGAGGTGTTCCCAGGAAGCTATTAAGCCCCATGAACAAAGGGGGCTCCTTGCCCAGTCTTCGGCAGTTGTCCAAACACCTGGTCCAGTGCGCACGTCCACTCCCACACACTGGCCAGATGTCTAGGATGCAAAGCACATCAACAGGTCTCTATCTTATTTAAAACAAAACCCTCCCCATTCTCGATCCTGAGAACTGGCCAGGTCCTCGCAGCAGAGAAGAGGGGTCATCTACAGTTCCTGCCTTAGACTGAGTAGAGCCTCAGCACAGCCTCTCCATTTTAAAATCACCCTCCTCGTGGGGAGGAAGCAGATCCGTGGAAAGGAAAAGAGGTTTCAAGGTCTGAAACCAGGGAATTTTCTACAGCTCTGAAGCAGTAGTTAAAATAAGAACAGTAATTGGTTAAAACAGGATCCTGTAATTTGAGATGAGGAGGTATGTGAGGGCCCTACTGAAGCTGAGAACTTTGAACCCTTAGATTCTCAGGGTTTATCTCAGCTGTGGAAGCAGTCTCTCTACCCTCAGCCACACCCCCTGACGTATTGGCTTTTTCACCTTCTTATTTTTTTCTTGTTTTTTCAAGACAGGTAACATTCCTAGCTATCCTGGAACTCACTTTGTAGACCAGGCTGGCCTTGAATTCACTGAGATCCACCTGGCTCTGCCTCCTGAGTGCTGGGATTAAAGGTGTGCGCCACCACAGCCCCTCAGCTTTTCCACCTTTGACTGAACAAATTAATCCTTCATTGTTAACCAGCAGTGACCTTCTCTGAAGGAAATGTTAAGCAAGACAATCCTGAAGTCCCTCAGAACCCACCAATAGTTACCTCTAGACCTATTGTTAGCATCCAGGATCACCTGGCCCTGCCCCTTGGGGCCCTGACAGAGTGTTTCACCCCTGTGAGCATAGCAGGCAGTACCCTGGGCTGCTGTGTGGTCTCTGTGCATAGGCGCTGTGCCCCATCCCTTTAAAGGGCAGAAATTCACCTACTTCCCTCTCTCCTTTGTCTTCTCTCCCACTGGCAGGCCTCTCTCTCTCTCTCTCTCTCTCTCTCTCTCTCTCTCTCTCTCTCTCTCTCTCTCATTTCTCTATACTCCCTTCTTCCCATGAGATTGCTCTGTGCTCTTCTGTCTCCCCTAGGTACCTTCATATATGCTCTGTGTGCATGGCGTGTCTGTCTCTCACCCACCTTGGGGCTCCTTGGACCGCCCCACCCACCCAGGCCCATCTCGTGCAGTATCATAGCACCTGTAGCCAGACTGCAGGCAGAGCAGACAGCTCGAGGGGACGTAGAAAGTATAGTGCCAGAGGGCATGTGCTGCACAACTAAAGAGCTTAATTAGTTTGTTAATTCAGTCAAGCAGAAGTCTGGGGAAGATGTGTGGGAATGGATTTTGAGGGTGTGGAATAATGGTGGAAGGAACATTAAAACTGGGTCAGACCGAGTTTATGGGTATGGATCCTCTAAGTGCAGATTCTAGGTTGAATATGGAAGTTTCTCACAGTTTAAAAAGGTCAAAAGTTCTGCAACCTCAGAGGAATTCTGAAACACAGGCTGCAACTACACAGAGAGGACCATGAGGTGAGTGATCACCCACACGGTGGGGGCACCCCACTCTCTAGGCCCTTGCTACTGGGGAAAGCCCCAGGCCCCTCCCCCACCTGCCACAGCTTCTCTAGCCAGCCAGCAGGCACCATCCTGCAGTAGGGTGCTCCAAGACCCCACCCCATCAGTCGGACCCTGTAAGCTACAAACCCCACTCTGTCCCCAAACCTTCCTATCCCCACTACTTCAGAGGAACTCTGAAACACAGACTGCGACTGCACACAGCAGACCATGGGAGCAGACCATGAGGGGAGACCATGAGAGATGGCCAAGAGAGATCTAAGTGGCTCCCCTAGACAAACGCAATGACTTCACAGAGCAGACCAAGATCAGTTCCCAAAGACACAGACAGCAACTGCAAGGGTTGGACCAAGAGCCAAAAACACTGTGGGCACCCACTGAAGAAGACATGGGTAGGCACCAGTGCAAGAATTCATTCAACATTCTAAAAGTCAACATCGTAACACCAGATCCCAGTGGTCATACAATAGGAAGAGTTGATCATCCTAACCCAGAAAAAGCAGAAGGAAACAATTTTAAATTGAACTTTGAAGGTGATTGAGACATTTAAAGAGGAAATGAAAAAATTCCCTTAAAGAAATGGAGGAAAAGACAAACAAAATTTTAAAGAAATCAATGAATCTTTTAAAGAAACCCAAGAAAAACAAGAAAAAAAACCATCAAACAGGTAAAGAAAACAATTTAAATAGTTCAAGATTGAAAACTGAAAGGAGGCAATAAAAAAAAAACCCAAATCAAGGGAATTCTGGAAATGGAAAATCTGGGTGAATAAATGGTTACTATATAGAGGCAAGCATAGCCAACAGAATACAGAAAATGGAGGGGGAGAATCTCAGGTTTGAAGATGCCATAGAGGATATTGATTCATTGAGCAAAGAAAGCGTTAAATCCAATAAAATCTTAACACAAAACTCCAGGAAATCTGGGACATCTGAAAAGATGAAGCCTAAGAAAAATAGGGATAGAAGAAGGAAAACTACAGCTCAAAGGCACAGAAAATACATTCAACAAAATCACAAAAGAAAACTTTCCCAAACTAAAGAAGGGTATCCCTATAAAGATATGAGAAGCTTACAGATCACCAAATAGACTGAATGAAAAAAAAAAGTCGTCTTGCAATATAATAATCAAAATGCAAAACATACACAATAAAGAATATTAAGAGCTGCAAAAGAAAAAGTCCATGTAACATATAAAGGCAGGCCTAACAGAATTACACCCAACTTCTCAATGAAAACCATGAAAACCAAAAGGTCGTGGGCAGATGTGCTGTAGACACTAAGAGACCACTGATGAAAGCCCAGTCCACTATACCCAGCAAAATTTTCAATCACCATCAATGGAGAAAGCAAGATATTTCATAACAAAACCAGATTTAAACAATACCTATCCACAAATTCAGTCCTGTAGAAAGTACTAGAAGGAAAACTCCCACCCAAGGAAGCTAACTGCACCAGCAAAAGCACAGGCAACAGATAACCTCACACCAACAAACCCCAAAGAAGGGAAATACACAAACACTATCACTGAAAAATAAAAAGGAATTAAGAATCACTGGTCATCAATATCTCTTAATATTAATGGACTCAATTCACCTATAGAAAGATCCAGGTTAAGAGAATAGATACAAAAGTAGGATCCATCCTTCTGCTGTGTACAAGAAACACACCTCAACCTCAAAGACAGACATTATCTCAGGGTAAAATGTAGGGAAAAGATTTTCCAATCAATTGGACATAAGAAACAAGTGGGTGTAGCTGTCCTAATGTCTAACAAAATAGACTTCAAACTAAAATCAATCAGAAGAGGCCGAGAAAAACACTTTATGCTCATCACAGTAAAAATCCATGAAGATGAAGTACCAGTCCTGAACATCTATGCCCCAAATACAAGAGCACCCACATATGTAAAGGAAACATTATTAAAACTTAAATTGCACATCAAACCACACATACCAATTGTAGGAGACTCCAACATCCCAACTCTCCCCAATGGACAGGTCAACTAGACATTAGCTGAACAGAGACGTAAAAGAACTATCAGATGATTAAATGGTCTTAACAGACATCTATAGAATATTTCTCCCAAACAGAAAAGAATATATCTTCTTCTTAGCACCTCATGGAATCTTCTGTAAAACTGACCACATACTCGGTAAGGAAGCAAATCTCAATAGATTAAACAAAATATTGGGATAACCCTCTGTATCTTATCAGATCACCATGGTTTAAAGTTATATTTTAAGAACAACACTAATAGCCGAAAGCCTACAGACTCATGGAAATTGAACAGTATGCAATTGTATCACCCCTGGGTCAAGGAAGAAATAAAAGAAGAAATTAAAGACTTCCTTGAATTCCACAAAAATGAAGGCACAAAATGAAATACTCAAAAGAAACTGAAGTACCCCAGCCTATGGGACACTATGAAAGCAGTGCTCAGAGGAAAGCTCATAGCACTAAGTGCCTACATCAAGAAAGCAGAGAAAGAACACACTATTAAGTTAACAACACACCTGAAATCTCTAGAACAAAAAGAAGCAGACACTCCCAACAGGAGTACATGACTGAATATAATCAAATTGTGGGCTAAAATCAATAAAATAGGAACAAAGAAAACAATACAAAAAATCAATGAGACAAAGAGATGATCTTTTGAGAAAACCAACAAAATTGACAAACTCTTACCCAGAGTTTGAACATCCAAATTAACAAAATCAGAAATGAAAAGGCAGACATAACAACAGACACCGACAAAATCCAGAGAATCATTAGGTCATACTACAAAAATCTGTACTCCACAAAATTGGAAGAGTTAAAAGAAATGGACAGTTTACTACATAGGTACCACATACCAAAATTAAATTAGGTCCAGGTGAACAATTTAAATAGATTTCCAACATGCAAGAAAAGAGAAGCAGTCATCAAAAGTCTCCCAGCCAGAAAAAGCTCAAGACAGGATGATTTCAGTGCAGACTTGTACCAGAACTTCAAAGAAGAGCTAATACCTATACTCCTCAAAGTTCCACATAATAGGAACAGAGGAACATTTCCAAACTCTTTTTATGTGGCTACGGTTACACTGAAACTGAACCATACAAACACTCACACAAGAAACAGATTTACAGACCAATTTCCCTTATGAACATTGATGCAAAAATACTCAATAAAATATTGACAAACTGAATCCAAGTACACATAAAAATTCGTCCACCATGATCAAGACAGCTTCACCCCAGAACTA